>NC_041386.1:473086819-473146542 GCF_002162155.2 Triticum dicoccoides | reverse complement strand
CTATGTCATTTGATTAGTTTAGACATGCTTTGTGTGAATGCCACCTGTTCAGTGTCTAATTACCATATATGTGAATTATGCATTGCCATATTGTTGCAAGACATTATATATGTGAATTATACAATGATATCTTGTTGCAAAGGCTTTATATATGTGAATTATGCAATGCCATGTTGTTTAGCCAATCATCATGTATGTGAATTATATCATGCTATCATTTTTTTGTATTACGTGTTCCATTTGTCGACAACGTTTGTATATTCAACTACTCTTCCTATGCATCAGCCATTTGAAGCGGTGATGGAAGTATCTGGAGTGAAAACAAGGTATTCAGAGCAGACAATGCTACCTGCTGAAGCAGACATCTTGCTGGTTATAGAGAGCTCCTCAGAGGAGGATTCAGAGACTGATGACCAGTCCTATTTCCCCCCTGAGGTCTATGCTCAAACTTGGCAGGGTTATATTACCCATGTCATGCACGTTGTCTTGCATTGCTTAGTTTTTACATCATATATGGATTGCCATCTGCTTACTTGCTTACTATATAAATCATATATTTGAATTATATCATGCCATCATGTTTACATAGTACATACACATCATCTATCTGAATTATGGCATGGCAACCCAGTTAATAAAGACATCATATAGTTATATCATCTCATCCTGTTTAGTGTTTACAGTCATATATTTTGAATTATGGCATTCTATCTGTGAATGTATGTGAATTATGGCATGCCAACCTATTTAATAAACACATTATATAGTTATGTCATGTCATCATGTTTACATATTCTCATATTTTGAACTATGTCTTTCCATCTTTTTTAGTTAGCCATCATAATGTGAAATTGTGTCATGCTATCCTGTTTAGTTAGCCATCATATATGTGAAATTGTGTCATGCTATCCTGTTTGGTTAGACAACATAAATATGAATTATTTCATGCCCTCTTTTATTCCCCACTATCAATTGCACCTGTCTATCATACAATGTCTATACTTTCAATTACTTTTCTTGTTTATCAGCCATTTGAATTGGAGAGCGTGATGGCAGTATCTAAGGGAGTAACAACACGGTCTTCAGAAAAGATAATGCTACCAGTTGACGTAGATAGAACCATAGTTGTACTTGCCCAAGGACCAGATCCACCACACATAACCCAGACTCTCACAGATTGTACCCCTACCCAGTTGGACAGAGAACCAGCTACACCCCTTCTAACCCCATCCCCGGCAGATAGTAACCCAGTTCCAGTTGACACAACACCGTCTCCACCACAGAGCACCCAAACATGAGCAGTTAGTAAGGGAACTGTAGTGCCCAAAGCACGAGGACCACCACTCCGAATCCCAACTCAACGCTTAAAGGAGAAGAAGATTTGTTCTCAGGTCAGGTTCTGTAGCTATGGTTCATACTCATTTGCTCTTGCATTACTGTATTTACTCATACCAACTATTTTCAAATTTGAAGGATGGAATTGAAACTCCAATGGCGCAACAGGTATGTTTTAAACCTGTTTCTTTAACTGGTTTGCTATTGTAACCTGCTCTATGTTGATTTCAGTTTCAATTGAATAAATAGTTATGTTCTCATGTCATGCACATTACAAGTGTTGTTATTGCTCTATAGTTACCCACACTTATATTCTGTCTATTCTGCTTTGTCTTGAACAAATATTATTTGAATTGTGTCTCTATCTTGATTTGGCAACAAAAACTAGAATGATATAGACCATAAAGTGACCATGGTACATAGATATATGTTTGTTTCATGATGTTATCCTGTCCACTTTACTACTGAACTCATTTACCAAAATGAGTTTCATACACAACATGGTAAACTTGTGATGTGTCTGCTTGTTTCTCTTTTAGAATGCAGACAAAATATTGGAGAACAGTACCGCGTTATCCAATGGTAAAGGAAGTAATGCAGATAAGGTTCAAGATAGTGAGACATCCCTGTTGGTCTCCAAGAAAGATGATAAAAACTATCTTGACGACAGTGAGGGAACCCAAAAGTCATGTCTTGATGTAGTGTTCAAGTTACTGGCCACTACTGCTGGCACAAGCTCTTCAAACTCGCTGCCTGAATCAGTTCGTCTTCTTGAGTCTCAACTTCAAGTTGAAAGACATCGATCAGATGTGCTACGACAAGAAGCTGAAGGACTGAGGAAGCCCCTGCAGAATTCAGATGCATATTTTCTGGTGCAACAGCAAGCGCTGGAGGATTTAAGCGCCAAACAAGAGAAAGTTAATAAGCTTGCTAAGCATCTTGCCAGCATTATGGGTACCCAGGATATTGTTTCTTGAGATCTTCTGAAGTGGTTTTAGTTCTGGATTTGTTTTGTTGCGACGTTTATTTGCGCTGGTTGCCAACTTTGACAACTAGTGTATATGATATGCTGCTTTGTTCCCTATATTTGCACTGGTGGCGAACTTTGATGCCCAGTGGATGTAATATGTGTAATACCCATGATAGCCTAGCGTTAGTTGCTTGCTTATTTATTTCCTTGTTGTCTTGTTTATTTGTTTGCTTGTAGTCATTGCAGTTCTTTTTTCGCGGTTAGCTAGTGGCTGCAATAACCTATTTTTTAAAACTAGGCCACAATAACCATGGGCTAATATTTACTGTAGTGACACTGGGCCTCCTACTGGCCGTAGAAACAGTGGGCCTTCTACGGGTCGTAGAAACAATGGGCCTTCTACGGGCCGTAGAAACAATGGGCCTTCTGCGGGCCGTATCATCAATGGGCCTTATACGGGCCGTATGATCGATTGGCCAAACATGGGCCAAACAACCGCATTATGGCCGTAAATGGGCTATAGTTGGAATCTTCCGTTCATGGGCCGACCATAATGGGCCATCATTAATATGCCATATTTGATGATGCTATGAAAACGTCCCAATGTATTAACAGACCACAAACGGGCCGACTGTAACCACGGGCTGAATTTGGCCCACAAGTAGAAAATGACAGTAACGGGCCGTAAGTAAACGAATGCTGGAAATGAGCCCAAGAATAAATGGCTCTGAGAAGGCCGAAAGATAACATGGGCTGGAAACGGCCCAACGGAATAATGGGTCGTTAATGGGTATAAAGTGATACACTGTTCATTACGGGCCAGTTTCACCACGGGCCGTTAATGGGTGTAAAGTGATACACTGTTCATTACGGGCCAGTTTCACCACGGGCCGTTAATAGGCCAAGAGTTACATAGGGCCTCATATGGGCCGAAAGACGTCATGGGCCATACATGCGCCAGAAGTGAAAATGGGCTGGAATCATATTGGATGGCCCAGATGACGCTACTAGGCCTAATTCGGATAGGGCGTAACAGGCCTTGGGTTAGCGGGCTGTAAATGGGCTATATGCGAACAGGCCATTAACAGGCTTTCCATGGGCCGGCCCGACACCTTTTGACCAAGTCAAACAGGCTGACCTTTTCACAGGAATGGGCCTCTGTTGGGCCGTGCCACGTGTCGACGTATCATAGCCGCCTTCCGTCCAATGAGTGGATGACATCTGTCCAAACGATGAGCCGACACGTGTTTCCTCCAGCCAATGATGATTTTACACGCAGAAAATCCCCATCGGTCGGGGCTGTTAACAGGTTATCGGATCCAAAACCCGACCCGATAGCTTAACGGCGTTCCGTTACGGTGGATGCCATGTGTCGGTCACCCTTGACGAAAGCACTTCTGTGACGCGCGATTTATCGTCATGGAAGTGGACACTTCCGTGATGATAATTTTGGTAATGTCATGGAACACTTCTACGATAGCACATGTATGACTATCTTGATTCTGTCATAAAATCGTCATGGATGTACATGCATGACAAAAAACGCGACCTACTATGAGAAACACGTATCATCACGGAAGTGTATTTTTTTGTAGTGGAAGAAGGTGATGACCCGGAACATGGAGCTAGAAGAGGAACTCAAGGCTACATGCGATGGATATGAAGAGGAAATTGCGGTACTACTGGAGAAGAATGAAGACCTGAAGAGGAAACTAGGAGTATTCATGGGGGATCCTGAACCTGGAGTAGACATTCGTTCAGAAGACTACATCATACTAGACGACACAGACTCCAACCCCGACAGGGATGATGATCATGAAGACGAAGCTGGAGCAGATATTATGGAGTCTTCCACCGATCAAAATTTCTAGTCGACCACCATATTACCATTAGAGTTCTTCCATGTATATAGTAATCGTTCGCGAGATTTTGTAATGGTAGCTTAGATCGATTGTATGAATCTTGTTTGATATTGAGTGGTGTGGAATGAATTTGTTTGTCACATGTGCATATGGGTAGTGAACAATCTCTTTAAACCTCACTCTATTCTATTCTCACCCCTCTAAACCTATCAGATGCCTCCGAGACGTGACCCCGCATTCGCCTTCCCACCGGAGATTACCCAGTTGATCCAACAGCATAATGCCTTGCTATAGTTGCTAGTCCAGAACCAAGGCCACAACAACCCACCACCACCCCCAGTTGACAACTTAGCCCACTTTCTTAGGTTGAATCCGCCGGTGTTCTCTAGCAGCACCGAGCCGGTTGTTGCTGATGACTGGCTCCGCAAGATTGGAAGGGAGCTGACCACCACAGGTTGCATAGATGTTGAGAAGGTGCGCTTTCCCGCACATCAACTGGATGGACCCGCAGCCTCATGGTGGGAGAACTACACTGCCACTTCCCCCGTGGCCAATGTGACTTGGGATCAGTTTCAACAAGCCTTCCGCACCAGACATGTCTCAGCTGGAGCTATGAGCATGAAGAAGTGTGAGTTCTGCAACTTATGCCAGGGAAACCGTATTGTCGCGCAGTATGTGGATGAGTTCAGCAAGTTAGCACGTTATGCCCCATATGAAGTGGCCACAGATGCCACGAAGCAGGAGAAGTTTCTTGAGGAGCTGAATGATGAGCTGAGTATGCAGTTGATGGTAGCAACATTCACCAACTATTAGGAGCTGGTAGACAGGGCCCTCATGATTAAAGGCAAGCAGCGGTAGATAGAGAGCTGCAAACGGAAGTATGGATAGGGGAAGTACAACTCTGGAGCTCAGCAGAAGCCACGTTTTACCCCATACTCGGGAGGACACACCCATCATAACCATGGAGGCCATTCTCATAATGGAGGAAGTCCGCACAACCACAGTGGCACTAAGAATGGAAATGGGAATGGAGGAAACAACAGCTAGAGTTGTTCCAACCCCGCGACATTGCCAAGAAGGATCTGAGTCACGTTACTTGTTTCAAGTGCGGGAAGACTAGACACTACGCCAATGATTGTTCTGAGACAAAGAATGGTAATGACAATGGAAGCTGTGGAAAGAAGCCCAACCCTTTCACCAGAGGTCAGGTGAATCACGTCAATGTGGAGGAAGTTGAAGAGTAGCCTGACGCAATTATTGGTAAATTTTTTATTAAGTCATTTATAGCTATTATCCTTTTTGACACCGGTGCATCGCATTCATACATATCAAGGGGATTTGTGGATAAGTTTAAGTTGCCCACTGTAGCCCTTAAGACACCTATGTCAGAAGCTCACCCGGAGCAGAGTATATGGCTAGCCGAGGATGTTTTCAGTTTCCATTGACCATAGGTAGGCATGTTTTCCCCTCCGACCTCGTTATTATGGAATCACAAGGATTGGATGTGATACTAGGCATGGATTGGCTATCGATGTATGGAGGAAATATCGATTGTGCTAGTAAGTGAATTCTTCTCACCACCCCAGAAGGGAAAAGGATCAAGTATGTGTCTAGGCATGCGCCAAGGAGGACTCAACTAAATTCACTCTCAGGAGTGGTACAGGAGGAAGTGCCCGTTGTGAAGGATTATCCAGATGTATTCCCGGAGGAATTACCAAGCATGCCACCAGATTGAGACATAGAGTTTTTGATCGAGTTGTTTCCAGGCACCGGACCAATATCGAAGAGACCATGTCGGATGCCTGCAAATGATCTGGAAGAAATTAAGAAGAAGATTAAGGAGTTATTGGAGAAAGGTTATATTCGACCAAGTTCATCACCGTGGGGAGCACCAGTGCTCCTAGTTGAGAATAAGGATGGATCTTTGAGAATGGTTGTTGATTATCGTGCACTCAATGAGGTGACAATCAAGAACAAATACCCACTACCGATGATCAATGATTTGTTTGACCACCTGCAGGGAGCTAAAGTATTCTCCAAGATCGATCTACGATCAGGATATCACCAGTTCAAGATCCAAGAATAATATATACCTAACACAGCTTTTACCGCAAGGTATGGGCTATATGAGTACACGGCCATGTCTTTTGGTTTGACTAACGCCCCTGCCTACTTTATGAGTATGATGAATAAGGTGTTCATGGAGTTCTTGGATAAGTTTGTTGTGGTGTTCATTGATGATATATTGGTGTACTCGAAGAATGAAGAAGAGCACAAGGAACATTTGCGCTTGGTTCTCGAGAAGCTCGGAGAACATCAGTTATATGCCGAGTTCAGCAAATGTGAGTTCTGGTTGAAGGAAGTAGGATTTCGTGGACATGTTATAACTAGAAAAGGTATAGCAGTAGACCCTTCCAAGGTTCAGTCTGTCACTGAGTGGTTGGCACCCACCTCAGTTAGAGAGATACGCAGTTTATTTGGACTCGCAGGATATTATCGGAGATTCATTGAGCATTTTTCCAATATCGCGAAGCCCATGACGGAGTTATTGAAGAATGACACCAAGTTTAAATGGACCGAGAAATGTGAGGCCAGTTTTTAGGAGTTGAGGAAACGTTTAGTTACAGCCCCAGTGCTAATTCTTCCAGATATACGCAAGGATTTCCATGTATATTGTGACGCTTCTCGCCAGGGACTTGGAGGCGTACTTATGCAAGATGTAAGAGTTGTTTCATATGCCTCACGTCACCTTCGACCTCATGAGTTGAATTATGCCACGCATGATTTGGAGTTAGCGGCCGTAGTGCATGCTCTCAAGACCTAGAGACATTTTCTCATTGGAAACCGTTGTGATGTATACACGGATCATAAGAGTTTGAAGTACATCTTCACCCAGAAGGAGTTGAATCTCGGGAAGAGGAGATGGCTGGAGCTCATAAAGGATTATGACATGAAGCTGCATTATCATCCAGGCAAGGCCAATGTAGTAGCAAATGCTTTGAGCCGCAAGAGTTATGTTAATACTCTAATGACTAGAGAATTACCTCAGGAGTTAGCCGACGATCTCAGAGAACTTCGCTTGGATATAGTTCCGAGAGGTTTTGTTACAGTGTTGGAAGTTCAGTCCACATTGTTGGGAAAGATTCGAGAAGCCCAGAAGACTGGTAAAGAGACTGTGGAGATAAACGAGAAGATGAATAAAGGAAAGGCCAAAGGTTTTCATGAGGATGAACACGAAACTTTATGGTGTGAGGATCGTATTTATGTGCCTAATGATGCAGAGATCAGGAAGTTAATTCTTCAGGAACCTCGTGACTCACCATACTCAATCCACCCAGGCAACACCAAGATGTATTTGGATTTGAAGGAACGTATCTGGTGGACAGGTATGTAGAAGGATATTGCCGAGTATGTAGCCGTATGTGACGTATGTCAGAGAGTTAAGGCAGAACATCAGAAGCCAGCAGGATTACTTCAGCCTTTGCCGATACCCGAATGGAAGTGGGATAAGCTTGGCATGGATTTCATCACCGGATTACCCAGGATACGTACATGATATGATTCCATTTGGGTTGTAGTTGATCGCTTGACCAAAGTGGCCCACTTTATCCTCATGAAAACCACTTATACAAGCGCGAAGTTGGCCAAGATCTATATGACTAGGATTGTATGTCCGCATGGAGTTCCGAGGACCAACGTATCAGATAGAGGAACACAATTTACCTCAAAGTTTTGGAATCAATTGCACCAGACTATGGGAATCAGGCTAGAGTTCAGTACAACCTTTCATCCGCAGATAGATGGACAGACTAAGAGAGTCAATCAGATTCTGGAGGACATGTTGAGAGCTTGTGCGCTAGACTATGGGTCTACTTGGGATGATAATTTGCCTTACACAGAGTTCTCATATAACAACAGCTACCAGGCTAGTTTGAAGATGGCCCCTTTTGAAGCTTTGTATGGAAGGAGGTACATGACACCATTGATGCGGTATGAAGTTGGAGACCGACAATTGTTCGAGCCAGACTTAATCAGAGAGTCTGACGAGAAAGACAAGTTGATTCACGATAGACTGAAGTAGCTCAGTCCAGGCAGAAGAGTTATGCCGATAGTAAACGCAAGGAGGTAGCCTATGAAGTCGGAGTCAGAGCATATCTCTGTGTGTCACCACTTCGAGGAGTTAAACAATTTGGAGTCAAAGGAAAGTTAGCACCAAGATTTTTAGGACCATACCGAGTTTTGGAGCGTATGGGCGAAGTAGCCTACAAGTTGGAATTACCCGAAGGATTGTCAGGAGTTCATGATGTGTTTCACGTTTCCTGGTTGAAGAAGTGACATGCAGAGATGGTCGATATTCCTCTGAGAGATACAGTGCCCCTAGAAACAATTCAGTTGGAGAGTGACCTGACTTATGAGGAGAAACCATCAAGATTTTAGAGTTCGCCAATCGAGTCGCACGCAACAGGGTCATCAAGTTTTGCAAAGTTCAGTGGAGTCACCATACCGAGGAAGAAGCCACCTGGGAGCGAGAAGAAGACCTACGGAAAGACCACCCACACCTTTTTGCTAGCCAACCCAAATCTCGAGGGCGAGATTCATCTTAAGGGGGGTAGGTTTGTACCATCCCAATTGTCAATTTGGATGTTAACCACTAGGCCATCATATGCATCCATGATTTGTGCATTTTGAATTTGATTTATTTGGACATTTTGATCCTAGAGACCTTAAGCAACTCAAGGACCATTTGAGAGAGTTGGAGGTTTTCACAAAAATCCATTTTTGAATTTTCAAAATTGGTAAATTGGATCAAAGTGATTTTTATTTGAAATTATTTTTCCAATTATTTTCAAAAATAAATAAATAATGAAAGAAGATCATATGACTTCTTCAAAACTGCTTGGAAATATTGGAAATTTAATTTCGAATAAAAACATATATTTATTTGCAATTTTATTTGCAATTTTATTCGTTTGAATTTTATTAAATTAGGGGAAAATGTGCATTTTTTAAACTTACATTTAGCCAGAAAAATGTTCACTTTGTCCTAAATATTAGGAGCGAATGGTGAAAATTATTTCTGCAATTTTAGGACTTTATTTTATTTTTATTGGGATTTTTCTTTGCGGTGAAATTATTTAAAAAAGTTTCGGACCGGACTGGGCCGAAGGCCCAGCCGGCCCAAACCGCGCCGCCGCCTTCCACCTCACGCCTGAGCCGGACTCCTCCGGAGTCCGAGCTCTACACGCCACCGGCCGTCCCCCTGCCCAAGTCGGACCCGCCCGGGGTTCCTTATAAGCCGCCCTCCTGGCCCTCTCCTCCATCAAGCCGTGCCGCCTCCCGCCGCTTGGAGCCGCCGCTGCAGCCGCCTGCCGCCGTAGCCGCCGCCTGGAGCCGCCGCTCCAGCCGCCCGCTGCCGTAGCCGCCGCCGCCGCTGCCGCTACCGAGCCGCCGCGCCGCCCCGCCCCGCCGCTCGTCGCCATTGTTCGCCGCTCTGCCTGCCGCGCCACCCCACCCGCAGTCGCCGGAGCCGCGCTGCCGTCGGAGCCCGATCCAATCCGCAACCGGTTTTTTTTCACGAACCAGTATAACCACCGAATAAACCCGCCCCGGTTTTTTAAGTTTCGATTTTTCTTTTTAGATCGGTTTATTTTATTAGGTTAGTTTAATTAGTGAACGTTCGTTCGTTTAGATCTGTTAGTGAACGCTTTCGTTCATTAGTTTATATTAGCGAACATTCGTTTGTTAGAATTTTCTTTTTAGTTTTATTTTTGGCCAGGGACCTATGCGCGAATTTGTTTTCTTACATATTAGTCCATGATCTTTAAACCTTCACTACATTTTGCTCGCTTATCCAAATCCAACGAAACCAACGCCAAATTCTTCGTTATGTTCCCCTCTGTTCAGATAAACAACTTAAATATGATTTTGAAAATTTAAAAGTTGGTTTCAAGCAGATTTGAATTTGAACTTCTTTTGATCGTAGTTTGAGTTTCATAGCTCCGATTCGATTGATTCTTTTTGCAAAACGAAGCTCTTCACTTGTACATTATGTTTAAATATTTTTATTTGGTTTTACCCTTGTATCTTATGCTTGAGTGCTTATGTATGCTATTGTTTGTTTCCAATAGAGTACCGGAGTGCGAAGCTTGCTACTACGAATCTCTAGGGTTTTCCGATCGTTAGCAAGGCAAGTAACACTTTGATCATACCCATTTATTACCCAGTTTTGATGCATTAGTCTCAACCCTCAAACATTGCATGAGTAGGATTGGTAAAATGTTGGTGTGATTAAGTAGTTGATGAGGTAGGAACCTATTGTCCTTTTATCAACCCCGGGTATTATACGTTATGCTCATACTGCTTGCTATGCTCGTAGACGTGGTTTGGGTATGTGAGATTCATGAAAGCTGCGAGAGTAATATTATCTAAGGGAAACTTAAGGTGGATACTTTAATACACATCTGGGTGGAATGGTTGTGGGCACCTGGGAAATCCAGTGTTGTCCTAGGAGATCCGGGGGTACCCGTGTGATCATCCTATGGAATGCCACCTAGGCTCAAAGGGAACATAAGATTATTCATGCTAGAAACTTTCGTGTGCAGCCACAAGCCATAATGGCTCTAGCATAGTTAAGTAAGTTGTGGGAAACCTTTCCATGATGGGCTAGCAGATGGAGGGGAATTGTAGGTGTACCGACCTATCTATGGGTTAAGGGGCCTCTTCGGAAAAACTATGTCTCGATCATCCGGTTCTCAAACATCAGGCAGTGCGAGGAATTCAACGAAGGAGATCGAATCTTGTGGGTAAAAGTGCACAAACCTCTGCAGAGTGTACAAACTAATCATGATTAGCCGTGTCCCTGGTTATGGACATCTTGAGTATCTGGTACTTGAATTATTGTTTGATCTCATCACTTTGCTTAATTAAAGTTGGGTTGTTAATATTTTTTTGGGAATTGAGTTGGGGTTACCTTCTCATTAATGACATAAATTTGGTAGTTAAATAAAAAAAACCATTCCTTTGTTGTAGGAAAAATTGGCTTTATGCAAATGTTAAACCTAGAGCCTCCACCAGCCAAATATGCATGTAGTGATAGTTGTTATTTGTTCATTTCTCTATAGTGTTATCTTGCCCGCATATTCCATGTGCTGACCTACACGGCTACAACGTATCATGTTGCAGAATTTTTAGACGAAGAGTAAGGTGCGATAGGTCGTTGTCATGCACTCAGTTGGATGGACCCATTTATCTTCGATGCTTCCGTAGTTATGTTATTTAGATGGCCTTCGGCCATATTATTGTAATAAATTCTCCTTATGATACACTCGATGTAATAAGTGTGTGATTGAAATCTATTATAAAATCCTCGAGTATTGTGTGTGTCAGCAATACTGATCCAGGGATGACACTTAAGCATAGAGGCTTCGATCCATTTGGATCGGCTCTAGAACATGGATATAATGATGAATTCATAAACGGTTCAGATCAGAAATCATGGCACCCGAGCCCCAAGTGACAAGCATTAAGCATGGAAAAGTCATAGAAACATCAATCTAAGAACATAGTGGATACTAGGGATCAGGCCAAACTAACTCGATTACATGATGAATCTCATCCAACTCCTCACCGACCAGCGAGCCTACGAAGGAATTACTCACTCCCGGTGGGGAGCATCATGGAATTGGCGATGGAGAAGGGTTGGTGATGACGAAGAACAAAGATCCCCCTCTTTGGAGCCCCAAATGGACTCCAGATCTGCCCTCCCGAGGAAGATCAGGGCTTGGCGGCGGCTCCGTCTCGTGGATCGCGATAATTCTTTCTCCCTGGTTTGTTCTGGAAATATGTGAATTTATAGTATCAGGGGGGTTGTTAGCGGGGCCACCAGGTGGGTACAACGCACCTGGGCGCGCCAGGAGAGGGGGTGCACCCTGGTGGGTTGTGCCCACCCAGGGGCCCCTCTCTTGTGGGTCTTGGCTCCAGTAATTCTTATTATTGATATAAAAAATCCTCAAAAAGTTTCGTTCCATTCCGAGAACTTTTATTTCTGCACAGAAACAACACCATGGTAGTTCTGCTGAAAACAGTGTCAATCCGAGGTTAGTTTCATTCAAATCATGCAAATTAGAGTCCAAAACAAGAGGAAAAGAGTGAGAAAAAGTAGATACGTTGGAGACGTATCAACTCCCCCAAGCGTAAACCTTTGCTTGTCCTCAAGCAATTCAGTTGATAAACTGAAAGTGAGAAAGAAAAACTTTTACGAACTCTTTTGCTCTTGTTTGCATAAATAAGCTTAAACAACACCCAGGTTTTCAGCCAACATTATAACTAACCATGTTGACAATAACTCTTAAAGATTATAATGACTCATATCAATGACATAATCAGCTAGCGAACAATAATAAGATATCTCAAACGGCAACACATTGTCAAAACAACCATGATATAATATGAAAATAGTGGTATCTCGCTAGTCCTTTCTGAGACCGCAAAACATAAATGCAGAGCACCTCCAAAGTTCAAGCAGCGACTAAACATTGTAATTCATGGTAGAAAAGATCCAGTCATGATGCTCCCAACATTAGCTACACACAATGCATAAATCATGACCGTTGTGCTCTACTCAGTTTCTGGCGCTTGTTTTAGAAGGTGGTGACACAACATAAAAGTAAATAGATAGTCCATTCGCAGAGGGAAGCAGTGATTTGCAGAGGTGCCAGAGCTCAGTTTTTAAAATAGAGATAAATGGTATTTTGAGACATGCACCCTTCTCATTCACTTCACGACCATCAATTATCAACATCTTCCTTGCTAAGCACGCTAGTGGCGGTTCCCAAGCAGTAAAAGTAAAGGCTTTGACTCCATTGGGAGTTTTTGTTTGATTATTTAAGAGATGAACTCTTTTTGTATTTTGCAGTTTGGGACTGGGCATCCCTATTACCGTCCATTTTCTCGTGCGATGGCGAGTGAATAAACACTCGATCTCAGAATAACCCGCTTAGCACGGAAGATATCGACCACCTCCTGTCATTCCATGAACGATCCAGGTGAACAAAATGGATAATTTTTTAGAAGTTTTTAGAGGTGGCACATGCAAATTTACTTAGTACGGTAGGGTAACACTGTATATAGGTAGGTATGGTGGACTCATCTGGAATAACTTTGGGTTCAAGGTTTTTGATGTACAAGCAGAGTCCCCACTTAGTACAAGCGAAGGCTAGCAATTTAGATTGAGAAGCGGCCAGCTAGAGAGCAACAATGATCATAACCATGCATTATGCGTAAGTAACATTGGACACTAGCATGAGTAGGATATGAACACCATGGACATAAACATTATAGATGCTATGTTGGTTTTGATTCAACTACATGCATGAACATGTACCAAGTCAAGCCACTTGAACATTCAGAGGAGGATACCATATCATCATACTACATCACAATCATTTTAACGCTATGTTGATATCCAAGATAAATCATTATTAACACGGGAGAGAGAGCAATGGGGATTTTTTTTCTGGAGGTAAGTGATGATGTGGTATGAAGAGGTAAGTGAGGGGGCCCACATGGGGACCACAACCCACCAGGGCGTGCCTGGGGGTGCTGGCACGCCCAGGTGGGTTGTGCCCACCTGGTGCACCTCCCTCTGATGTTATTTGCACCAAATATTCTCAAATATTTAGAAAAAAATCGTATTAAATTTTTAGGGCATTTTGAGAACTTCTATTTTTGGGTCATTTTTTATTGCACGGGAAATTCAAAAAACAGACAAGACATGGCATTTTATTTTATTTAACTAATAAAAACATCGAATAAAAAGTAGGGACAAAAAGTAGTGCTTACTAAATTCATTAACTTCATACCGTTCAAAAATGATCCATTAATAAGGTTGATCAAGTCTTATTAACAACCAAATTTGATTAGCATGAAACCGAAGAACTTTCATAAATCACTATGTTACCTCAATGGGGATATGCATTTCCCCAACAATAAGCATTTCATATTTCTTTTTGACAGTAGGTAGAGGTATTTGAAAACTTCCAATAGTGATTGTCGGAGATTTTTCAATAACATTAATACCATTCACTTGGAATTGTTTCTTCGGAAAGTGCACTGTATGCTCATTGCCATTAATATGAAAAGTGACCTTGCTTTCATTGCAATCAATAACAGCCCCTACGGTATTCAAGAAGGGTCTACCAAGGATAATCGACATGTTGCCATCCTCGGGCATCTCAAGTATAACAAAGTCAGTTAAAATAGTAACATTAGCAACAACAACGGGCACATCCTCACAGAAACCGATAGGTATGGCAGTTGATTTGTCAGCCATTTGCAAAGATATTTCAGTAGGTGTGAGTTTATTCAAGTCAAGTCTTTTATATAAAGAGAAAGGCATAACACTAACACCAGCTCCTAAATCACACAAAGCAGTTTTCACATAATTCTTTTTGATAGAGCAAGGTATAGTTGGTATTCCCGGATCTCCAAGTTTTTTAGGTACTCCATCTTCAAAAGTGTAATTAGCAAGCATAGTGGAGATTTCAGCTTCCAGTATTTTTCTCTTATTTGTGATGATGTCTTTCATATACTTTGCATAAGGAGGCATTTTCAATATATCAGTCAAGCGAGTACGCAAAAAGACTGGCCTCATCATTTCAACAAAGCGTTCAAATTCTTCATCATCATTCTTTTTAGTTGACTTGGGTGGAAAAGTCATAGGTTTTTGAACCCATGGTTCTCTTTCTTTACCGTGTTTTCTAGCCACAAAGTCTCTTTTATCATATCTTTTGTTTTTAGCTTGTGGGTTATCAAGATCAACAGATGGTTCTATCTCAACATCATTGTATGGTTCTTTTTCATTGGTTGGTTGAGAGTCTTCATGAACCTCATCATTATCTTTTTCATTATCATTAGGTGAGTGTTCATTACCAGATTGAGTTTCAGCATCAGAGATAGAAACTTCATTTTCATTATCAAGAGGTTTTTCTATTTCAGGTTCACTAGAAGTGTGCAAAGTCCTATCATTTTTCTTTTTCTTTTTCTTTCTAGAAGGACTAGGTGCACTAGTGTTAGCTCTTTGTGAATCTTGTTCAATTCTTTTAGGGTGTCCCTCAGGATAAAGTGGTTCCTGAGTCATTTTACCTCCTCTAGTTGCAATTCTAACAACAAAGTCATGCATATTATGATTCATTTCATCAAGTTTCCCGTTGAGATTTAGCAACTTGTTCTAATTGAGTTTGAACCATAGAAGCATGTTTTCCAACACCTCTAACATCATTTGATATTCTAAATAACAAGTCACTCAAGCAAGCAATGATATCAGATTTGTATTTCAATTGTTTGATAACATTTGCATTGAAGTGATCTTGTTTTCTAATGTAGTTTTCAAACTCATAAAGGCATCGACTAGGATGCATATTGTGAGGATTGTCATTATCATTAAACTTCATAAGTGAATTTACCTCTACCACCTTAGGAATTGGTGATGTATTAAGCCCATGTATTTCTTCAATAGGAGGTAAATTTTTAACATCCTTAGCTTTAATACATTTTTCCGTCATAGATTTCTTTGCCTCTTGCATATCTTCGGGACTGAGATATAATATACCCCTCTTCTTCGGAGTGGGTTTAGGCGGTGGTTCAGGAATAGTCCAATCATCATAGTTTTTCAATATGTTATTCAATATTTCTTCAGCTTGTTCAACAGTTCGTTCCCTGAAAACACAACCAGCACAACTATCTAGGAAGTCCCTAGAAGCATAGGTTAGTCCATTATAGAAGATATCAAGTATTTCATTTTTCTTAAGAGGATGATCAGGCAAAGCATTAAGTAACTGGCAAAGCCTCCCCCAAGATTGTGGGAGAATCTCTTCTTCAGTTTGCACAAAGTTAAATATTTCTTGTAAGGCAGCTTGTTTCATATGAGCAGGAAAATATTTTTCAGAGAAGTAATAAATCATATCCCGGGGACTAAGAACACAAATAGGAGTAAGAGTGTTGTACCAAGCTTTAGCATCACCCTTTAATGAGAAAGGAAATTATTTGAGAATAAAGTAATAGCGAGTTTTCTCATCACGAGTAAAAAGGGTGGCTATGTCATTCAACTTAGTAAGATGTGCCACAACAGTTTCAGTTTCATAAAATGGAAAGGATCAGATTCAACAGAGAATTCATAATCCTTATCATCAATAAAGATAGGTGAAGTAGCAAACTTAGGATCACATTTCATTCTAGCATTCAGAGATTTTTCTTTATACTTTTGTAGTAATTTCTCTAGATCATCTCTATCATTACAAGCAAGAATATCTCTAGTTGTTTTTTCACTCATAACATAACCTTCCGGTACCTTAGGCAATTCATATCTAAGAAGGCTAGTTCTAGCAGGTGTTTCGGGAGTTTCAATTTCAAGCTCATCATCAGATTCAACAACATCATGTTGTATAACTCTAGCAATTTGTTTATCAAGAAATTCACCAAGTTGCACATCATCATTATCAAGCAAGGTACTAGCATCATCATAAGAATCATTCATAGTAGAAGTAGCATCATCAATAACTTGCGACATATCAGAATTAATAGCATGTGGTGGTGTTGCAAGTTTATTCATAACAGAAGGTGAATCTAAAGTAGAACTGGATGGCAGTTCCTTCCATCCCCTCGTCCTTGAGGGAAATATCTTAGTCTTTGGATCCTTCAGATTCTTCATAGTGATAAAATGGGCAACCAACTGAGCTTGGGGATGCCCCCGAGTGGCATCCCCTCTTTCTTCTAACGACCATCGCTATTTTACTCGAAGCTATATTTTTTATTCGTCACATACTATGTGTTTTGCTTGGAGCGTCTTGTATGATATGAGTCTTTGCTTGTTTTATTTTGTGTTTTAAGTCTTGATCCCTTACTGGACACACCTATTTGAGAGAGCCAAAATTATTTCATGACTTGTTAGAATTGCTCTCTTTGCTTCACTTAAATCTTTTATGAGCTATGGACTTGTTCTAGTGCTTCACTTATATCTTTTTCAGCACAATGTGCTTTTGTATTTTTGAAGAAATGCTCTCTTGCTTCACTTAGATTTATTTTAGAGTTAGTAAAATTTTCAAGAAATTCTCTCTTGCTTCACTTAAATTAATTTGAGTGAAAGAAATATTATGCTCATGATCCTCACTTATATTTGTTTGAGCTTATGAAAAGCAATACATGAAAATTAGTCCCAAAGTGATAGATATCCAAGAAGGATATACTAAAAACTTTCATGAAGATCATTGGACAAAATAAACTTGATTCTTAGTAATAGTTTTGAGGTATTATGATGTGATATGTGAGTCATCTTGATGAGTAATTATGCTTTAGTAAGAATATTGGTGTTACGGTTTGTGATTCCCTATGCAAGCACGAAAGTCAATAGTCATACAATGAAATTATATCCTACTTGTGGTGCATTATTCGGTGTTAGTTATGCTTAATTCTCTCTTATAAGATTATTTGTTTCTTGGTTGGCCGCTTCTCAATCTTTTGCTAGCCTTCATTTTGCACTAAGTATGATCACTACTTGTGCATCCAAAAACCTTTAACACAGTTTTGCCACAAGAGTCCACTATATCTACCTATATGCGGTATTCTTTTGCCATTCTAAGAAAATTTGCACGTGCCATCTCTAATTTTCGAAAATAAACTTCTCTTTTGTGTCTTCATTTCGCTCGCGGAGCGGTGAGGGGTGGCTAATATTTTCAATGCTAGATGTGTTATTCTCATGATGAGTGTTTATTCACTTGTCATTGCACAAGAGTAAGGCAAAGGTATTAGGGATGCCCAGTCCCGAAATGAAAAATGAATTTACTTTATGTTGTCCAATAATAAATTCCTTGGAAAGTGTTGGCATGCAGGGCACCCGTGGATACGGTTAGCCATGGAAAGTGAAAGTAAGGTGGAAAAAGGAATAAACTTTATTTCCTGTTTGGAAACCGTCTATGATATATCTAGCATGGAAAGTGTTGGGAACTCTAAGTCGTTTTCGTTGGTGGGATGGATACACCTCTGAAAATGTTTTTATATCTAAGTTTTTCGCTTTGAGCTCTGGCACCTCTACAAATCCCTACTTCCCTCTGCGAAGGGCCTTTCTTTTACTTTATGCAATTTTTATTTTTGAATTTGAGTCTCCATCTTCTCTTATAAAAGCACCAACTAGGAGGCAATATGATCGTACTTGAGTATTGGGTGTAGCTAATATGCGAGTGTGTTTCATGAATGGATCAATGGTTGAGCATGATGGGCCAGGGATAGCTTATTTTAGCGTTGATATTTTGAAAGACATGGTTGCTTGTTGATATGCTTGAGTATTTAAATTATGATGTCAAAACTAGACTATTGATTTGAACAACATAAAAGTCCAAATGTCCATGCTATAAAGAAAAGAATATGATATGACATGTTAGGCAGCATTCCACATCAAAAATTCTGTTTTTATCACTTCTGTACTCAAGGACGAGTAGGATTTAAGCTTGGGGATACTGATAAGTCTCCAACGTATCTATAATTTTTGATTGTTCCATGTTGTTATATTATCAATCTTGGATGTTTTATAATCATTTTATAGTCATTTCATATCATTTTTTGGTACTAACCTATTGACATAGTGCCAAGTGCGGGTTGTTGTATTTTCCTTGTTTTTTACATCGCAGAAAATGAATATCAAATGGAGACCAAATGCCGTGAAACTTGACGGAGATTTTTTATGGGCCAGAAGAAACACAACGGGCCCTGGCTGCACCTGGGGGGTGCCCCGAGGGGAGCACAACCCACCAGGGCGCGCCAGGAGGCCCAGGCTTGCCCTAGTGGGTTGTGCCCACCTGGGGTGCCACTCGGACCGCCTCTTTGCTCTATAAATACCCAATATTCGCGAAACCAAAGGGGAGTCGAAAAATACAGATCCAGCCGCCGCAGGGTCCAGAACCACTAGATCCAATCTAGAAACCATCTCGGATGGGGTTCACCACCTCGGGTGCCCCCGGACCGCCTCTTTGCTCTATAAATACCCCAAAAATACGAGAACCCTAGGGGAGTCGACGAAATATTCATCCAGCCACCGCAGAGTCCAGAATCACCAGATCCAATCTAGATACCATCATGAAGGGGTTCACCAGTTCCATTGGTGCCTCTCCAATGATGCGTGAGTAGTTCTTTGTAGACCTTCGGGTCCATAGTTAGTAGCTAGATGGCTTCCACTCTCTCTATCTCTCTCTCTCTTGATCCTCAATACAATGGTCTCTTGGAGATCCATATGATGTAACTCTTTTGCGATGTGTTTGTTGGGATCCGATGAACTTTGAGTTTATGATCAGATCTATCTCTTTTTATATCCATTAAAGTATTTGTTGGGGATATTACTATTTGTTGAGACCTGCCCAGGAGGGGCCGGGTCAGCTTCAATGGCGGGTTACACAAGAAGCTCAGTAAACATCCAAGTTTGTAGTTTATTAAGTCTTATAGAAGGCCCAAAGGCCTGGGGCCGGCTTGAGGCCCAATATTGTAAGTAAACCGCCACATGTAAGGAAATACTTGTACAGAAAGACATGTAAAGAAAGTCACCGAGCCGGACACGATTATGAGCCGGCCGGGACTTTGCAGGCCACCTAGCGTCAACCTGTGTATATAAGGAGACGACCCGGTGGCGGTTTAGGGCAAGAGACAACTAAGTCGATAACCAAGCCGGCGAATCGAGCCTCTTGGAAGTCGAAACCTCAGCAATACCAATCACAACTAGACATAGGCTTTTACCTTCATCGTAAGGGGCCGAACTAGTATAAACCTCTCGTGTCCTTTGTCCCGATTAACCCCTTTAAGCTTCCTAGTTGCGATGGCCCTACGACTAAGTCCTTCCATTAGGACATCTGCCATGAAAATTCCACGACAGTTGGCGCCCACCGTGGGGCCAGCGCACGGTGGATTTGAGTTCTTGAAGGGCAACTTCGAAGGGCTCAAGGGATACACTGTGGGCCGGATGACCAAGAGTCGTCGCGGCAAGATCTACATCAACGATGAAGGCAGGGGCCCCGAGGCCGGCTCAATCGAGTATGGGTATCGGGTCCCCTTTGGCGGAATTCACGTCTTCATCGGCCGGATCGGCGAGTCAGGACCTGAGCTGGATGTCCACACCGACCTCATCGAAATGGCTCAGCGCGCCGGGTCCACCCGTGTTCAATCTGTCGTGAAGCATGCCTTCGTAGGCTGCACCCATGGCGGTGAATACTCTGAAGGATCAATGGAAGGCGGAGAGACGGCCATCTACTCTGATACTGCATCATCAACAGGTGAGAGAGACTCGTTGTACCAACTGCAAGACGGCATGCTCGGGGGCTGTTCCAATGGCAGCAGTATCCCAGACCCCGTTGAGCCGCTGAATTGGGCCGGAGTCTTCATGGCAGGGACGCAGCCCGGGCAGAACTCCACTGCAGTGACAGTAGCAGCCACCGGGTCGGCAGCTGCCGGGTTAGGAGACCCTGCGCGCCCCCCCGGCTCAGGTTCTCATGGAACTCATGGATAAATTGACGACTTTGTTAACCGCTGCGGTAGAGCCAGCGGATAAAGCCCAGCATGACGCGGAAGTGGCACGCGTGCGGGAGGAGATGGTGCAAGCTAAGGAAAATCTGGCCGCGGAGGAAACCTGGATGGCAGCAGAACGAGCAGCTTTGGATACCCGTGCTCAGCAACTTCAAGCAGAAACCTTCCGGCTCTCGGTGGATCTTAATGCGTCAAACGAAGTCATGAGGAGGAGGCGTCAGAAAACTCAGTCGCGTCTGCCTCTAACACTGGATCCGAGGAATCTGTTCCATACACCCGGAGCTGGAGGGAGCAAACCGCCAGAGGCAAACTGGGTCACGACGCCCGGCGCACCAGTTCAGCCACGCACCATGGAGCCGCCGCGCATGAATACAACTCCTCCTCGTTATATATCAACACCCCCGGGTCACTTCTCCAATCCCATGGAGAACCTCATTGCGGCGTCGGCTCGATTGGCAGCTCTCCCGATGGAAGGCGACTCGCCAGCAGCAATTGAAACCCGGAGGGTAAGAGAACTACTTCAGACAGCTTTGGCCCAGCAGGATGCATACTCCTACAGTCGAGACAGGATTCATTCAACTCCTCGCCCAAGCCGGAGCCCGAGTTATAGTAGGCACATGGAATCTGCAGAGATGTCAAGTAATGCTCAACGTCACAACTGGCCATATAGGTATGAGCCGGTGCGGGCTGGAGCTCTTAACTTGGCGGATCAGGAGAGGATTCGTCAAGAGGCAGAATGGGCTGCTCAGATAGCAGCAGAGCAGGCGGCTCACCAAACCTTTCCGGATTATCCAGCAACCTCGGTTGAGGCAGGAGTGGCTACAAGAACCAGAGGTGTACCTTGCCTTGTCCCAGCCATACGCAATGAGTGGTTGCCCAAGGATTTCAAGGGACCTCGTAAGGTGCCTAACTACACGGCTGACTTACAGCCGGGGGCTTGGATTGAGAGTTATGAGATGGCTATGGAGCCATTGGAGGTTAGTGATGCTGCAATGGCCAAATATTTTACCATGATGTTGGATGGAACGGCTCAGACCTGGTTGAAAGGATTACCACCCAATTCCATCGGCTCATGGGCAGAGTTGAAGGCACGGTTCATCCAGAACTTTAAAGACACGTGTAAGCAGCCAATGTCGATTGTGGATCTGACCAATTGCAAGCAAGAGGATGGAGAATCTACAACCCATTGGGTGCGCCGGGTCAAGGAAATAATACATTCATCTGATAAGATGGATGCCGGCTCAACAGTTTTGATGTTGGAGAAAAATTGCCGTTTTGAACCTCTGAAGCAGAAGTTGGGGCAGCTTAAACATGACTGTAATGACATGGGAACGTTGATGGCGGCTCTTGTCAAGTATGCCTATTCTGATACCACCAAAGACCTGGCATCTGATGAAGAAAAAGCAACAAAGGGAAAGAAGAACGACAATGGCAAGGGTCACCAGCATAACCCAGCAAATCAAGAAGGTAATAAGCGTAAGGCTGATGAGTTTGTTGCTAATACTAATGCGCAGTGTGGTAATCAGCGGCGCAAGGGCAGACAACCCCCTCGATCGGGCGGGTCGGGCCCCACCCTTGAGCAGTTGTTGAATGAACCTTGTCCAAGACAGGGCACCCGGGAGAAGCCAGCCACCCACTTGTGGAAGGATTGCACGATCATGAAGGCGTTTAAAAATTCAAACGCATTTGATGGGGGTCACGGCCCGGGTGGCGGCTCAGGTGGAGGCGACTTTCAGGGCCCGGGCGCCGGTTCAAGCGGAGGAGGTTTTCATGGTCAGGGTCATCCTGGTCACCAGGGAGGATATAATCAGCAACACAGCCAAGGGAATCAACAGAAGCAACAATCCGGCTATCGGAGCAACCCGAAGCAGTTGAGTAGCGGACAATATCATGTCTTTACTACCAGTTTATGTAAGAGAGACCAGAAACTCCACAAGAGGGCCGTCAATGCTGTTGAACCGGCAATTCCACGTTATCTACGTTGGTCGGAGCAGCCTATTGTGTGGAGCAGAGAGGATCATCCGCTCCGGGTTCATAATCCGGGTCACTTGGCTTTGGTAGTGGCACCTCAGGTTGGTGGGTAAAAGTTTACTAAGGTACTCATGGATGGATGCAGCAGCATCAACATCCTTTACTATGAGACGTTCTGCCGGATGGGATTGACGGATAAAAATATTAAACAATCCAACATTGTTTTTCATGGTGCAGTACCCGGTAAGTCGGCATACCCAGTTGGTAATATTGAGCTGGAGGTGGCCTTTGGGGATGAGTATGACACCAGGGCAGAAAAATTAACCTTTGAAGTGGTTAAGATCAAAAGCCCATATCATGCTCTGTTTGGGCGGCCGGCTTATGCCAAGTTCATGGCTCGGCCGTGTTACGTGTATTTGCAGCTCAAGATGCCGGGTCACCAGGGCACCATTACAGTCCATAGGAGCCAGAAGATCACCTTGGAATGTGAAGAGGGGGATGCTGCCTATGCTGAATCTGTTTGTGCAACGGAGGAGTTGAAATTCTACAAGGATCATGTTGACCCGGCGGACATGACGTCATTAAAGAAACCAACAACAGAGCATGAGCCAGAGTTAAAGTTCAAATCGGCTGATGACACTAAGATGGTTAACTTTGTGCCTGGCGATTCATCCAAACAGTTCATCATCAGCACAAACCTGGATCCGAAATAGGAAAGCACGCTCATCTAGTTCATCTGTGAGAACTGGGACATCTTTGCATGGAAACCTTCAGACATGCCGGGTGTCCCGAGGGAACTCGCTGAGCACACTCTTAATATCGATCCAAAGTTCAAACCTGTCAGACAGTTTCTTCGGCGGTTCAATGAAGAAAGGTGCAAGGCCATTGGAGAAGAGGTGGCCCGGCTCTTGGCGGCCGGGTTCATTGTGGAGGTCTTTCACCCAGAATGGTTAGCTAACCTAGTGCTCATGCTAAAAAAGAATGGCACCTTGCGTATGTGTGTGGATTACACAGATTTAAACAAGGCATGTCCGGCTGATCCTTTTGCTCTTCCCTGTATTGATCAGATCATTGATGCTACGGCGAGTTAAGTGATACGTCTCCAACGTATCTATAATTTTTTATTGCTCCATGCTATATTACCTACTATTTTGGACTATATTGGGCTTTATTTTCCACTTTTATATTATTTTTGGGACTAACCTATTAACCGAAGGCCTAGCCCAGAATTGCTGTTTTTTGCCTATTTCAGTGTTTCGAATAAACGGAATATCAAACGGAGTCCAAACGGAATAAAATCTTCGGGAACATGATTTTCTCACCGAACGTGATCCAGGAGACTTGGACCCTGCTCCAAGGAACAAAAGAGGCGGTCACGAGGGTGGGGGGCGCGCCCCCTGCCTCGTGGGCCCCTTGTTGCGCCTCCGGCGTACTTCTTCCTCCTATATATACACACGTACCCCCAAACGATCAGAACAGGAGCCAAAAACCTAATTCCACCGCCGCAACTTTCTGTATCCACGAGATCCCATCTTGGGGCCTGTTCCAGAGCTCCGCCGGAAGGGGGCCGTCATCACGGAGGGCTTCTACATCATCATAGCCTCTCCGATGAAGTGTGAGTAGTTTACCTCAGACCTTCGGGTCCATAGTTAGTAGCTAGATGGCTTCTTCTCTCTCTTTGAATCTCAATACAAAGTTCTCCCCCTCTCTTATGGAGATCTATTCGATGTAATCTTCTTTTTGCGCTGTGTTTGTTGAGATCGATGAATTGTGGGTTTATGATCAAGTCTATCTAAGAATAATATTTGAATCTTCTCTGAATTCTTTTATGTATGATTGGTTATCTTTGCAAGTCTCTTCGAATTATCCGTTTGGTTTGGCCAACTAGATTGGTAGTTCTTGCCATGGGAGAAGTGCTTAGCTTTGGGTTTGATCTTGCGGTGTCCTTACCCAGTGACAGAACGGGCAGCAAGGCACGTATTGTATCGTTGCCATTGAGGATAACTAGATGGGGTTTATTTCATATTGCATGAATTTATCTCTCTACATCATGTCATCTTGCTTAAGGCGTTACTCTGTTTTTAACTTAATACTCTAGATGCATGTTGGATAGCGGTCGATGAGTGGAGTAATAGTAGTAGATGCAGAATCGTTTCGATCTACTTGTCACGGACGTGATGCCTATATACATGATCATGCCTAGATATTCTCATAACTATGCTCAATTCTGTCAATTGCTCAACAGTAATTTGTTCACCCACCGTAGAATACTTATGCTCTTGAGAGAAGCCACTAGTGAAACCTATGCCCCCCGGGTCTATTCTCATCATATCAATCTCCATCACTTTAATCTTGCATTGCTTTTTTACTTTGCTTTTACTTTTTACTTTGCATCTTTATACCAAAAATATTATATCTATCAGATCTCACTCTCGTAAGTGACCGTGAAGGGATTGACAACCCCTAATCGCGTTGGTTGCGAGTAGCTATCGCTTTGTGCAGGTACGAGGGACTTGAGCATGGCCTCCTACTAGATTGATACCTTGGTTCTCAAAAACTGAGGGAAATACTTACGCTACTCTGCCGCATCATCCCTTCCTCTTCGAAGAAAACCAACGCAAGCTCAAGACGTAGCAAGAAGGATTTTTGGCGCCGTTGCCGGGGAGTCTATGCAAAAAGTCAACATACCAAGTACCCATCACAATCCCTATCTCTCGCATTACATTATTTGCCGTTTGCCTCTCGTTTTCCTCTCCCCCCAATTCACCCTCGCCGTTTTATTTGCCCCCTCTCTCTCTATCCTCCCTCTCTATTTGCTTCTTTTGCCCGTTTCTTGTTTGCTCGCATCGTTGGAATAGTCATTTCTTTATGACTAAATAGAGAACCTAAAGATCTATGGATCCTCATCCGCTTGCTAATCTTTTTAAAAGTCCAGTTATGTTGAACCAACTGCTAGTGAGTTTTGTGTACTA
Source organism: Triticum dicoccoides (assembly GCF_002162155.2). NCBI lineage: Eukaryota > Viridiplantae > Streptophyta > Magnoliopsida > Poales > Poaceae > Triticum > Triticum dicoccoides. Next base: position 473,120,875 of record NC_041386.1, on the reverse strand, counting down.
GATTATCTTTATGAGGTTTTGCTTGAAATTCGTGAATCTGAAAAGTGTGATGAAGTACTTTATGAAGCGATTCACGATAGATCTTTTAATAAAAAGCATGATTGCAATGATGATAGTATAAATTCTATTAATCTAAATTGTGCTAATAATATGCAAAACCCTAAGCTTGGGGATGCTAGTTTTGCTATGTCCTCTACTTGTTGCAATGATCATGATTGGGGTGATTCTTCTTGTGATCTTGAAATTTATTTAAGCCCCATGATGAATATGAGATTGATTATAATGTTTGCAATAATATTGAAAGTGGGTTTGGAAGAATGTCAACTTTAGATCCCACATATTTGGAGAATTTTCAATCTTATGAAGTTTTTGATAAAAGTGCGTTTGGAAAGGTCATGACTTTAGTTAATGTTAATCCCACTATTTCGGAAGAGTGTCAACTTTACATGCATGTGGATCATGTTGACAGTATTCTATGTGATAGCTATTTTGTTGAATTTGCTTATGATCCTACATGTAATTATTACAAGAGAGGAAAACATGGTGGTAGAAACTTTCATGTTACTAAATTACCTCTCGTTATGTTGAGATTGCTATTGTTTCTGTCCTCTTCCTTGCATATGCTAGTTTTTGCTTGCCTTGATAATTTGTTTGCCTATAAGATGCCTAGGCATAGGAAGTATGATAGACTTAGATGTGTTTGTCACATGCTTTATGATGCTCCTTTTGTGCTTCAATTCTTGTCTTTCATGTGAGTATCATTAAAATTATCAATGCCTAGCTATAAGGATTTAAAGAAAAGCGCTTGTTGGGAGACAACCCAATATTTCTCCTTGCTATTATTCAATAAATAAATCATTTAGCCTCTGTTTTGGTTGTGTTTTTTGTGTTTAATTAGTGTTTGTGCCAAGTAGAACCGTTGGGAAGACTTGGGGAAAGTCTTGTTGAACATGCTGTAAAAAACAGAAACTTTAGCGCTCACGAGAACAGCTGTCATTTTTATTTGAAGAGTGCTATTTAGTTAATTCTTTTTGGATATGATTAATAGATAAATTCCTACGTCCAGCAATTTATTTTAGAATTTTTGGGGTTCCAGATCTTGCGCTAGCTACAGATTACTACAGACTGTTCTGTTTTTGACAGATTCTGTTTTTCGTGTGTTGTTTGCTTATTTTGATGAATCTATGGCTAGTAAAATAGTTTATAATCCATAGAGAAGTTGGAATACAGTAGGTTTAACACCAATATAAATAAAGAATGAGTTCATTACAGTACCTTGAAGTGGTCTTTTGTTTTCTTTCACTAACGGAGCTCACGAGTTTTCTATTTTGAGTTTTGTGTTGTGAAGTTTTCAAGTTTTGGTGAATTCTTTTGATGGATCATGGAGCAAGGAGTGGCAAGAGCCTAATCTTGGGGATGCCCATGGCACCCCCAAGATAATCCAAGGACACCAAGAAGTCAAAGCTTGGGGATGCCCGGAAGGCATCCCCTCTTTCGTCCACTTCCATCGGTAATTTACTTGGAGCTATATTTTTATTCACCAACATGATATGTGTTTTGCTTGGAGCGTCTTGTATTATTTGTGTCTTTGTATCTTAGTATGCCACAATCATACTTGCTGTACACACCTTTTGAGAGAGCCATACATGAATTAAAATTTGATAGAATACTCTATGTGCTTCACTTATATCTTTTGAGCTAGATAATTTTGCTCTATGTGCTTCACTTATATCTTCTGAGCTAGATAAGTTTGCTCTATGTGCTTCGCTTATATATTTTTGAGCTAAGTAATTTTGCTCTATATGCTTCACTTATATCTTTTGAGCTAGATAATTTTGCTCTATGTGCTTCACTTAGATCCTTTAGGGCACGGTGGTGGATTTGTTTTAAAGAAAAACTATTGATCTCTCATGCTTCACTTAAATTATTTTGAGAGTCTCTTAATAGCATGGTAATGTTCTCAATAATAATATGCTTGGTATTCAAGATTTGCGAAACTTTCTTTTGAGTGTGTTGAATACTAAGAAAAGATTGAAGCATGATAATTGTTTTGAGATATGGAGGTGATAATATTAAAGTCATGCTAGTTGAGTAGTTGTGAATTTAAAGAATACTTGTGTTAAAGTTTGTGATTCCTGTAGCATTCACGTATGGTGAACCGTTATGTGACAAAGTCAGAGCATGATTTATTTATTGATTGTCTTCCTTATGAGTGGCGGTCAGGGACGAGCGATGGTCTTTTCCTACCAATCTATCCCCCTAGGAGCATGCGCGTAATACTTTGCTTTGATAACTTCTAGATTTTTGCAATAAGTGTATGAGTTCTTTATGACTATTGTTGAGTCCATGGATTATACGCACTCTCACCCTTCCACCTTTGCTAGCCTCTCTAATAGCATGCACCTTTTGCCGGTATCATACACCTACCATATACCTTCCTCAAAACAGCCACCATACCTACCTATTATGGAATTTCCATAGCCATTCCGAGATATATTGCCATGCAACTTTACACCATCTAGTTCATCATGACACATTCATCATTGTCATATTGCTTAGCATGATCATGTAGTTGACATAGTATTTGTGGCAAAGCCGCCGTTCCTTCATACTTGTCACTCTTGATTCATTGCATATCCTGGTACACCGCCGGAGGCATTCATATAGAGTCATACTTTGTTTTAGAGTCGAGTTGTAATCATTGAGTTGTAAATAAATAAAAGTGTGATGATCATCATTCAATAGAGCATTGTCCCAAATAAAAAAAAGAGAAAGGCCAAAGAAAAAAAAAGAAGGCCCAAAAAAAGGGGCAATGCTACTATCCTTTTTCCACACTTGTGCTTCAAAGTAGCACCATGATATAGCGAGTCTCATATATTGTGCTTCAAAGTAGCACCATGTTCTTCATATAGAGAGTCTCATATGTTGTCACTTTCATATAGTAGTGGGAATTTTACATTATAAAACTTGGCTTGTATATTCCAATGATGGGCTTCCTCAAAATTGCCCTAGGTCTTCGTGAGCAAGCAAGTTGGATGCACACCCACTAGTTTCTTTTGTTGAGCTTTCATACTTTTATGGCTCAAGTGCATCCGTTGCATGGCAATCCCTACTCACTCACATTGATATCTATTGATGGGCATCTCCATAGCCCGTTGATACGCCTACTTGATGTGAGACTATCTTCCCCTCCTTTTTGTCTTCTCCACAACCACCATTCTATTCCACCTATAGTGCTATATCCATGGCTCACGCTCATGTATTGCATGAAGATTGAAAAAGTTTTGAAAAAGTTAGAGTATGAAACAATTGCTTAGCTCTTCATCGAGGTTGTGCATGATTTAAATACTTGGTGTGGTGAAGATGGAGCATAGCCAGACTATATGATTTTGTAGGGATAACTTTCTTTGGCCATGTTATTTTGAGAAGACATAATTGCTTTGTTAGTATGCTTGAAGTATTATTATTTTTTATGTCAATATAAACTTTTGTCTTGAATCTTTCCAATCTGAATATTCATACCACAATTAAGAAGATTTGCATTGAAATTATGCCAAGTAGCACTCCGCATCAAAAATTCTCTTTTTATCATTTACCTACTCGAGGACGAGCAGGAATTAAGCTTGGGGATGCCAGATACGTCTCCAACGTATCTATAATTTTTGATTGCTCCATGCTATATTACCTACTGTTTTGGACTATATTGGGCTTTATTTTACACTTTTATATTATTTTTGGGACTAACCTATTAACCGGAGGCCCAGCCCAGAATTGTTGTTTTTTGCCTATTTTAGTGTTTTGGATAAACGGAATATCAAACGGAGTCCAAACGGAATAAAATCTTCGGGAACGTGATTTTCTCACCAAACGTGATCCAGGAGACTTGGACCCTGCTCCAAGGAACAAAAGAGGCGGTCACGAGGGTGGGGGGTGCCCCCCCTAGGGCGCGCCCCCCTTCCTCGTGGGCCCCTCGTTGCTCCTCCGGCGTACTTCTTCCTCCTATATATACACACATACCCCTAAACAATCAGAACGGGAGCCAAAAAACTAATTCCACCGCCGCAACTTTCTGTATCCACGAGATCCCATTTTGGGTCTTGTTTCGGAGCTCCGCCGGAAGGGGGCCGTCATCACGGAGGGCTTCTACATCATCATAGCCTCTCCGATGAAGTGTGAGTAGTTTACCTCAGACCTTCGGGTCCATAGTTAGTAGCTAGATGGCTTCTTCTCTCTCTTTGAATCTCAATACAAAGTTCTCCCCCTCTCTTATGGAGATCTATTCGATGTAATCTTCTTTTTGCGCTGTGTTTGTTGAGACCGATGAATTGTGGGTTTATGATCAAGTCTATCTAAGAATAATATTTGAATCTTCTCTGAATTCTTTTATGTATGATTGGTTATCTTTGCAAGTCTCTTCGAATTATCCGTTTGGTTTGGCTAACTAGATTGGTAGTTCTTGCCATGGGAGAAGTGCTTAGCTTTGGGTTCGATCTTGCGGTGTCCTTACCCAGTGACAGAAGGGGCAGCAAGGCACGTATTGTATCGTTGCAATCGAGGATAACTAGATGGGGTTTATTTCATATTGCATGAATTTATCTCTCTACATCATGTCATCTTGCTTAAGGCGTTACTCTGTTTTTAACTTAATACTCTAGATGCATGCTGGATAGCGGTCGATGAGTGGAGTAATAGTAGTAGATGCAGAATCGTTTCGATCTACTTGTCACGGACGTGATGCCTATATACATGATCATGCCTAGATATTCTCATAACTATGCTCAATTCTGTCAATTGCTCAACAGTAATTTGTTCACCCACCGTAGAATACTTATGCTCTTGAGAGAAGCCACTAGTGAAACCTACGGCCCCCGGGTATATTCTCATCATATCAATCTCCATCACTTTAATCTTGCTTTACTTTTTTACTTTGCTTTTACTTTTTACTTTGCATCTTTATACCAAAAATATTATATCTATCAGATCTCACTCTCGTAAGTGACCGTGAAGGGATTGACAACCCCTAATCGCATTGGTTGCGAGTAGCTATCGCTTTGTGCAGGTACGAGGGACTTGAGCATGGCCTCCTACTGGATTGATACCTTGGTTCTCAAAAACTGAGGGAAATACTTACGCTACTCTGCCGCATCATCCCTTCCTCTTCGAGGAAAACCAACGCAAGCTCAAGACGTAGCAAGAAGGATTTCTGGCGCCGTTGCCGGGGAGTCTACGCAAAAAGTCAACATACCAAGTACCCATCACAATCCCTATCTCTCGCATTACATTATTTGCTGTTTTCCTCTCGTTTTCCTCTCCCCCCAATTCACCCTCGCCGTTTTATTTGCCCTCTCTCTCTCTCTATCCTCCCTCTCTATTTGCTTCTTTTGCCCGTTTCTTGTTTGCTCGTATCGTTGGAATAGTCATTTCTTTATGACTAAACAGAGAACCTAAAGATCTATGGATCCTCATCCGCTTGCTAATCTTTTTAAAAGTCCATTTATGTTGAACCAATTTCTAGTGAGTTTTGTGCACTAGATTATCTTTATGAGGTTTTGCTTGAAATTCGTGAATCTGAAAAGTGTGATGAAGTACTTTATGAAGCGATTCACGATAGATCTTTTAATAAAAAGCATGACTGCAATGATGATAGTATAAATTCTATTAATCTAAATTGTGCTAATAATATGCAAAACCCTAAGCTTGGGGATGCTAGTTTTGCTATGTCCTCTACTTGTTGCAATGATCATGATTGGGGTGATTCTTCTTGTGATCTTGAAAATTTATTTAAGCCCCATGATGAATATGAGATTGATTATAATGTTTGCAATAATATTGAAAGTGGGTTTGGAAGAATGTCAACTTTAGATCCCACATATTTGGAGAATTTTCAATCTTATGAAGTTTTTGATAAAAGTGCGTTTGGAAAGGTCATGACTTTAGTTAATGTTAATCCCACTATTTCGGAAGAGTGTCAACTTTACATGCATGTGGATCATGTTGACAGTATTCTATGTGATAGCTATTTTGTTGAATTTGCTTATGATCCTACATGTAATTATTACAAGAGAGGAAAACATGGTGGTAGAAACTTTCATGTTACTAAATTACCTCTCGTTATGTTGAGATTGCTATTGTTTCTTTCCTCTTCCTTGCATATGCTAGTTTTTGCCTTCCTTGATAATTTGTTTGCCTATAAGATGCCTAGGCATAGGAAGTATGTTAGACTTATATGTGTTTCTCACATGCTTTATGATGCTCCTTTTGTGCTTCAATTCTTGTCTTTCATGTGAGTATCATTAAAATTATCAATGCCTAGCTATAAGGCTTTAAAGAAAAGCGCTTGTTGGGAGACAACCCAATATTTCTCCTTGCTTTTATTCAATAAATAAACCATTTAGCCTTTGTTTTGGTTGTGTTTTTTGTGTTTAATTAGTGTTTGTGCCAAGTAGAACCGTTGGGAAGACTTGGGGAAAGTCTTGTTGAACTTGCTGTAAAAAACAGAAACTTTAGCGCTCACAAGAACTGCTGTCATTTTTATTTGAAGAGTGCTATTTAGTTAATTCTTTTTGGATATGATTAATAGATAAATTCCTACGTCCAGCAATTTATTTCAGAATTTTTGGGGTTCCAGATCTTGCGCTAGCTACAGATTACTACAGACTGTTCTGTTTTTGACAGATTCTGTTTTTCGTGTGTTGTTTGCTTATTTTGATGAATCTATGGCTAGTAAAATAGTTTATAATCCATAGAGAAGTTGTAATACAGTAGGTTTAACACCAATATAAATAAAGAATGAGTTCATTACAGTACCTTGAAGTGGTCTTTTGTTTTCTTTCGCTAACGGAGCTCACGAGTTTTCTATTTTGAGTTTTGTGTTGTGAAGTTTTCAAGTTTTGGGTGAATTCTTTTGATGGATCATGGAGCAAGGAGTGGCAAGAGCCTAATCTTGGGGATGCCCATGGCACCCCCAGATAATCCAAGGACACCAAGAAGTCAAAGCTTGGGGATGCCCGGAAGGCATCCCCTCTTTCGTCCACTTCCATCGGTAATTTACTTGGAGCTATATTTTTATTCACCAACATGATATGTGTTTTGCTTGGAGCGTCTTGTATTATTTGTGTCTTTGTGTCTTAGTATGCCACAATCATCCTTGCTGAACACACCTTTTGAGAGAGCCATACATGAATTAAAATTTGATAGAATACTCTATGTGCTTCACTTATATCTTTTGAGCTAGATAATTTTGCTCTATGTGCTTCACTTATATCTTCTGAGCTAGATAAGTTTGCACTATGTGCTTCACTTATATCTTTTTGAGCTAAGTAATTTGGCTCTATATGCTTCACTTATATCTTTTGAGCTAGATAATTTTGCTCTATGTGCTTCACTTAGATCCTTTAGGGCACGGTGGTGGATTTGTTTTAAAGAAAAACTATTGATCTCTCATGCTTCACTTAAATTATTTTGAGAGTATCTTAATAGCATGGTAATTTTCCCAATAATAATATGCTTGGTATTCAAGATTTGCGAAACTTTCTTTTGAGTGTGTTGAATACTAAGAAAAGATTGAAGCATGATAATTGTTTTGAGATATGGAGGTGATAATATTAAAGTCATGCTAGTTGAGTAGTTGTGAATTTAAAGAATACTTGTGTTAAAGTTTGTGATTCCTGTAGCATGCACGTATGGTGAACCGTTATGTGACGAAGTCAGAGCATGATTTATTTATTGATTGTCTTCCTTATGAGTGGCGGTCGGGGATGAGCGATGGTCTTTTCCTACCAATCTATCCCCCTAGGAGCATGCGCGTAATACTTTTCTTTGATAACTTCTAGATTTTTGCAATAAGTATATGAGTTCTTTATGACTAATGTTGAGTCCATGGATTATATGCACTCTCACCCTTCCACCTTTGCTAGCCTCTCTAATACCACGCACCTTTCGCCGGCATCATACACCTACCATATACCTTCCTCAAAACAGCCACCATATCTACCTATTATGGAATTTCCATAGCCATTCCGAGATATATTGCCATGCAACTTTACACCATCTAGTTCATCATGACACATTCATCATTGTCATATTGCTTAGCATGATCATGTAGTTGACATAGTATTTGTGGCAAAGCCGCCGTTCCTTCATACTTGTCACTCTTGATTCATTGCATATCCTGGTACACCGCCGGAGGCATTCATATAGAGTCATACTTTGTTTTAGAATCGAGTTGTAATCATTGAGTTGTAAATAAATAAAAGTGTGATGATCATCATTCAATAGAGCATTGTCCCAAATAAAAAAAAAGAGAAAGGCCAAAGAAAAAAAAAGAAGGCCCAAAAAAAGGGGCAATGCTACTATCCTTTTTCCACACTTGTGCTTCAAAGTAGCACCATGATATAGCGAGTCTCATATATTGTGCTTCAAAGTAGCACCATGTTCTTCATATAGAGAGTCTCATATGTTGTCACTTTCATATAGTAGTGGGAATTTTACATTATAAAACTTGGCTTGTATATTCCAATGATGGGCTTCCTCAAAATTGCCCTAGGTCTTCGTGAGCAAGCAAGTTGGATGCACACCCACTAGTTTCTTTTGTTGAGCTTTCATACTTTTATGGCTCTAGTGCATCCATTGCATGGCAATCCCTACTCACTCACATTGATATCTATTGATGGGCATCTCCATAGCCCGTTGATACGCCTAGTTGATGTGAGACTATCTTCCCCTCCTTTTTGTCTTCTCCACAACCACCATTCTATTCCACCTATAGTGCTATATCCATGGCTCACGCTCATGTATTGCGTGAAGATTGAAAAACTTTTGAAAAAGTTAGAGTATGAAACAATTACTTGGCTCTTCATCGGGGTTGTGCATGATTTAAATACTTTGTGTGGTGAAGATGGAGCATAGCCGGACTATATGATTTTGTAGGGATAACTTTCTTTGGCCATGTTATTTTGAGAAGACACAATTGCTTTGTTAGTATGCTTGAAGTATTATTATTTTTTATGTCAATATAAACTTTTGTCTTGAATCTTTCCAATCTGAATATTCATACCACAATTAAGAAGATTTGCATTGAAATTATGCCAAGTAGCACTCCGCATCAAAAATTCTCTTTTTATCATTTACCTACTCGAGGACGAGCAGGAATTAAGCTTGGGGATGCTTGATACGTCTCCAACGTATCTATAATTTTTGATTGCTCCATGCTATATTACCTACTGTTTTGGACTATATTGGGCTTTATTTTCCACTTTTATATTATTTTTGGGACTAACCTATTAACCGGAGGCCCAGCCCAGAATTGTTGTTTTTTTGCCTATTTCAGTGTTTTGGATAAACGGAATATCAAACGGAGTCCAAACGGAATAAAATCTTCGGGAACGTGATTTTCTCACCGAACGTGATCCAGGATACTTGGACCCTGCTCCAAGGAACAAAAGAGGCGGTCACGAGGGTGGGGGGCGCCCCCCCTAGGGCGCGCCCCCCTTCATCGTGGGCCCCTCGTTGCTCCTCCGGCGTACTTCTTCCTCCTATATATACACATGTACCCCCAAACGATCAGAACAGGAGCCAAAAAACTAATTCCACGGCCGCAACTTTCTGTATCCACGAGATCCCATCTTGGGTCTTGTTCCGGAGCTCCGCCGGAAGGGGGCCGTCATCACGGAGGGCTTCTACATCATCATAGCCTCTCCGATGAAGTGTGAGTAGTTTACCTCAGACCTTCGGGTCCATAGTTAGTAGCTAGATGGCTTCTTCTCTCTCTTTGAATCTCAATACAAAGTTCTCCCCCTCTCTTATGGAGATCTATTCGATGTAATCTTCTTTTTGCGCTGTGTTTGTTGAGACCGATGAATTGTGGGTTTAAGAGCAAGTCTATCTAAGAATAATATTTGAATCTTCTCTGAATTCTTTTATGTATGATTGGTTATCTTTGCAAGTCTCTTCGAATTATCCGTTTGGTTTGGCCAACTAGATTGGTAGTTCTTGCCATGGGAGAAGTGCTTAGCTTTGGGTTTGATCTTGCGGTGTCCTTACCCAGTGACAGAACGGGCAGCAAGGCACGTATTGTATCGTTGCCATTGAGGATAACTAGATGGGGTTTATTTCATATTACATGAATTTATCTCTCTACATCATGTCATCTTGCTTAAGGCGTTACTCTGTTTTTAACTTAATACTCTAGATGCATGTTGGATAGCGGTCGATGAGTGGAGTAATAGTAGTAGATGCAGAATCGTTTCGATCTACTTGTCACGGACGTGATGCCTATATACATGATCATGCCTAGATATTCTCATAACTATGCTCAATTCTGTCAATTGCTCAACAGTAATTTGTTCACCCACCGTAGAATACTTATGCTCTTGAGAGAAGCCACTAGTGAAACCTATGGCCCCCGGGTCTATTCTCATCATATCAATCTCCATCACTTTAATCTTGCTTTGCTTTTTTACTTTGCTTTTACTTTTTACTTTGCATCTTTATACCAAAAATATTATATCTATCAGATCTCACTCTCGTAAGTGACCGTGAAGGGATTGACAACCCCTAATCGCGTTGGTTGCGAGTAGCTATCGCTTTGTGCAGGTACGAGGGAGTTAAGCATGGCCTCCTACTGGATTGATACCTTGGTTCTCAAAAACTGAGGGAAATACTTACGTTACTCTGCTACATCATCCCTTCCTCTTCGAGGAAAACCAACGCAAGCTCAAGACGTAGCAAGAAGGATTTCTGGCGCCGTTGCCGGGGAGTCTATGCAAAAAGTCAACATACCAAGTACCCATCACAATCCCTATCTCTCGCATTACATTATTTGCCGTTTGCCTCTCGTTTTCCTCTCCCCCCAATTCACCCTCGCCATTTTATTCGCCCTCTCTCTCTCTCTATCCTCCCTCTCTATTTGCTTCTTTTGCCCGTTTCTTGTTTGCTCGTATCGTTGGAATAGTCATTTATTTATTACTAAACAAAGAACCTAAAGATCTATGGATCATCATCAGCTTGCTAATCTTTTTAAAAGATCCAGTTATGTTGAACCAATTGCTAGTGAGTTTTGTGCACTAGATTATCTTTATGAGGTTTTGCTTGAAATTCGTGAATCTGAAAAGTGTGATGAAGTACTTTATGAAGCGATTCACGATAGATCTTTTAATAAAAAGCATGATTGCAATGATGATAGTATAAATTCTATTAATATAAATTGTGCTAATAATATGCAAAACCCTAAGCTTGGGGATGCTAGTTTTGCTATGTCCTCTACTTGTTGCAATGATCATGATTGGGGTGATTCTTCTTGTGATCTTGAAAATTTATTTAAGCCCCATGATGAATATGAGATTGATTATAATGTTTGCAATAATATTGAAAGTGGGTTTGGAAGAATGTCAACTTTAGATCCGACATATTTGGAGAATTTTCAATCTTATGAAGTTTTTGATAAAAGTGCGTTTGGAAAGGTCATGACTTTAGTTAATGTTAATCCCACTATTTCGGAAGAGTGTCAACTTTACATGCATGTGGATCATGTTGACAGTATTCTATGTGATAGTTATTTTTTTGAATTTGCTTATGATCCTACATGTAATTATTACGAGAGAGGAAAACATGGTGGTAGAAATTTTCATGTTACTAAATTACCTCTCGTTATGTTGAGATTGCTATTGTTTCTTTCCTCTTCCTTGCATATGCTAGTTTTTGCTTAAGGCATTACTCACGGGCTGTAAGTGTGGCTATGGTGGTAGAGCGCAAGGAGGCTGGCAAAGAGCATCCGGTTCAACGGCCGGTTTATTATGTCAGTGGAGTGCTAATTGAGTCTAAATAACGATATCCACATTGACAGAAGCTTGTTTATGGGGTGTTCATGGCAAGCCGGAAGCTTAAGCATTACTTTCAGGGACATCCAATCACTGTGGTTAGCTCTGCTCCTTTGGGAGACATTATTCAAAATAGAGAAGCTACAGGGTGAGTTGCCAAGTGGGCAATTGAGCTTGGGTCTCGTGGGCTGAAGTATGTTCCACGCACTGCAATTATGTCTCAAGCCCTGGTTGACTTCATCAATGACTGGACAGAGATGCAGATGCCAGAAGAAAAGCCAGACAACACATATTGGACTATTCATTTTGATGGGTCCAGGTAATTGGAGGGCTCGGGGGCTGGAGTTGTAATAACTTCCCCACGAGGTGATAAATTTTGTTATGTGTTACGATTAATGTTTCCGTGCACTAACAACGCACCAGAGTATGAAGCATTGCTCCATGGTCTTTGAGTGGAAAAGGAGATGAGCTTGAGCCGGGTCAGATGTCTTGGTGATTCCGATCTAGTGGCTCAGCAGGTGTCTGGCAAGTGGGATTCCAAATACCCTCTCATGGCAGCTTATCGCTGAGAGGTCGATGCTGTTGCAGGATATTTTAAAGGTTATCATGTGGAACACATTGACCGTCGAAAAAACGAAGCAGCTGATGCTTTGAGCCGGCTGGGGTCTCAACGTAAGCCGTTACCACCCAACACCTTTTTAGATGTTTTGCATAACCCCTCTGTCAAGTTGCCCACAGAAGAAGATTTAGCTGTTCCTGACCCGGAGGCGCAGTTGGTGGCGGCTCTTCATGTCATCCCAGACTGGACGGTGTCGTTCTTGGCTTACATGACCCGGGGAGAGTTGCCAGCAGATGAGACCCTGGCTCGACAGATAACCCGGCGGTCTAAGTCCATGACGATTTCGGATGGAGAGTTATTTCATCGCAGTGTTTCCGGAGCGTTTCAACGGTGTGTTTCCCCTGAAGAAGGTCAATAAATCCTTCGTGAGATCCATGAAGGTGATTGTGGTCATCATGCCGGGTCAAAATCTTTAGTGGCGAAGGCGTTTCGTCACGGTTTTTACTGGTTGACGGCTCACGCTGATGCAGAAGATCTGGTCAGTAGATGTGATGGATGTCAGAAATTTGCATGATGAGCGCATGTGCCGGCTCAAGAGCTCTGGATGATTCCAATCACTCGGCCATTTGCAGTTTGGGGGATTGACATGGTGGGACCTTTCAAAAGGTATAAGGATAAGAAGACACATCTCCTGGTGGTTGTTGATAAGTTCACTAAATGGGTTGAGGCGGAGCCTGTGAGTAAGTGTGATGCAGCCACGTCGGTTCAGTTCATGAAGAAAATAATCTTCCGTTTCGGTTTTCCACATAGTATTATCACAGACAATGGCACTAATCTATCCCAAGGAGCTATGGAAGAGTTTTGTCAGCGAGAGCACATCCGGCTTGATGTTTCTTCTGTAGCTCATCCTCAATCCAATGGTCAAGCTGAGAGAGCCAATCAGGAATTTCTGAAAGGGCAAAGCCCCGGCTTATGGTTCCTTTACGACGAACGCCGGGTCGTTGGGTAGAGGAGTTGCCTTCAGTGTTATGGAGCATCAATACTATACCCAACAGGTCTACGGGTTACACACCCTTCTTCATGGTTTATGGGGCAGAAGCAGTATTGCCGAGTGACATCTGTCATGACTCGCCCCGTGTGGCGGCTTATGTTGAAGCTAACAATGAAAAAGCCAGACAGGATGCGCTTGACTTGTTGGATGAAGAAAGATACTTAGCAGCAGCACGGTCAGCAATCTATCAACAGGACCTGCGTCGTTATCATAGCCGCCGGGTTAAGACCAGGACTTTTCAGGAAGGCGACTTGGTGCTCCGGCTCATCCAAGATCTTTCAGATGCACACAAGTTATCCCCACCTTGGGAAGGACCCTTTGTGGTCAGTAAAAATTTAAACAATGGGTCTTATTATCTCATTGACGTTCGAGAGCATGCAGACTCACGTAAGTCGGAAGAGGAGACCCGCCGGCCGTGGAACATTGCTCAACTTCGGCCATACTATACCTGAGCCACCAGCTCTCTGTACATACGTTCACATTGTATATACGATGATAAGCAATAAAGTAAGACCATCGGTCTCTTTTCTTTTCAAAGATTATGCATCTTTATTTTTTATTTTTTTCACAAATGACTATTAAGGAGCTGATCATATTTGAATCAAGTTTAACCTTTTCTAGTCCGGCTTATGATCGTATTCAAATCTAGCTGTAAATCTCATGGTCACTTGGGGGCTTCCTATTCAAACATAGGTCATATTCGAACCAAAGAGAACATAGCTGTCGTAACCCTCTTGATCGGCTCAAGACCGAACTCACTTGGGGGCTTCTTGATCGTATCCGAATCATAGCTTAACCCCTTTTTGAGCCGACTTGGATCCTATTCGAATCAGGGTCGTTAAAAACCTCTCAAGGTCATTTGGGGGCTTCCTATTCAAACATAGGTCGTATTTGAACCAAAGAGAACATAGCTGTCGGTACCCTCTTGATCGGCGCAACGCCAAAGCCACTGGGGCTATATGGTCGTATTTGAACCTTAGCTTAACCCCTTTGGTCCGGTTTACTGATCGTATTCGAATCAGAAACCCCCAGTCTTTTAATTACAGAGTTAAAATTATGTTTGTTATCTGTTACTTGCCTTTGAGTTTTTGTTGTTTCAATATTACAAATGAGATGGCCTGGTTTTTCTTCGCCGACTCAATTATTGGACAACACAGCCGCCCGGGTTGTCCAAGCCGGTGGTCTAAGGATCCGAAGGTACGAGCTACTGAGATATGATGATTATTGAATATTCAAAGAGTATTAACTTTTATACATATTGAATTATCAAATTCATCACCCGGGTTATTTGAACCGGCAATCTAAGAATCAACAAGGACAAGGTTTTCCCTTGTGTTCACAGGAACAGAGTTTAAACATTGCAGAGACAAGCATTAAATGATGCTTAAGATAGCATTAAACATTGGCATCCGGAAGCACAGATTCACATAGAAGTGTTTTTTGCACGATGGCATAAGCAAAAACGCGGTGTTTTAAACAGTTAAGCTATTACACGGCTTTATAAGCCCATGAAGATGATCATTGTCCTTCCCTCACCGGTTCACCATCTTGAGTCTGCTGGAAGTTGGATTTGGACCAATCAAAGCCATTCATGGTGACAAATTCAGCTTCATCGTCAATCAGGCCGACCGGGTCGATTTCCGGGGCAAAGGTATCTTCTCTCACAGGTGGGATAAGATCAGCAACTTTGTATGAAGGAGTGGCCATCTTCTTATTTGCACTGTCAAAACCCGGCTGCTATTTGTCCACGTTGGTATCATCTCCAAGGCTAGTTGCCTGAGGCCGGACTTGACAGACGCAGGCTATAAAGTCATCTTGATCAAAAGGAGACCCGTCCTCCTTCACGGTAGGATAGCCCCTTGCATCGTCCGCCGGGTCTAGGTCTGGCACCCAAGCTTTGGAGCGGCTTAGGGCAGTCAGTGCACCGGCTCGCGCACAGGAGCGTTTTACCTCTTGGAATCTAGCAGGAAGGATGGATAGCTTCTTCGGGACATCGCTAAGCCGGTTGGATCCTTGATTTACCAGAGAGATAGCGGCCAGAGCCCGTTGTGTACCAATGTACAATTGTTGAACCACGGTGTATACTGCCTTCAGTTTAATCAACGAGTCTTGGCTCAGATTTTTGCTTCGCGGACCTGTATATATTTTTAACAGAGTCAGTTGACGGATCATATTCCGGTTTGACAAAAATTATATTCAAGATCAATTCAGACGGCTTACCAAAAATCGCAGCAACCATCTGAGATACCTGGCCCTTCAAATTGTTCAGCTTTGTTGAAATTTCTTTCAGAGCTGTTTCGGCTGTCTCAGCTCGGCGGGTCAGGAGTGTTTTTTCATTCTCCCAAGTTTTCTCTTTCGCAACAAAGCTGGTCTTCAAAGTCTCCGTTTCAGAAAGGCTCATTTGCAATTTGGAGGTGGAAGATTTGATTTCTGACTCCTGGCTTGCTAGCTGGGTCTTTGCGTCAGTCAATTGGGAGTTCAGTTCAGATAATGCATTCTGTGAAACATTCAGATAAGTCAAGATTTGGTTTTAAATTCCAGTATACATATTCAAAATTCAAAGTCCCAAGTACTTTACGAATAAACCACTTGGCACTTGGGGGCTAATGTATGCCAAATCAAATTTTGTGGCTCTACCAGCATATTAGAAGTCCCAAGTCCTTTACAAAGTAACAACATTTGGCACTTGGGGGCTAATGTACGCAGTTCAGCAAGGTTATCAAAGATAAACCGGAATGTTAAGTATTTTATAGATGGTGTTCAATTCTGAAGTACCAATTCATTTATGATTAAATAAACCGGTCTTTGGGGACTATGGGTGAAGTCTTGTTCTACCAATATCAGGCAAAGATTCAGAAGTAAGGGTATCGGCCTATATTTTAAGTCTACAGGTTATTCTGTTTCTCTCATAATCTACAGACTTGGGAGCTGAAGGAATATTGGTAAACCGGAAACTACATACCTCATACTTCAATTGAAGCTGCTTGACCATCTCAATCTCAGAATCATGACTGGAGTGTACATGACTGAGATAGCCGGATAAGATATCACTGGAATTAAGACGGTCATAGTTGGCAACATTAAGATGAACCTTCCGCCTCTCCAAAGCTTCTTGCTTAGCTATGCACCGTGCCAATACCGTCGGGTTCCCCGGCTCAACATAGCGGCTCCCAGTGATTTGAACGTCTTGAACATGGGGAGACGGTGGGCCGGTTGAGCTTGATGGACCAGCTGCAGAAGGGTTAATAGTGGTATTGACAAGGGATGGCTCTGGAGGATTTGCTTCATGAACAATAGGCGGGTCTTCTGGGGCGACAGTTAATGGAGAAGGTGGCCTAGCCGACTCAGATGCCAGTACTGGCGGGTCTTCCACTGGTTTTGTCGCCTTCACTTTCTTGGATTTAGCCTGACCGCTAAAGAAAAATATTGCAGGATAGTCGGCATTAAGATAACAATTGATCAAACTTGGCAGAAAAGAGGATTTTTAATTACCCAGGAGCAGTCTTGAAAGCCGGAAATT
Organism: Triticum dicoccoides; assembly: GCF_002162155.2. NCBI lineage: Eukaryota > Viridiplantae > Streptophyta > Magnoliopsida > Poales > Poaceae > Triticum > Triticum dicoccoides. Next base: position 473,103,929 of record NC_041386.1, on the reverse strand, counting down.
GTGTTTGTGATGAGTCGCCCGAGGAACAAGACACCTCCTGAAAAGGTAATGAAAGGAGTTAAAGGAAATGCAAGGGGCAGGATTCATTAAAACAAAGGTAAGGACAGTAATAAGTAAACCTCGTTCGGACGTTTCCGAGGGGTCTGTTCAGGGACGATAGCCGGCTCATCTTCAATCTCAACTTCACGACGGCTTTCATGCTGCTGTTTTTTCAAATGAAAGTTGGGATCCAAGTGAGCTAAGGGGTTAGAAAACCTTACTATACGGATCACTCGTCGGACTTTGTGTCTTGGTAAGGGCTCCGAGTCAGAGGAAATGATAGTTACCTCTGCTTCCCCGACTTGACTAGCCCCAGTGTCATCCTGGTAAGGGTCAGTGTCAATAAGATTGTTAAAAAGTTGGCCAAGTGAATCAAGGGCTACCTCCGAGTCAGACGAGTCATCAAGCTTCATTAAATCTTCAACGGTGGTTTTCTTTTTCTTCTTTGTTCTCCGGGTTGATTTCTTGGTGTTCATGGCGGCAAGCTTCACCTTCTTGGCAGCTTCATGATCGTATTTTGCTTTCCAAAAGTCAGAGTTAGCCTACAAAGACAAAAGGAAGGATCAGTGATAAACAATACGGCTGGACAAAATATAAAGGAAAAAGATCAGAATGCTCTTACTTCTGGTGTCGGGTTAAATTTACAGAAAGGATTTAACCCAACAACACTGCAGTCTCCGTACTTCGCATTCACCAGACCAGTTGACATCGTGACAACATCTTCTTCAGTTAGCTGAACCGGGGTATGACGGAGAGAGTCATCCGGGTCTCCACTATATTCATACATCAACTTGGAACGATGGCTTAATGGAATAATCCGCCATGAGACCCAGCAGTGGGTTAGATCGACTCCGGTCAAACCGTTCCCCAACAAACCATTGATCCTCCTGATAGATGGAATCAGTTTTTTGCGTTCAGCAATAGTAAGTTTATCTGGCAGGGCGAACTTGGTGTCAAGACGATCGGGGCGGTAACCCGGCAGTGGCTTCTCATTGGCGGGTGAGACGTCCTGACAGTAAAACCAAGTTTGGTTCCAGTCCTTTGGGTGACTTGGTAAAACTATGAGAGGAAAAACTGCACCCTGCCGGTGTTGAATCGAGATGCCTCCAAGTTCTAAACTGAGGGGCGGTGAGAAGCCCCGGTTCATGTGATCAGTAAAGACGATCACTTCCCCGTCTTTCGGATTAGGTCGTTCTTCTTCCGGGTCAGGAGCATGATAATACATGACGTTTCTTGAAGGCAGAAAGCCAATGAGGAAGAACTCTTTCAGACGCTCCTCAGTTATGGTTGAGGGAACCCAATTGCAGATGGTGGGTGTCTTTGACAGCATGATGAACAAGGGACTGGAAAAGAAAAAGTGTCGGGTCAATTAGAAGTTAAAGGTTGAAATTATAAAACAAGTAACGGCGGCTTAACTAAGGGCTAATGACATATAAGGAAAAGAAAGCCAGAATGGTAAGCCGCCATGACTACAGATTTTTTTGGGAAGCAGATTCGGCTAACTGTTGGCATAAACAAGTTTCACCAAGCTATCATTATCATTTTGGATCAAAAGGCTGTTTCAAAAAGGAAAATATTCTAGACCTAAAAACCTGGTACAGATGAGTTCATCGACTGTAAAGAGGCATCTATACAGGCAAAAGGGATCTACTGATATCAAAAATAAACGCCAAACAGCTAGCGCACGAGTTATATCTCTTCTTTGGATCAAAAGAAGTTGCGGTGAAGATCTACAAGATGATCCATGGCGAACACGTGAAGAACACTGAAGAACTTGCAAACCTAGAACAGATCTAGGTGCGTGAGAGAGAAGAAAACTTACAAGATGCAGGCCTGCCACAAAGAGTCGCCGCGTTCTCTGGTCGGACTCAGGGTAATGTAGCGGCCAAGCTTGACGACAACGATGAGAGTTGCGGCGGCGGAGGAGCTCGAGCAGCGACGGAGGTTGCGAGAGGAAGAAGATGAGAAAGGAAGGAGAATGGGAAGGACCGGTCGCGTGTCTATTTATAAGGGTAGATGCGAACAGGCGGGCGCGAAAATCAAGGAGACCCAATAATAATTATCCAACTGAACAGACGCGTCGATTCTCGGAAGACATTAAAAAATGAAAGATCCGTTATAAGATGACATCATGAAGGTTTTTTTGTGTTTTCAAAAGATGATGTCACGGCGGGTTATAGAAGTTTTCAGAAGAGGATGGATTCTGACTAAGTATTGAAGATTGACAAAGAACAAAGTTCAAAGTCAACCTGGGCCTAATGTTGGGGATATTACTATCTGTTGAGTCCCGCCCAGGAGGGGCCGGGTCAGCTTCAATGGCGAGTTACGCAAGAAGCTCAGTAAACATCCAAGTTTGTAGTTTATTAAGTCTTATAAAAGGCCCAAAGGCCTGGGGCCGGCTTGAGGCCCGATATTGTAAGTAAACCGCCACGTGTAAGGAAATACTTGTACAAAAATACATGTAAAGAAAGTCACCGAGCCGGACAATTATGAGCTGGCCGGGACTTTGTAGGCCACCTGGCGTCAACCTGTGTATATAAGGAGACGACCCGATGGCGGTTTAGGGCAAGAGACAACTAAGTCAATAACCAAGCCGGCGAGTCGAGCCTCTTGGAAGTCGAAATCTCAGCAATACCAATCACAACTAGACGTAGGCTTTTACCTTCATCGTAAGGGGCCGAACTAGTATAAACCTCTCGTGTCCTTTGTCCCGATTAACCCCTTTAAGCTTCCTAGTTGCGATGGACCTACGACTAAGTCCTTCCACTAGGACATCTGCCGTGACAATTCCACGACAGTATTTGAGTTTCATTATCTCTTTTATGCATGATTTCTCATAGCCTCATGTTTCTTCTCTGATATTTTGGTTTTTTTTGTCCAACTTGATCTATTTATCTTGTAATGGGAAGAGGTAATTTGTAGTGAGTTCGATCTTACGGTGCTTGATCCTAGTGACAAAAGGGGAACCGACATGTATGTATCATTGCTACTAAGGATAAAACGATGGGGTCTATCTCTACATAGATAGATCTTGTCTACATCATGCCATCGTTCTTATTGCATTACTCTGTTTCTCCATGAATTTAATGCAGTAGATGCATGATGGATAGCAGTCGGTGTGTGGAGTAATAGTAGTAGATACAGGCAAGAGTCGGTCTACTAATCTTGGACGTGATGCTTATGTAATGATCATTGCCTGGATATCGTCATGATTATTTGAAGTTATATCAATTGCCCAACAGTAATTTGTTCACCCGACGTTTGCTATTTTTCTTGAGAGAAGCCACTAGTGAAACCTACGGCCCCCGGGTCTCTTTCTCACATTATTTACCTTTACGATCTATTTTCCTTTGCGTTTATTTTCAGATCTACTAAACCAAAAAACCCAAAAACACCTTGATGCAATTTATTCTTTTTTATTTTATTTGGCGTTTGATCTATCAATCTACTAGAAATTTACCTCATGTCTGTTTCCTATCTTTAGGCGCCGTACACCGAAAGGGATTGACAACCCTTTTAACACGCCGGGTTGCGAGAAGTTGTTATTTGTGTGCAGTCTTGTTTACGTTGTGTTGCTTGGTTCTCCTACTGGTTCAATAACCTTGGCTTCACATCTGAGGGAAATACCTACGGCCACTGTGATGCATGCTACCTCTTGAGCACTGCGTTGGTTTTCCCTTGAAGAGGAAAGGGTGATGAAGTAAAGCAGAGTAACTATTTCCCTCAGTTTTTGAGAACCAAGGTATCAATCCAGTAGGAGACCATGCGCGAGTCACCTTGTACCTACACAAAAAAATAAGAACCTCGCAACCAACGCGATAAAGGGGTTGTCAATCCCTTCACGACCACTTGCAAGAGTGAGATCTGATAGAGATAAAAATGATAAGATAAATATTTTTGGTATTTTTATGATATAGATTGAAAGTAAATAAAGCAAAGTAAACAGCCCAGAAATAGCTTGTTGATGGAAGATTAATATGATGGAAAATAGACCCGGGGCCATAGGTTTCACTAGTGGCTTCTCTCAAGATAGCATAAGTATTACGGTGGGTGAACAAATTACTGTCGAGCAATTGATAGAAAAGCGAATAATTATGAGAATATCTAAGCATGATCATGTATATAGGCATCACGTCCAAGACAAGTAGACCAAAACGAAACTGCATCTACAACTATTACTCCACACATCGAACAGTATCCGGCATGCATCTAGAGTAATAAGTTCATAAGAACAGAGTAGCGCCTTAAGCAAGATGACATGATGTAGAGGGATAAACTCATGCAATATGATATAAACCCCATCTTTTTATCCTCCATGGCAACAATACAATACCTGTCATTTCCCTTTCTGTCACTGGGATCGAACACCGCAAGATTGAACCCAAAGCTAAGCACTTCTCCTATTGCAAGAAAGATCAATCTAGTAGGCCAAACCAAACTGATAATTCAAAGAGACTTGCAAAGATAAATCAATCATACATAAAAGAATTTAGCGAAGATTCAAATATTGTTCATAGATAGACTTGATCATAAACCCACAATTCATCGGATCTCGACAAACACACCACAAAAGAAGATTACATCGAATAGATCTCCAAGAGAATCGAGGAGAACTTTGTATTGAGATCCAAAGAGAGAAAAGAAGCCATCTAGCTACTAGCTATGGACCCGAAGGTCTGAAGTAAACTACTCACACGTCATCGGAGAGGCCATGGAGTTGATGTAGAGGCCCTTCGTGATCAATGCCCCCTCCGGCGGAGCTCCGGAAAAGGCCCCAAGATGGGATCTCTTGGGTGCAAAAGGTTGCGGCGGTGGAATTAGGTTTTCTTGGTGCTCCTGGATGTTTGGGGTACGTGGATATATATATGAGTAAGAAGTAGGTCGGTGGAGCAACGAGGGGCCCACGAGGATGGAGGGCGCGCCCCCTGCCTCGTGGCCGCCTCATTGATTGCTTGACGTCCACTCCAAGTCTCATGGATCATGTTCGTTGGTAAAATCACGTTCCAGAAGGTTTCATTCCATTTGGACTCCGTTTGATATTCCTTTTCGGCGAAACACTGAAATAGGCAAAAAACAGCAATTTGGGCTGGGCCTCTGGTTAATAGGTTAATCCCAAAAATAATATTAAAGTGTAAAAATAAGCCCATTAACATCCAAAATAGATAATATGATAGCATGGAGCAATAAAAATGTATAGATACGTTGGAGACGTATCAGCATCCCCAAGCTTAATTCATGCTCGTCCTCGAGTAGGTAAATGATAAAAACAGAATTTTTGATGTGGAATGCTTCCTAACATATTTTTCAATGTAATTTTTCTTTATTGTGGCATGAATGTTCAGATCCGAAAGATTCAAGATAAAAGTTTAATATTGACATAGAAATAATAATACTTCAAGCATACTAACTAAGCAATCATGTCTTCTCAAAATAACATGACCAAAGAAAGTTATCCCTACACAATCATATAGCGGCTATGCTCTATCTTCAACACACAAAGTATTAAATCATGCACAACCCCGATGACAAGCCAAACAATTGTTTCATACTTTTGATGTTCTCAAACTTTTTCAATCTTCACGCAATATATGAGCGTGGGCCATGGATATAGCACTATGGTGGAATAGAATGGTGGTTGTGGAGAAGACAAAAAAGGAGAAGATAGTTTCACATCAACTAGGCGTATCAACGGGCTATGGAGATGCCCATTAATACATATCAATGTGAATGAGTAGGGATTGCCATGCAACAGATGCACTAGAGCTATAAGTGTATGAAAGCTCAATAAAAGAAACTAAGTGGGTATGCATCCAACTTTCTTGCTCATGAAGACCTAGGGCAATTTGAGGAAGCCCATCATTGGAATATACAAGCCAAGTTCTATAATGTAAAATTGCCCCTAGTTTATGAAAGTGACAACATAAGAGACTCTCTATCATGAAGATCATGGTGCTACTTTGAAGTACAAGTGTGGAAAAAGGATAGTAACATTGTCCCTTCTCTCTTTTTCTCTCATTTCATTTTTTATTGGGCCTTCTTCCTTTTTGGCCTCTTTTTTTATTTTTTTTATTTTTCGTCCGGAGTCTCATCCCGACTTGTGGGGGAATCATAGTCTCCATCATCCTTTCCTCACTGGGACAATGCTCTAATAATGATGATCATCACACTTCTTTTTACTTACAACTCAAGAATTACAACTCAATACTTAGAACAAAATATGACTATATGTGAATGCCTCCAGCGGTGTACCGGGATATGCAATGAATCAAGAGTGACATGTATGAAAGAATGATGAACGGTGGCTTTGCCACAAATACGATGTCAACTACATGATCATGCAAAGCAATATGACAATGATGAAGCGTGTCATAGCAAACGGAACAGTGGAAAGTTGCATGGCAATATATCTCGGAATGGCTATGGAAATGCCATAATAGGTACATATGGTGGCTGTTTTGAGGAAGGTATATGGTGGGTTTATGGTACCGACGAAAGTTGCACGGTACTAGAGAGGCTAGCAATTGTGGAAGGGTGAGGGTGCGTATAATCCATGGACTCAACATTAGTCATAAAGAACTCACATACTTATTGCAAAAATCTATTAGTTATCGAAACAAAGTACTACACGCATGCTCCTAGGGGGATAGATTGGTAGGAAAAAACCATCGCTCGTCCCCGACCGCCACTCATAAGGAAGGCAATCAATAAATAAATCATGCTCCGACTTCATCACATAACGGTTCCCCATACGTGCATGCTACGGGAATCACAAACTTCAACACAAGTATTTTTCAAATTCACTACCACTCAACTAGCATGACTCTAATATCACCATCTCCATATCTCAAACAATCATCAAGTATCAAACTTCTCTTAGTATTCAATGCACTTACATGAAAGTTTTTATTATTGCCATGTTGTTCTAAAGGACTCTCAAAATAATATAAGTGAAGCATGATAGATCAATTATTTCTATAAAATAGAACCACCGCCGTGCTCTAAAAGATATAAGTGAAGCACTAGAGCAAAAACTATATAGCTCAAAAGATATATGTGAAGCACATAGAGTATTCTAATAAATTCCAATTCATGTGTGTCTCTCTCAAAAGGTGTGTACAACAAGGATTATTGTGGTAAACTAAAAGGCAAAGACTCAAATCATACAAGACGCTCCAAGCAAAACACATATCATGTGGCGAATAAAAATATAGCTCCAAGTAAAGTTACCGATGAACGAAGACAAAAGAGGGGATGCCTTCCGGGGCATCCCCAAGCTTACGCTTTTTGTGCCCTTGTATTTTACCTTGGGGTGCCATGGGCATCCCCAAGCTTAGGACTGGACACTCCTTGTTCCATGATCCATCAAATCTTTACCCAAAACTTGAAAACTTCACAACACAAAACTTAAATAGAAAATCTCATGAGCTCCGTTAGCGAAAGAAAACAAAACACCACTTCAAGGTACTGTAATTAACTCATTATTTATTTATATTGGTGTTAAACCTACTGTAATACAACTTTTATATGGTTTATAAAATCTTTTACTAGCCATAGATTCATCAAAATAAGCAAACAACACACGAAAAACAGAATCTGTCAAAAACAGAACAGTCTGTAGTAATCTGTAGCTAACACAAACTTCTGGAACCCCAAAAATTCTAAAATAAATTGCTGAACGTGAGGAATTTATCTATTAATAATCTGCAAAAATAATTAACTAAATATCACTCTCCAATAAAAATGGCAGCAAATCTCGTGAGCGCTAAAGTTTCTGTTTTTTTACAGCCAGATTAAAAAGACTTTCCCCAAGTCTTCCCAATGGTTCTACTTGGCACAAACACTAATTAAACACAAAAAACACAACCAAAACAGAGGCTAGATAAATTTTTCATTACTAAACAGGAGCAGAAATCAAGGAATAAAAATAAAATTGGGTTGCCTCCCAACAAGCGCTATCGTTTAACGTCCCTAGCTAGGCATAAAAGCGAAGATAGATCTAGGTATTGCCATCTTTGGTAGGCAATCCATAAGTGGCTCTCATAATAGATTTATATGGTAATTTAACTTTATTTCTAGGGAAGTGTTCCATGCCTTTCCTTAGCGGAAATTGGAATTTAATATTCCCTTCCTTCATATCAATAATTGCACCAATCGTTCTAAGGAAAGGTCTACCAAGAATAATAGGACATGAAGGATTGCAATCTATATCAAGAACAGTGAAATCTACGGGCTCATAATTCCTATTTGCAACAATAAGAACATCATTAATCTTTCCCATAGGTTTCTTAATAGTGGAATCCGCAAGGTGCAAGTTTAGAGAACAATCATCAAATTCACGGAAACCTAGCAAATCACACAAAGTTTTTGGAATCATGGAAACACTAGCACCCAAATCACACAAAGAATAGAACTCATGGTATTTAATTTTTATTTTAATAGCAGGTTCCCACTCATGACAAAGTTTTCTAGGGATAGAAACTTCCAACTCAAGTTTTTCTTCATAAGATTGCATCAAAGCATCAATGATATGTTTAGTAAAAGCTTTATTTTGACTATAAGCACGAGGAGAATTTAACACGTATTGCAACAAGGAAATACAATCTATCAAAGAGCAATTATCATAATTAAATTCCTTGAAATCCAAGATAGTGGGTTTGTTGCTATTTAAAGATTTGACCTCTTCAATCCCACTTTTAACAATTTTTGCATCAAGATCTAAAAACTCTGAATCATTGGGACGCCTTCTAACTAAAGTTGACTCATATCCAGTCCCATCATTATCAAGATTCATATTGCAAAACAAATATTTAGTAGGGGACACATCAATCACTTTTAGATCTTCATCCTTATTATCATGAAAACTAGAAGAACACGCTTTCACAAAGCAATCTTTCTTAGCACGGATCCTAGCGGTTCTTTTTTGCACTCATCAATGGAAATTCTCATGGCATTGAGAGACTCATTGATATCATGCTTAGGTGGAATAGATCTAAGTTTCAAAGAATCAACATCAAGAGAAATTCTATCCATGTTCCTAGCCAACTCATCAATCTTAAGCAACTTTTCTTCAATCAAAGCATTGAAACTCTTTTGCGAACTAATAAATTCTTTAATATTAGATTCAAAATCAGAGGGCATCTTATTATAATTTCCATAAGATTTGTTGTAGTAATTACCATAATTATTAGAGGAATTACTAGGAAACGGCCTAGAATTAAAATTACCTCTATACGCGTTATTACCAAAATTGTTCCTACCAACAAAATTCACATCCATAGATTCATTATTATTCTCAATCAAAGTAGACAAAGGCATATCATTATGATCAGTAGGAGCACTCTTATAAGCAAACAATTTCATAAGTTCATCCATCTTTCCACTCAAAACATTAATCTCTTCAATTGCATGCACCTTTTTACTAGTAGATCTTTCAGTGTGCCATTGAGAATAATTAACCATAATATTATCTAGGAGTTTGGTAGCTTCTCCTAAAGTGATTTCCATAAAAGTGCCTCCCGCGGCCGAATCTAAAAGATTTCTAGAAGCAAAGTTCAATCCGGCATAAATTTTTTGTATAATCATCCGAAGATTCAAACCATGAGTAGGGCAATTACGTATCATTAATTTCATCCTCTCCCAAGCTTCTGCAACATGTTCATGATCAAGTTGCTTAAATTCATAATATCGTTTCTAAGAGAGATGATCTTAGCGGGAGGGAAATACTTAGAGATAAAAGCATATTTGCACTTATTCCATGAATCAATACTATTTTTAGGCAAAGACAAAAACCAAGCTTTAGCACGATCTCTAAGCGAAAACGGAAATAGCTTAAGTTTAACAATATCATTATCCACATCTTCCTTCTTTTGCATATCACACAAATCAACAAAGTTGTTTAGATGGGAAGCGGCATATTCACTAGGAAGGGCAGAAAACGGATCTTTCATGACAAGATTCAGCAAAGCAGTATTAATTTCATAAGATTCAGCATCGGTAAGAGGCGCAATCGAAGTACTAATGAAATCATTATTGTTGGTATTGGAAAAGTCACACAATTTAGTATTATATTGAGCCATCGTGACAAGCAAGCAATCCAACACCCAAGCAAACAAGAAACAGGCAAAAGAGGCAAATTGGGAAAGAGAAGGGGAACAGAGAAGAGAGGGCGAATAAAACGGCAAGGGTGAAGTGGGGGAGAGGAAAACGAGAGGCAAATGGCAAATAATGTAATGCGAAGGATAAGAGTTGTGATGGGTACTTGGTATGTCTTGACTTGGCGTAGATCTCCCCGGCAATGGCGCCAGAAATCCTTCTTGCTACCTCTTGAGCACTGCTTTGGTTTTACCTTGAAGAGGAAAGGGTGATGCAGTAAAGCAGCGTAAGTATTTCCCTCAGTTTTTGACAACCAAGGTATCAATCTAGTAGGAGACCACGCGCAAGTCACCTCGTACCTACACAAACAAATAAGAACCTCGCAACCAATGCGATAAAGGGGTTGTCAATCCCTTCACGGCCACTTGCAAGAGTGAGATCTGATAGAGATAATAATGATAAGATAAATATTTTTGGTATTTTTGTGATATAGATTGAAAGTAAATAAAGCAAAGTAAACGGCACAGAAATAGCTTGTTGACGGAAGATTAATATGATGGAAAATAGACCCAGGGCCATAGGTTTCACTGATGGCTTCTCTCAAGATAGCATAAGTATTACGGTGGGTGAACAAATTATTGTCGAGAAATTGATAGAAAAGCGAATAATTATGAGAATATCTAGGCATGATCATGTATATAGGCATCACGTCCGAGATAAGTAGACCGAAACGATTCCGCATCTACTACTATTACTCCACACATCGACCGGTATCCGGCATGCATCTAGAGTATTAAGTTCATAAGAACAAAGTAACGCCTTCAGCAAGATGACATGATGTAGAGGGATAAACTCATGCAATATGATATAAACCCCATATTTTTATCCTCAATGGCAACAATACAATACATGTCATTTCCCTTTCTGTCACTGGGATCGAGCACCGCAAGATTGAACCCAAAGCTAAGCACTTCTCCCATTGCAAGAAAGATCAATCTAGTAGGCCAAACCAAACTGGTAACTCGAAGAGACTTGCAAAGGTAAACCAATCATACATAAAAGAGTTAAGAGAAGATTCAAATATTGTTCATAGATAGACTTGATCATAAACCCACAATTCACCGGATCACGACAAACACACCGCAAAAGAATATTACATCGAATAGATCTCCAAGAAAATCGAGGAGAACTTTGTATTGAGATCCAAAGAGAGAGAAGAAGCCATCTAGCTACTAGCTATGGACCCGAAGGTCTGAAGTAAACTACTCACACATCATCGGAGAGGCCATGGAGTTGATGTAGAGGCCCTCCGTGCTCAATGCCCCCTTTGGCGGAGCTCCGGAAAAGGTCCCAAGATGGGATCTCTTGGGTACAGAAGTGTAGCGACCCGACCTCAAACGGTCAAGTCTCTTGGGTACAGAACTGTCATCCCTGGATCGGTAATGCTGACACACACTATACTCGAAGGATTTATAACAGAGTAACAATCACACACTTATTACATCGGATGTCTCAAAAGAGAACTTATTACAATAAATATGGCTTAAGGCCATCTAATACGATAACAGTGGAAGGCTTGGAAGATAAAGTGAGTCCATCAACTCCAACGGCATAGCTGAGCTGCACGGCAACGACCTAAGAAACCTTACTCCTCGTCTGAAAAGTCTGCAACATAATACGTTGCAGCCCGAAAACGGGTCAGCACGTGGAATATGCTGGCAAAGTAACACAGTAGAGCAAGAACAGAATAATGCTATCACTACATGCATATTTGGCTGGTGGAAAGCTCTATGGTTACAGTTTTGCGAAAAGCCAATTTTTTCCTACAACAAAGGACTAGATTTTAAATTTACTATCATGGTAGTTGAAACATCATTGAGAAGGTTCCTCCAACTCAATCCCAATTAAAGTGATTAACAACCCATCAATATTAATTAAGAGAGATGAGATACTTCAGATACTTCAAGTACTAGATACTCAAGATTGTCCATAACCGGGGACATGGCTAACCATGATTAGTTTATACACTCTGCAGAGGTTTGCGCACTTTTCCCCAGAAGACTCGATCGCCTCCGTTAGTTTTCTTGCACTGCATGATGTTTGAGAAACGGATGACCGAGACACAGTCTTTCAGAAACATTAACTCTCTACTCCGTGTAGACCATACCAAACCTACAAACCCACTACATGCTAATCTACCTCTTCAAGAGCTTCCCATAACTTACTCAACTATGCTAGAGCCCATAATAGCTTGTGGCTGCACACGGAAGTTTCTAGCATGAATAATCTCAGCTCCCTTTGAGCCTGGGTGGCGGTCCATAGGAAGATCACACGGGTACCCCGGGATTTCCAAAAATACAGGCAACACTGGGTACTCCAGGTGCCTCAATCCACCCAGATGTCAATTTAAGTTGCCACCTTAAGTTGAACCATTAATTAACAATCTCACATCTGTCATGGATTTCACTCACCCAAACCACGTCTACGAGCATAGCATAGCAATATAAGCAAAGCGTAGAAGTAACTCCCAGGGGTTAAATGTAACAGGGTAATAGGTTCTACCTCATCAACTACTTCCCAACCCACAAGTTAATGTCATCCTAATCATGCAATGTTTGAGGATTGGAACTAATGCATAAAAACTGGGTGATAAAAGGGTATGATCAAAGTGTTACTTGCCTTGCTGACGATCCGCGTAACCTAGAGACTCCAAATAATACGCTTCGCACTCCGGGAATTCTGTCGCAAACAAACAATAGCATACATAAGCAACTAACAAATATGCACAGGTAAAACTCAAATAAGAAGATCTAACCGGAAGGTTCAACTTAAGAACTCCGATTTGCAAAAAGAATCAAATCGAACTGAGCAACGAAACTCAAACAGCGAAAGAAACAAGATCTATTTACTAATCTAGACCTAGGTCAAATTTTATAGTAGCAAAAACTTGTGCAAGTTGGTTAAGCGGAAAGAGGGTCTCGAGACGAAGATCTAGGCGCTTGAATCGCCTGATTCCGACTAACGAGCGAAAAGAAAAACTAAAATGAAAATTGGATCAGAAATCATGATCAGAAATAATCACGGATTAATCCGATAAAAGAAAACTAACGAACAGGCTAACGAACGAGTGTTCGTTATCTGTAACTAACGGGCAAAAACCGTTCGTTAAAACGAACATCCGCTAAAAAGAAAAATAGGAAAGAAAAAACGGCAAACCGAAAAAAAACGACTAGGGTTTTCTACCGAAAACCGAACCGGTTTTCTAAAAAAACGAACGGCGCTAACCTCCGGCGAGGTCCAGCACATGGGGCTCCGGCGAGGGGCGGCGTGGCATGGGGTGGCGGCGGCGGCTCGTGGCGAGGGCGGTGCGGCAAGGTGGCAGCGACGCGGGGGCTCGGCAACGGCGCCGGGCGGCGCGGCGGCTTTGGCGGCGGGGCGGCTCGCGGCGGGGTGGGGCTTCAGGGCGGTGGGGTGGATGCGGCTTTAAAGGGGGGCGGGGTGGTGCCTTGGGGGAGGGGGCACGACAGGGACGAGGAGTCCGAGCCGGACTCCTGTCGGCGGCGGCGGCGCGGCAGTCTCCTGCCAAGAGACGGCGGTGCGGGGCGAGGTGGGCCGACGGCTGGGCTTCGGCCCAATCGGCCTAGGCGCGCTCTTAAAAAAAACAATTTCGCCGAAACTGAGAAAAATCCTAGGAAATAAAATAAAATTCTAAAAATGCCAAAACAAATTTTCACCGTCTAAATAAAATATTTAGAACAAGATGAACATTTTCTTGTCCCTAAAATGCGATTTTGAAAAATGTGCAATTTTTCTAATTGAAAATTAAATCCGAATAAAATCAAATAAATGATTTTAATATTTTTCCTCCAATATTTCAATTATTTTGGAGAAGTCATATTATCTCCTCTCGTATATTTTAATCATGAAATATTTTCGGAGAGAAAAATAATTAAAACCAAAATCCTTGTTTCATTATTTGATAAAAATCAAATAAGGAAACCGGGAAATCCCCAACTCTCTCCGTGGGTCCTTGAGTTGCTTAGGATTTTCGAGGATTGCGGAACGAAAATGCAATAAAATATGATATGCCTGAATGACCTATGTATAACATTCCAAATTGAAAATTTGGGATGTTACAAACCTACCCCCCTTAAGATGAATCTTGCCCTCGAGATTCGGGTTGGCTAGAAAATAGGTGTGGGTGGTCCTTGCGGAGATCATCCTCTCGTTCCCAGGTGGCTTCATCCTCGGTATGGTGGCTCCACTGAACCTTGCAAAACTTGATGACCTTGCTGCGGGTGACTCGACTGACAAACTCTAAAATCTTGACTGGCTTCTCCTCATAAGTCAAATCACTGTCCAACCGAATCGCCTCCAAGGGTACTGTATCTCTTAACGGTATATCGGCCATCTCAGCATGACACTTCTTTAACTGCGAAACGTGGAACACGTCATGAACTCCTGACAGTCCTTCAGGTAACTCCAACTTGTAGGAAACTTCTCCCATCCGTTCCAAAACACGATACGGTCCTACAAATCTCGGGGCTAACTTTCCTTTAACTCCAAAACGTTTCACTCCTCGCAAGGGTGATACTCGCAGATATGCTCTGTCTCTAATTTCATAGGTTACTTCCTTGTGTTTCGAATTTGCATAACTCTTCTGTCTGGACTGAGCTATCTTCAGTCTATCCCGAATCAGTTTAACCTTCTCTTCAGACTCCTTGATTAAGTCTGGTCCAAACAACTGTCGGTCTCCAACTTCATCCCACATCAACGGTGTTCTGCACCTTCATCCTTACAGGCTTCGAACGGTGCCATCTTCAAACTGGCTTGGTAGCTATTGTTGTATGAGAACTCTACATAAGGCAAATTGTCATCCCAACTAGATCCATAATCTAGCGCACAGGCTCTCAACATGTCCTCCAGAATCTGATTGACTCTCTCGGTCTGTCCATCCGTCTGCAGGTGAAATGTTGTACTGAACTCCAATCTCGTACCCAAAGTCTGATGTAACTAATGCTAAAACTTTGAGGTAAACTGTGTTCCTCTGTCTGATACGATGGTCCTCAGGACTCCATGTAGACATACGATCCTGGACATATATATCTTGGCCAACTTCGCACTTGTATAAGTGGTTTTCACTGGGATAAAGTGAGCCACTTTGGTCAAGCGATCAACTACTACCCATATGGAATCATATCCTGATTTGGTCCTGGGCAATCCGGCGATAAAGTCCATGCCAAGTTTATCCCACTTCCATTCGGGTATCGGCATAGGCTGTAACAATCCTGCTGGCTTTTGATGCTATGCCTTCACTCTCTGACATACATCACATACGGCTACATACTTGGTGATATCCTCCTTCATACCAGTCCACCAGAAACATTCCTTCAAATTCAAATACATCTTGGTGTTTCCGGGGTGTATCGAGTATGGTGAGTCATGAGCCTCCTAAAGTATTAACTTCCTGATCTCTGTGTTATTGGGCACGTATATCCGGTCCTCAAACTATAAGGTATTGTGCTCATCCTCACGAAAACCTTTGGCCTTTCCTTTGCTCATCTTCTCCTTTATCTCGGCAATCTCTTTGTCATCCTTCTGAGCTTCTCGAATCTTTCCCAACAATGTAGAATGTACCTCCATTGTTGCAACAAAACCTCTAGGAACAATCTCTAATCGAAGTTCCATGATATCCTCTGCTAACTCCTTTGGCACTCCCTTACTTGCAAGGATATTAGCATAACTGTTCCGGCTCAAAGCGTCGGCTATGACATTGGCCTTTGCTGGATGATAGTGCAGCTTCATGTCATAATCCTTTATAAGCTGCAACCATCTCCTCTGCCTAAGGTTCAGTACCTTCTGTGTGAAGATGTACTTCAAACTCTTATGATCCGTGTACACATCACAACAGTTTCCAATAAGGTAATGTCTCCAAGTCTTCAATGCATGCACTACCGCTGCTGACTCCAAATCATGCGTGGCATAATTCAACTCGTGAGGTTTTAGTTGTCACGAGGCATACGAAACAACTCTTCTGTCCTGCATAAGTACACATCCAAGTCCCAAGCGAGAGGCGTCGCAATAAACTTGGAAGTCCTTATCACTACAAAAAAAAGACACATCCGTGACATTTTGGGCCGAACGAAAAAAATTCTGTCATACATATGACACATCTATGACGATAATTGTGATAAAACCCGGTATCATCATAGATGTGGTGGGATCCTACTTCTATGACAAAAAATCATGACAGAAAATGGGCTTTTCGTCCTGGGCAGGCCGGAGACGCAGCTGCATGACATTCTTGGGGCCGTCCATGACGGAAAAAACCATGGTAGAAGCGAGGGGGAGGAAAATTTCGGGGAGTTCCCGGTTACGGTGGGAGGTCGGGGGCCGAGTGATGCGCGTTTCTCTCATACACGTACGCGCTTGTGTGCGAGGCGTTGGCTCTAACTGAACCCGAGCGAGGCATTGGGCTCTAACTGAACCCGAGCGATTGCACTGCAGGCTACGCGTTACTGAACCCGAGCGATCGATCTATGGCTGTTAACTGAACCCGATCGAGCGATTCCTTGACTACTGCTGCTAACTGAAGCCGATCGATGGGTTGAACAGTGAGCGTTGCGGGGGGGGTGGATGAACAGTGAGTGGTGGCATTGCCTCTGGATGAACAGGACCCCGTGGTGTGGTGGAGGGCTGGATGAACAGTAGACGGTGGAGGGGTGCCCGTGGAGGGGTGGATGAACAGGACCCCGTGGTGTGGAGGGCAGGATGAACAGTAGACGGTGGAGGGGTGCCTGTGGAGGGGTGGTTGAACAGGACCCCGTGGTGTGGAGGGCTGGATGAACAGTAGATGGTGGAGGGGTGGTTGAACAGTAGCCGGTGGAGTAGTGCGCGGTGGAGGCTGGATGAACAAGAGCCCGTGGAGGCTGGAGGAGGTCGACGGTGGATGAACAGTAGCTCGTGGAGGCTGGAGGGG
>NC_041386.1:473067312-473086438 GCF_002162155.2 Triticum dicoccoides | reverse complement strand
AGGAGGTACGTTTCCTCCGTTTTGCGGTACGCCACACCCCTCCCGATCAACAGGACCCCTGTTTCGACCGTAGGAGGTCCGTTTCCTCCGTTTTGCGGTATGCCACACCCTCCCGATCAACAGGACCCCCGTTTCGACCGTAGGAGGTCCGTTTCCTCCGTTGTGCGGTACGCCAGGCCTCGTTTCCATCGCCTCTTCCGTCCAAGACCTCCCAATGAACAAGACCACGCATTCCGTTCCGACCCATGAACACGACGACGACGCTGTTTCTCCGTTCCGACCTAGCCATGTACATGAGCCCTCGCCGTACGTATGCGCGAGTAGGCGTTCGAGACCCCGCCCGTATGTACACATATGTGGTTGTATTTTCTTTTTGCACCCTGGCCGCTGTATGTACGTGTACATGCTACGCGCGCGCCTCTACTACGACACGTGCGCGCCTCTACATCGACCAGTATGTACGTACACGTTCGCGACCAGAATGTCAATGCTACGTACGCTTCGACCAGGTGGGTCCCAACTGTTAGGCACTTCCTTGCCTGCGAAGATGTAGCTGGTGCGTCCCAGCAGTCAGGGGGCGAATCGTTTTTTTTGCCCGGACGCACTTCCTTGCGTGCGAAGATGTAGCTGGTGGGTCCCAGTAGTCGGGGGGCTGGTGGGTCCCAGCAGTCAGGGGGGCGAATCGTTTTGGTTTTTTTTTGCCCGGACGCACTTCCTTGCGTGCGAAGATGTAGCTGGTGGGTCCCAGCAGTCAGGGGGTGAATCATTTTTTTTGCCCGGACGCACTTCCTTGCGTGCGAAGGTGTAGCTGGTGGGTCCCAGCAGTCAAGGGGGAAATGTTTTTTTTTCGCAAAATACGGTGGCCCGTCCGGTGGGTCCCTACTGTCAGGTGGAGGAATCATTATTTTCCGTGTAATAAGGAGGCACTTCCTTGCTGCCGCCGTGGACCCAGCTGTCAGCCTCTCCACGTACAGTCCACGTCCGATGGAAGTCGTTCCTTGACCACGTTGACCACGCCGCGCCGAGAGCACCAGGGCGGTGGACGACGGCGAGGCCTAGGAAGGGGACAACACGGAGGCGGGGAAGAATCGGCAATTGTTTCCCACGCGGAGGGGACTACGACTGAACGAGGGTTTACTGGTTTGTCTGCCGTCGCCGGAGAATAACAGCAGGTGAGGGTGAGTAGAGGGATGGCTAGGCCAGCGATGGGAGTACGGTCGGGCGATGAGGCCTGCGCGGCAGCACAGCCGGCTGCGCGGAGGAGTGAGCAGGCAGTCCCGCCGGCGCTTGTTTGAGCGGCTGGAGCAGAAAGAGCAGAGATTGAAGAAGCACGACGGCCGTTGGATGGACATCCAACAGTCAGTGCTTGTGCGTCAACAATTTTTTTAGGAAAGCCTCAAATATGTGGAAAACAGCATACAACCCATCTGCCATTATTTCTAATAATTTACAGCCCATTTGCTAATTCTTAAGGTTTTCTTTGGAGCCCATATTCTTTTTGTTAGCATTACAGCCCATATTGTGGCAACGGTTAAAAAATTATACGAAATTTTGCATATTTCGGTTCGGTCCGAACTGTTTTTAATCCCGAAATTTCGACTCACATTCAAACCGATTTTAAAAATAAATGTATATCAATATAAAATCCAACAAATTCTCCACGCATAAAAAATAATGTCATTTAAAATCTTGAAATGAAAAAAAATGATATTTGAAACTAATTGCCGGTTTGATGTGTTTTAAAAATGTACAACCTATTTCTCATTACTGATGGGCCATTTTCTCGGCCAGCCGAATGAAAGCTCTCCTCGTCTTGAAAGATTTGCAGCCCAATGGGCCTGACAAAGCGACTTACTTGGCAAATCACAAAAAAACTGGGCTGTGGCCATGCACCCAGCTGTCAGCCTCTCCACGTACAGTACTCTTCCGATGGAAGTCGTTCCTTGACCACGCCGCGCGGAGAGCACCACGGCGGTGGACGACGGCGAGGCCTAGGAAGGGGACGACGCGGCAGTGGAAGCCCGCACGGAGAGGACTACGAGGGTTCACTAGTTCGGCTGCGGTGTGAGGCTGCCGCCGCCGCAGGGCCTGGACGGCGGTGGGAATAGTAGGGGGCGGTGAGGCCTCTGCGGTAGCACAGCCGGCCACGGGAGGCAGGAGCATGCGGCACGACCGGCGCTGCTTTGGGCGGCTGGAGCAAGAAGACCAGAGGTTGAAGAAGCACTACGGCCGTTGGATGGACATCGTACGGTCACTGGAGCTAGAATCGTTCATATTGACTAAGTTGACAAACCCTTCGTCCCCGTCAACTTAGTAGGCCCACAAGTCAGCCTCCCAGCAAGGTGGGTCCCAGCTAGCCGGGGGAGTATTCATTTTTTTTGTGCGTAATAAGGAGGCACTTCCGGTGGGTCCGAGCTGACAGCGGGGGGAACGTTTTTTTTCATGAAATACGGTGGCCCGTCCGGTGGGTCCCAGCAGTCAGGGGGAAACGATTTTTTTCACAAAATAATGGTGGCCCGTCCGGTGGATCCCCACAGTCAGGTGGAGGAATAATTATTTTCCGCGTAATAAGGAGGCACTTCCTTGCGGCTGCCGTGGACCCGGCTGTTAGCCTCTCCACGTACAGTACTCTTCCGATGGAAGTCGGTCGGTGACCACATTGACCACACCGCGCCGAGAGCACCACGGCGGTGGACGGCGGCGAGGCCTAGGAAGGGGATGACGCGGAGCCGTGCAAGACGCGGCAGTGCATGCCCACGCGGAGAGGAGTACGAGCGTTCACTGGTTCGGCTGCGGTGTGAGGCTGCCGTCGCCGCAGAATAATAGGGTGTGTGGGTGAGTGGAGGGATGGCCTGGCCAGTGGTGGGAGTAGTATGGGGGCGGTGAGGCCTCCGCGGTAGCACAGCCGGCCACGGGAGGCAGGAGCAGGCGGCACGACCGGCGCTGCTTTGGGCGGCTAGAGCAAGAAGACCAGAGGTTGAAGAAGCACTATGGCCATTGGATGGACATCATACGGTCACTGGAGTATTGACTAAGTTGACAAAGCTCTCCGTCCCTGTCAACTTAGTAAGCCCACAAGTCAGGCCAACAATATGGTGGGTCCCAGCTAGCAGGGGGTATTCATTTTTTTGGGTGTAATAAGGAGGCACTTCCTTGTGTGCGAAGATATAGCCTGTGGGTCCGACCTGTCAGCGGGGGGAACATTTTTTTCGCGAAATACAGAGGCCCTTCCTGCGGATCCTAGCTGTCAGGTGGAGGAATCATTATTTTGCGCCTAATAAGGAGGCATTTCCTTGCGTGCGGCCGTGGACCCAGCTGTCAGCCTCTCCACGTACAGTCCACTTCCGATGGATGTCGTTCATTGACCATGTTGACCAGGCCGCGCCGAGAGCACCAGGGCGGTGGACGACGGCGAGGCCTAGGAAGGGAACGACACGAAGCCAGGGAATACTCGACAGTTGTTTCCCACACGGAGGGGAGTACGACTGTACGAGGGTTTACTGGTTCGTCTGCCGTCGCCGGAGAATAACAGTAGGTGTGGGTGAGTAGAGGGATGGCTAGGACAGCGATGGGAGTACGGTCGGGCGGTGAGTCCTACGCGGCAGCACAGCCGGCCGCGCGGAGGAGGGAGTAGGCAGTCCCGCCGGCGCTTGTTTGAGCGGCTTGAGCATGAAGAGCAGAGATTGAAGAAGCACGACAGCCGTTGGATGGACATCCAACAGTCACTGCTCTCGTGTGTTGACTAAGTTGACAGGGCATTGCATGTGCGTCAACCTTTTTTTTATATGAAAGCATACGCGTCAACCTGTAGTAGGCGCACAAGTCGGCCTCAAATCTGTGGAAAACAGCATACAGCCCATCTGCCATTATTTCTAATAATGTACACCCCATTTGCTAATTCTTAAGAATTTTTTTGGGGCCCATCTTCTTTTTGTTAGCATCACACCCCATATTGTGGCCACGGCTAAAAAGTATACGAAATTTTCATATTTCGGTGCGGTCAACTGTTTTTAATCCAGAAATATCGATTCACATTCAAACTATTTTGTAAAATAATTTATATAAATATAAAATCCAAATAATTGTCCACACATAAAAATCTATGGAATTTAAGATCTTGTAATGAAAAAAAAATTGAAACTAATTCCCGGTTTGATGTGTTTTAAAATGTACAGCCCATTTCTGGGCAAACCGAATGAAACTCTCCTCGTCTTGAAAGATTTGCAGCACAGCAGGGCCGATAAAGCAAGTAGGCCTTGTTTGGGTATTTCTTTAAAAAATAGAACTAGGATAGCCATTTTCAGCAAGAAAAAAACACAATTGGGCTCATGATGTGGTAAACATAAATAAAACCCTGGCTAGACGGGCCACAGCCCCCGCACAGCCCCGTTGTTACCCTGATCCGTCGCTAAAACTAGTATAAATAACAACTGCTTGTTCCTCAAAAAAACTGCGCGACTTGCTGGGTCCCTGGTGTCAGCCGCTCGTAGTGTAATTCTCTCGTTTATTGACTACGTTGACAATGGCGTGAGCCCCAGATGTCCAGCCTTTCCTATGAAAATTTAGAGCCCATTTGATGTGCTAGTTCGAAATAAGTTTGTGGGTGCTGATGGGGGCTAATCACTTGGCTTCTGTAATGCACAGTGAGCTCAAGCAGCCGGCGAGAGTGATGTTATTTTCCTTGGTTTGGATTTGTTACAATATTTCACTCTAAATTAAATGAATGGCAAGCCATTTGCCTTGTTTCAAAGAAAATATGACAGTCACAGCCGAGTTGAAAAGGGCAGGAACATCTAACTCCAGCTTGCAAACTGTACAAAAGCACGAGGGTTAATTGTTCATCAGGTTTACAAAAAAACCAGATTGAAAAGGGCAACAACTTCTAACTCCAGCACTGTTTTCGGCAGTCACAGTCAAATGCATCGGTCGGGTCCATAGAATGAACATCCTGGGTCATAAAATTTACTGGATTATGACCACTATATGTTGTAAATAGAAGCCCGGCACGTTCAGAAGCTCTTTTGCCCACCTGAAACTCCTTTTTTTGCTCTTCGACATACCCATCCGTCAAAACCATGCTGGTGATAAACTTAAGCCTGATGGACAATAGTAACCTCGCATTCAGCAGGAAGAATGTGACAAATCTTGTGTTTGCACAGTTGGCTACATATCGTTCTAGTGTTATTGTCTTCAATCGAATCTCATGAGAAGCGGGAAAATCCCGATGCTTACGAATCCACCGATTGGTTATAACTTTCTTACCCCGTCCTGTTGCCTAAATAGACATGAAGATTGAAAACAGTTAAAGTCTAAAAGAAGAGTGTCGAAAGAGCAACAGCTGAACGGTTAATTCTTGTACACTATATGCGGGCTTCCAATGTGCGTGAAATTATCACCTTTATATACAACTTCTCCAGACATGGAAAGCATTGCAGCAAGCCAATAATCTTGTTCAGATCAAAACTATTCATTTGGATATATAAGATCTTGACAGAATCCAGCACCATTGATAGGCCATCCATGGAGAAACTCTTCATTGAGCATAGAACATAATATTAGTATAAAATGTGTACTCCAAGATGATATATAAATTATGCGCAGAAATTTAAAATGCAGCTTATGGTTACAAGCGTAGATGATAATATAAAGTACCTGAAGAACTGTTGAGCCAAACACCATATTGAAATGAGCACAGAGATCATGTATTACACCCAAGGTCTCCAGTTTAGGCGCAGAGAGGATGGTTATTTACAATGGTGAATAACTAGAATCAAGGATCAACCTTTGAAGTGAAGGGGCATCTTGGATGATGAGCTGCCTTCTGTCAAAAGAAATCCAATTCTTACAAGGTTAGGCTACTTTATTTGGAGACAATCGATTCTAACTGTGAAAACAAGCACCAAGCACTCCAGCGCAGGGCAACTGGAGTGGATGATGCTGTGCAATGAGGCCTCCGATATACGAACCCGCACAAGTGAAAGTTTCTTGAGAAATGGGAGTCGAAGGTTTAGTACCAGATTGTCTGGTAGGTAGCACTGCGCAAAGGTGGCGGTGTGGAGAGAGGACGAAAACCCCGAGATGGACATCAGTGCTGAGGGCACAAGTTCATGGCGTTCGGTATGTGGTATGTGATTTCCAGGGGAATAGTAGAACTCAAGCAGCTGTAGTTCTGTGAATTCAGGGGATTCCAGCCAGGCGTCCACCGTGCAGGGCATGGTATGCTTGCTCTGGTAGCATGACGGGATGCAGAGGCTTTGAACGGAGCCTTGGTGGGAGGAGATGATGGCTCTGGGGATTTTAAAATCATTGAAGAGAGATAGCTGACGACAGTCTAGATTAAGGGGAACGGCGCGCCATAGAGGGCGCCACCGAATTGAGAGGATTTGGGTGCGGCAGCAATCCTTGGTGCAGAGAAGCGAGATGATCTCCCCAAGGATGGCATCCGGGAGATCGCTGATGCGGTCCACCCAAGATTCTATGGGTTCCTGGGATCCGATGGGGGCAGGGTCGCCGCTTCTCCCCGCGCTGCCGGGTGCGGGATCTACAACAGGCGTCACCGCTGGCAGGAGCCTCATCTTCTTGGCGCTGGGGTCAGCCGACTCCATTTTCCTCGAGGGCGTCGCGTCGCGCTCACGGATTTGAGCAGAGTAACAAATGACGAGCCTAGTTGTAGTGCGAGCGAAGAAGAAGGGGAGCTGGGGGTTTTCTATAGGAGTGAGGAAGAAGGGGAGCTGGGGTTTTCTGTAGGAGCGAGGAGGAAGAAGAGCACCCAGGTTCTTTTGGGGGGGGGGGCGGTGTGCTGGGTGTGGGTAGCGCATCTCATTCGGTAAATATATGGGCTTTTGAATTGATTTTACTATTTACTAGTGTGGATGGGCTGTTTTGTCTTGGGACCCGAGAAACAATTACTACTAGTACAGTGGAGACACTCTACAGCTACCCAGAAAAACAATTACTACTAGTACAGTGGAGACACTCTACCGCTTCTGGCTCCTCCTAGGTCATTGAAACGTCTCCCTCTACTGAATGTCGTTATACTTTTGTTCATCGACATAGGGGCCATGCAACGCGAGGGCCCAAATGCCATCCACCAAATTAGAAGGCAGTATGCAGGCGGAGAGTCACCCTGGTCGTAGCGCGGCAGTAACGAGCCATTGTATCACAAAACCCCACCTCCCCGCAGTCTAAGTTTGACGGACGAAGAGACCATCATTTCACTCTTCGCTGAATCCCCTTCTCCCTCGCCGTCTTCAAGAAAGGCAACACTTGCATCTGCCACTGTTCTTCTCTCCGAACGAAGGGAAGGTAAGCGGATCCTTGATGTTGGTATATTTTCATTCAGAGGGAAAAAAAGAACTTTTGCAAAGCAGTAACCGATCCTCACTCTCTTTTTTGTTTCATTGTCATTGCGATTGTGTTTTCCTTTCAGTGGTCTCCTAGTATTCGTCAGTTTCATGATGGACCAAGGAGAATCAGGCAAAGATCTTCCGATATTGGAGCAGACGCGGGAGGCTGATCCCCACGAGACAGGGAGCTCCAAGAAGATGGAGGCAACCACCGAGGCGACCCCAGATACTGAGATGGTCAACGCCCCGTTTGAGGTTACAGCCCCCGTGGCACTGCAGGAGCAGTTTTCCCCCTTCGAGGATGTGCCCCCCCCCCCTCGCTGAGCTGCCCAAGGTGATTTCCTTCTTTTCCGATCTCGATTGTGGTTTTTCATCTAAGTATGTGGTGATTTTTTTTAGAAAAGGAAGTATGTGGTGATTAATAATGCAAAAATTTATTAGCTTCGATGCCATGGTATACGTAGTGGTTTAAATAACTTGTGTTTCTTATACTGAAAAGTAATTCAGAATTTGTTTCTGTTTCAATTAGAGCCCTGATGCAGACAAGGATTGTGTGGTTGTACATGTCACTCGCTATGAGGCGGACGACCTGAATATACGCACTGGGAATACAGAGTTCTTAGGTTGTTGGATCCTGGAAGCCATTTGCGGTTATACCAATGAAGAGTTGTATTCCAGCCTCACTATTGTTAGGCGTGTTGTCCAGGGTGTACTAAAGCACAAGAAGTTCAAAGCTACTCCTTCGTTTGTGAGGAATACTGTTCTTGTCAAGCTTACGCAGGAAGATGACGTGGCATGCCTCCACAAACAAGTTTATCAGTGGCAAGGCCACAAGGTTGTCTTCATGAAGGTTCACAAGATTGAGCTGATGCGGGACGTCCTCGATGATATTCATGGCAAGGTTTGTCTTGTGTCCAGCCCAAATTAGATCGAGGCATGAAATAGTTGCCCCAGCTAGTGTTTAATAGTAGTTTGGATTGTGTCGAATTATCCGAACCTTGCCTGTTATCGACCCCTCTGGGGCTAGTACTCTGTTTGAATCCGTCTATGGGAACTGCTGCTACTTTTGTGTGCCCGTGAATCATGTGAGAACCATCATAATTGTTGCCGAAACAGATGCGTCCTCACTAGTTTTTTCATGAATATGGCATGGTAAGACATAAGTTGTCACGGTTTATCATACAAGCACTGTGTGTTTTGATGAAATAGAGCACTCGTTCGAGAACCGTGCACCGACGTATACATAAGTACTTGTAAACACTGTTGGTGCTACCCCACTTGTAAGCAGTTGTGCAAAACATGGCACATTGGCTCAGCTCGCTTCAACACTAGGCTATCGACCAGCTAACAATAACAATCTGTTGTCTGACATATAAGCAACTATGTATCTTGTTACAGTGGTTCATGCAGTTAATTGAGGCCACAATGTAATAAATTCCAAACGTTCACACGCTAGTCCAGCGCTCATGTGGAACACTCACATTAAACTCGTCTTCATAAAAAACTTGAAAAGCATAAGTTCAGCAATTTTATACATCTCAATGATTCATAGAACATATCAAACATATACTAGTTCACAGCAAAAGACAAAGTTGTGAGAAGGTTTACAAATCAGGAAAAAACAAGCAAGGCTTCTCTCTGAGCAAAGGGCCTCCCGGCAGGCTTAAATTTCCTGGAGTTCACTCTGGTTTTTTCTTGTTGCCACCATTCAGGGTTAGGTTCTCTCATTCCAGAATAACCAATTATAATTGTGGTCTTAGCTGGAATGCTGAACTAAACCATGTAGTGTACTGGCCAGGTGAAATTCTTGTGCATTCCACTAAATTTAAGCGCCGCTATTTGCAGAAATAAGCAGACCACAATGCCTCTTGTCCACGCACCTGTCCAAAAAACCGCTGTGCAGCCGTGCCAGCTAGTCCTCGGTCCATGGATGAACTGGTAGAAAGTGCATTCCGGACTAGGATACAGTTGTTTTCACTCGTCCCTGCACTGCAATCAGGAAGTAAAACGTACGAATCAGCTTCTTTTAGATTGCGTTGGTCATTCTACCTTAGTTACTACCAATGTAGGGATACCTTGAAGACGGGAGGTTAGACGACGGCAACGAGGGATAGCCATCTCATTTTGTGCAGTTGTACTAAAACTGAGGTGTGTGCTTTTGATTGCACGGATAGAAACGATACGGAGACAGACATCCCAAAACGATATGGAGACAGACATCCCTGTTTGCGCAAATAAGAACTACGGTTATTTAAACAGTGACAGATATTACTACTTTCCCCCGTTTCCTCTTAGAACCAAGTCCTAGATTCATGCTACAACTTTCCCACTTTCTTCCCTGTTTTAACCAACGCTTTGAGTCGACTTTATGAAATAGATTTACTTCTAATAATAGTAGAAGTCTAGGTGGCTTTGGAACAGTGGACAGAAGTAGAAAAGGATCCACGCAAAGGGAGCTGTGGCAGTAGAGCAAGGCAGGTTACGAAGGAATATATACCTGAGGGTCGTCGGCATGTCGCAAAGACGGCGTCGGGAGGCTGCATCTTGGACACAATACCGCAGGGAGGAAGAAGGGGTCAGAGGCCCTCCCGAGCCGGCGCTCTCTCGGAGAGAACGGCACGGCCGCCGATCAGGACGCGCAGGCAGCCGTTGGTCTCCTCCCTTGCCGCCGATGATAGCGTGAACGATGCACCTACACCCCTACCCCGGTCGAGGTTGTCCGGCCGGATTTGTGACCAGCCGTGAGCTGAGAGAGAGTGTGGCCAACTATGTGTTGCTTAGATCTGGAGAGCATGAGAGAGTGAACGAGAGGAACCCTAGTAAAGCAAGCGCTAAGGCTCCTACTTTTATATATAGTGGAGTGATTTTATTGTACCATCTTCAAAAAAATGCGCTCCTACGTGTACCTGCGAGTGGGTGTGAGAGAACTAGTGCGTGCGTGCACCGCTTCTCTTCATGAGAGTACAATATACTATGCCCAAAGAACGTTCGCCGCAAGAGTAATAGTACAAGTGTGTAACGTGTGAGCTAAAATAAAATGTGCACGCCGTCTTTTGTTTTTTAGAAGTTCTGAGGGTAGGGTGTGAAGAGCACATATGTGCGTGACGTCTACCTGCAGATAGACGGTGGGTGCGACGTGCGAGTCTGCGAGAGGACTCGAGAGAGTCGTGACTCGTGAGGGTGCGTGTGCATGAGAGAGAGGGGGGCACGTATCAATGCAATGCATGTGTCCGTAAATCATTATCCGACAAACGTTCGCCACAAGCCTTTTCCTGACGAACGCCGTAAGAACCGTTAGATCGGCATCCGACAATGTCAGTTTTGCCATGTCATTTAACACAACAGCCACTCCTCCTACACACAAATCTTCCACGTGAGTGTTAGCAACTGCCGTATGCTCCATCCGTTCCGAAATGCAGTGCATATAGCTTTATTGAAAATCCAAACCTCGCAAACTTTTACCGAGTTTTCGTGTACCAAATTGCACATGTAGAATACCATGTATATGTCATTTCATTCATCTTAGAGAGGTAACTATAAAGTTGGGTGAGGAGTCTACAAAGAAAGACCATCGTATCACTCGCAGCAATTTCAAGCATCCTTTAGTGTCGAGGAATATCATAGGAACTCTATATGATATGATTTTTATAGGATTTTTTCCTTTAGAGCCAATTGGTTCATAGGAATATATTCATATACTCCACATTTCAAAGGAAATAAACATGATATCATTTCTATAGCTTTAGAGCCACTTGGTTCATATGAATGGATTCCTATACTCCCTTAATTTCCAAGGAAAATAAACATTAGCGTATATTCAATAGAAAAGTTCCTATGATATGAACCAAATTACATCTCTTTTCTAATCCCTCCTCATAGGAATTGAGATACATGTCATCTCTAGATTCAATAGAAAAGTTCCTATGCTCCATGTCATCTCTTTCCCTACAACTTCCATGTATACATCTTCTATTCCTAAATAGATAGTACAACCCACTAGTAGCTTTTTTCCAAAACATGCAACTATGGCACAAGAACTATATAGTGTGCCAATAACTTTGAAAGGTGGTCGCTGGATGAAGCTAACCCGACAGTGCAGCGATAGGCAAATCCGAGCACTACTGGCCGTTGGATATCATCAACATTCCACCAGATCTGCCACATGTACAATTTAGAAGACTCCATGGTTGAACTTAAGCATAATGCACAAACCTCAAAACACAAGCACTTCTCCTTTGTTCTAGAATCATCTGTATCATAATTGATTATTTTTTCTAAATGAATTGCCATTATTTGTTTTTTACTTTATGATTTACTCCCTCCGTTCCAAAATAGATGACCCAACTTTGCACTAACTCAAAGTTAGTGCAAAGTTGGGTCATCTATTTTGGAACGGAGGGAGTACAATGCACAACCCCATGAATCTTAACATTTTTATAAAACTTATTGATTTTGAATGAGATGAACTATAAGAACTAAACGAACATCTACATCATGCATATATGACTCAAAGCTTTACAAGCTATAGTGTGTATTTATTCATAATTTGGTTTCGAAATCTCATGCGTTCAATACATGTGTACTCCCTCCGTCCGCGAATAAGTGTACTTCTAGCCTTTGTTCTAAGTCAAAGTTTTAAAATTTTGACCAAATATATACAAAAGAGTAGTAACATATATGACATAAAATTGATATATTATGAAATTACAATTCAAAATGAATCTAGTGATACTAATTTAGTGTCATAAATGCTGCTACTTTTCCCTATGAAGTTGGTCAAAGTTTTAAAACTTTGACTTAAGACAAAAGCTAGAAGTACACTTATTCATGGACGGAGGGAGTACCTTACTAGTAGTTTTGAGTAGAGTAGCAAATATCATGCGGCCCCGAGTATATCAAAATGCAGGGCCCATGCATCATTGCCTTTCGGCCGAACCTATGTCCACAATTTTTTGTACGTACTATATCTCCACTGGTCCCCGAACCCAAAATGCTGCCTCGTTCCCGTAAAACCAAGCGGCCCACACATATTTAAGGCATCGGCTCGAACCCATTTACTACGACGTGGCCACGCACGCCGTAGTACTCCTACAAACCCTACCGCCGCACTCATCATTGGTTTTCTTCAAGAGGACGAGGGAGAAGCCGATTTGTAGTCGAGGCGCTTTCAAAAAAGGATCTACAGTGGAGACCCCTACCCTAGGGTGCCCTAGGTAGCTGCCGCACGCATCATTGTTTTCTCTTTTCTTTATGCTCTTGCGCCCAAGAGTGAAATGATGGTTGCTTCATCCGTCTAGCTTAATGCGGGAAAGGTGGGGCTTTGTGATTTGACCCCTCGTTGCTCATTTTCTACTACTGCGGCTCTACGACCGGGGTGCCTCCAATTCCAACCGCTGCTCCGAACTGTAATTTGGTGCATCGCACGTGGAACAAGATGGTGGATGAGCCACATGTCGGCCAAAGGGGTCCTGTTAAGTGTGTCGCCATTTCGTGTGCGGACTGACCCTGCTTGAGTTGCTACGCCAACACGACAGGAGCAGCCTACCACTTGGTTTTGCTCCTTGGTGAATCCCGACTATGTTGATCTAAAAAGATACATGCTGAACTACCCTCTCCGTCTCGGTTTTTTTATTTTTAGGCGTCTCGGTTTATAGGGCCTGCATGTAGTTCTAGGTCATCCATTTGACTAACTAAATAGGAGTTACTATGTCACAAAAAGTATATCATTGGATTCTTAAGCGGATGTAGTTGTATTTAAAAGTCGAGGGCGGGGCTTTTCCTGCGCGGTAGGCGGCGGGGCAGTTCCGCCTAGTCGGTTCGACAGAGACGCGAGAAGACAAGGGAGTAGCTGCTGCAAACGTAGGGCTGTGTGATTTGACAGCGAGTTACTGCTGGCAGGTGGGGCCCTGTGATTTGACTTGCCATTATCATTTTAACTGCGGCGCTACGACCGGCGTGAGTCTTCCAGATTCCTGACCACCTCCATACAGGTGCCTCTCCCAATGCTCCACCATGTAGTAGAGGTTGGCTCTTGCATGAGAGCCCACTTCTCCACTTTTTCCTTGCCTCTCTTTCCTCCACATATGCAAAAATGCCATGTAAAGCGCACTATTGTACTTACTTTTACTTGCTCCTACAGGTGCTTAAGCTAGCCACATAGGCATAAAGTCTGATGTGGCAAGTTAATCAAGAAGAGAGAGACTAGTTTGGTGACCCAAGGAAGAAACGGTGCTAAGCACGTGTACCTAGGTGAAAAGACAATTTTGAGTCTATAGCTAATTAAATGAAGCAAACTTAGCAACACCATTTCATTGGAAGAGGCCACTCCTTGGCAAATGCAATAAATACACGCGCTTACTAGCACCGTTTCTTCCTTGAGTACGAAGAAAGAGATAGAGAGGAGTAACAAAAAATACACTTATAGCCAACCTTGTTGTAGTATGAGTGACTAAGTGATTACTATGTATGACATGCCAACATCAGATAGCCTAACGCACCGTGTTAAATCTCCAAGGGCGCGACAGCGTGAGCGACGCGATGGTCGTGGTAGGCGCGACCATGATACGGGCTGCTGGCAGCCCTTGGATCTGAGATCAAACGGTCGCATGCTAAGTTACTGAAAATTTGCAGAATAACCCTCCAGGATAGGATATTCACCCATAGGTCTAGAATCACGCCATGCAACCGTTCGATCTCAGATCCAAGGGCTCTCGGAAGCCCGTATCATGGGAGAATGGAAAGCCACTACCCTGCCGTTCACACGCTGGCAGTTCGCTCCTACTCGTCCATGCATGTCCTTCAATACTACGGCGGTTCGCTCCTAGTCGTCCCGTCCATTCACATTATGGTAGTTCCACTAATCCTAACCCTCCTCCCAAATCCATGGTGTCCCAAATCTCCATGATCGGCGGTGAGTACAAGGTTAGAACCATCACCGGCGATGAGTTCGACATCATCTACACCCGTTCTTCCGCGACGGTGAAAGGATGCCTTTCTCGCTTCAGACACATGTTTGAAAACTCAGATGATGAGTGGGTCGCTGGGCTAGATGTTGAGTACACCATAGTCCTGGGACGAGAGAAGGATCTAAAGGACGAAGAGAGGAAGAAGCCCGCCGTGATCCAGGTTTGCGTGCATGACTTATGCTTGGTCTACCACATATGCCATGCCGACGTTGAGTGCCAGGATTTTAAGGACTTCCTCGCGAGCAACCTAGTCAAATTCGTTACTGGGTCGGATAGGCCTCGCTGTAGGCAACCCCTTCGACCTCCAGAAGAATCGGCTGGTGCCCTCTCGTCAGCCTTCAATGCTGACCCTGGCAGGAGCCATGGTTCATCCCTCATACGGTAAACTGGTGAAACCTCCATACACGTTTCATCGTCATGCATGGCAGCGGAATTTACTAGATATAGACCACATCCACTACGCTGCAATGGATGGCTACCTTTGCTTCAATATCTAAAAGGGTTGGATGAAGAGCAACAGCCAAGTGTGCAGTTCAAGCAAAGAAGTATCGGCCAAGAGGAATAGGGATAAGGATGAAGTCGAGGACGTGGACGAGGAAGTCGAGGACGTGGACGAGGACTCCGAGTAAGGTGGCAGTGTCGTTGCTCATGGTGGTTCTAAACTTCTAATGTAGTGTCTACCGGATTAGTTGCATAGTTTAATTTCAGGTGTGCTTAGTTTAATTTGAGGGGTGTGTTGTGCTGAGCCCCCAGCAGAACTATGTTATGTTTCTTCTCGTTAATTTAACTCTTCAGTATGTACATACTACTAGTATTTCTTTAATTGTATTTAGCACCCCAATTAAGCACGTACTAGCTTTTTTAATAGTACTATATGCATAATTTGGCGACGAGCGCTCTCTATATGTACCACCTTTTTTTAATTTCAAGTTTTGCTCCATGGCGCAATCCATCGATAGTACTACTGTACAAAAGTATACATTTTTTAAAGGCTAGAGTACTGTTCATCACATATATAGCCAGTTAAATTATCAACCTAGAACGACGTGCATGCCATGTAGTAAACCGATACGGAGGAAGTATTGTAAAAATGAGGTGATTTTACCGAGCGATCGACGGGGGAGCATGGCCTGTCATGCGGTCCCACGTGTCATGATGTAGCAAGGTGATGCGCGTGT
Source organism: Triticum dicoccoides (assembly GCF_002162155.2). Classification (NCBI taxonomy): domain Eukaryota; kingdom Viridiplantae; phylum Streptophyta; class Magnoliopsida; order Poales; family Poaceae; genus Triticum; species Triticum dicoccoides. The sequence continues at coordinate 473,070,949 of NC_041386.1, read as the reverse complement.
CCCTCTTGAGGCAGAAGCGATACTACTACGTGGTTTGAGATGATGGCGAACCGAAGGCCCTGTTTGGATCAATGGGTTAGAGTTAGTTTGGGTTAGTTTGGACTCAACTAACTCAAAAAGATCCAAACAGGAGGGTTAGTTTGGGTTAGATGCATCTAACCCATCCAAAAACACTAACCCATACAAGAGGTGTTTATTTGGGTTAGTTCTTCTCAAGGCCATTAAATATATATATATTTCTCACTCTCCCCGCAGCAGATCCCTCCCCACTTCCTCGAAGCTTATCCTCCTCTCCCTCCCTCCCTCTCGCACCGTCCGTGAAGGCGCCTCGCCGTATCCGCGCTCCATCTAACCCTGCCATCCAAACACCTCTTTGGTTAGAGTTAGTTCAGGGTTAGAATCTAAATCTAACCTCTAACCGAGTTAGAGTATCCAAACAGGGCCGAAGTGTGAAGTAAGGGTTGCTTCGTCCGTCTAGGAAAGTGCGGCATTGTGATTTGACGTCTCATTGCTCATTACTACTACTGGGTCGGTATGAGTGGGGTGCGTCCCCCCTGCTATTCTGCACTATTATTTGGTGCTTGACACGTTGACCCGGTTGCTATATGTCCCACGTGTCGGCGACAGGAAGTACAGAATTCATGAAAGGGAGCGTCGACAGAGGAGTATACTACTACAGAATTCATGAAAGGGAGCGACTTAGTTTTGGAAAAATCTGTTTTTACGGAGTATGTACCCACTAGGGTTTATAGGGCTCATCTAAAAAACATTCATTTTTCCGTTTGATAAGTCTCAATTCTACTCCACTATACTAGTAGTAGTACCATTACATGTTGGATTTCGAGGTGCGTTAGATCACCCGACGCAAGTAGTGTCAAGAGGAAACTAACCAATGCATGTACAAGTTCATGGAAATTTAGTGGTCATTCATGCATTCGTTCTAATTAATGCCTTGGTAAACACAACTTCTTGAGAAAAACGAGCGTACTAATTACTTGTGCAAACTACGAAATTAATTCGACCACTCACCGTCTACCTTGGTTGGAGAGATTTTGAAATTGAGCCATAAACTGGAAAGGAGGGAGTAGTAACTTTTGTCTCGATTACTATTTGTGGCCTTGTATAGATGCAAAATGTATTTTTTTTATAGTGGCCTTGTATAAGTAAATGGAGGGAGTACTAACCAAAGTACATAGTAGGGACGAGGAGTAAACGGAGGGAGTAGTAAAATTTTCTCATCGGGCTGCGAGCCACCGCGCGCGTGGGCGAGGGAGCGGGCGTAAGGCATGGTAAGCAAGCTTCACCTCATCCTGCGAGCCACCGCGCCCGTGGGCGGGGGAGACGGCGTACTAAGCAAGCTTCTCCTTGTTCTGCGAGTTTATGGGACACATCAAAAGTACTCCAGTGTATAAAGCCTTGCCTGTAAGGTAGGCCCCACATGGTTTGCCTCTTTTTTAATTTAACATAACACGTCAAGTCGCAATTTGTTTGTTCACCCGTGGTAGACGATCCTCCCTCCACCAAGTGGACAACCAGTACACGTGCCAAATTACCATGTGGGCTGCCTTTTTCGTACAGAAATGAGCTCCACCGTGTACCCGCGCCGGTGTGGTTGGGAAAGAGACAGGAGTACGTGCACCGTGTGTGCACCTATTCTCTCCGTGCACGTCCCCCACCTATGTGGGTGTGTGTGAGAGAGATACAAACCTAGACATAATGCGCCGTCCATCCCCATGCCTCCGCCCAGTCCGACCACCAGTCACCACCACGCCCCACTCCTCCTCGCCTTATCTCTCATCTTTATCCCTCCATTTTTATATACAAGGGGCCACTATCAAAATTACAATTTGCAGATATACAAGGCCACTAACACTAATCGATGCAATATTAATGGTGTTTGCCTCGTGGTACTAGCAAAGGAGGACATTAATTATCCCTTGCATGTATGCGGGAGTTTGTAAAAAAATGCATCTTGATGTTCCGTGCAATGCACGGGCATCTTGCTAGTCCATGAAAACAACACATGGCAAAATTCCACGGCGAACGAGGGATTTGAATCTGTTGGGAGGGGCTGTTTGGATCTTGCCCGGGGTAGCCAAAATATTGGCGACTACTTCGCCATGGCTGGCACCGGCTCGAGTTCATCCTAACATTGCCCTCTTCTGTGGAGCCCATGCGGCAAGACACTTGCTGTGTACGCTGGCGTCGCCTCCGTGGTGGCCTTCATGGGACCCAAGCGGCGGCAGCCTCCCGTGTTCTACTTCTCCTCAATGATGGCGGCGGACGCGGAGGCGCTGGCCACCGACTCGCCGCTCTCCGCGCACCCGGCTTCTGTCGCTGCTTGCATGGCGCGGCCGCCGGCATGGGAGTCTCGGCCACAGAAATGGGAGATGCGGCACGAGGCGGCAGCGTGGACGGCAGCAACGACGCCCGTGCACCGCCCCTCGACGACCTGGCCTAGAGCGGCGAGTTGCTGAACCGCGCGCCTGCTTGGGGTGGAAACTGGCTCCGTCGGGCGAGGGAAGGGAGGTGGATCAGCGAGCTGCATAGCTCGTATCCGGCAGGCTACCAGCCGGCTTGGATGCGGAATAACTACTCTTCGTAAGCCCTTGTAAGAGTGGACAAAATGGTGGAGGAGATAGGGGAGCGGCGGAGGTGTGCGATTCTTGGCCGGCGTTTGGCCTTGTTTAAATAGGAGATTAAATAGACGGCGGACGGAAGGAGCTCGGCCAGCGTTGCATTTAAGGCCGGCCCGGTCATGAACGGACGTGTGTCCAGAGTGGGTTTCTCGGCTTCCACACGGGCGGGTTTCATGGAGGCATTTGAATGCGGCACGAAGGCGTGTTCAGCTGGGCGTGCCGCGAGTGGCACCCTCGACTCCGACCTAGGACACCGCGTCATTCTTCCACTGACGTGTGGGCTCTTTGGGTGCATGGCCTGCATGTTAGTGACCCAACGCAGGCAGCGCATAGCAGAGGAACCTTTGGTGGGCCAGGGCGGTCAGAAGCGGGCATTTCATAAACAGATGATTGTTCATTGAGTGTGACGTCATCTTTCTCATGTAGATAAGCCTACTATGTTGATAGCCCGTTCGATACGTTGTGATTCATAAAGACCGCTGCAAACATCAATGTTCTACTTATCACAGATAAGATTGATTAATACCCGTAACAATCCATGTCCTCAACAAAGGGTGCATGAACGTATAGGTTGAACGTGTGTCTTGCATCGTGTGTTGTGCGCATGCAGGCGTGCGAGTGTTGCGTGCGTGCAAGGGTACGTTTCAGTGTTGCATGCATGGGTGCGTACGTGCGTGTGTTCATGAGTGCATGTGTACGTGTCAGTGTTGCACGCCAGCATGCGTGCATGTGTACGTGTCAGTGTTGCACGCCTACATGCGTGCGTGTCTTGCATGCGTGCATGTGTACGTGCGGGGTGAGGCTACACGTCAGTCGACTGACTTTTTCATCTCTGGTCATTAGATTTTCCAGCCGTTGGATACGAAATCAAGGGCCTCTAGTTTATCATCAAACTCCACCCCCGGAGCCGCCAGCCACCACCGGCCGAACCGCCAGCCCCCGCCGCCCGCGGCCGGCCCGCCCTCCCCGAAACCACTCCCCACCGCCGGTCCGCCGCC
>NC_041386.1:473066262-473067078 GCF_002162155.2 Triticum dicoccoides | reverse complement strand
GGGGATCCCCACCCCACCGCCCGATGAACGCCCCCAACCGCCAATGACTGCCAACCAGAGGTGTAACACCCCAAATGTAATTTACCTTATCTGTACTCCAACTCTTGCCGTTTCTGGCACTAAGTTATTTCATTCCATCGTTGTCGGGTTTTTGTCTCCGTGTGTTGTTATCTTTGTCATGCATCTCATATCATGTCATCATGTGCACTGCATTTGCATACGTGTTTGTCTCATGCATACGAGCATTTTCCCCGTTGTCCGTTTTGCATTCCGGCGCTCCTATGTCACCCAGTGTCCCTTTCTACCCCTTTTCGTTTGTGGGGGTTAAACTTTTCCGGATTGGACCGAGACTTGCCATGCGGCCTTGGTTTAGTACCGGTAGACCGCCTGTCAAGTTTCGTGCCACTTGGACTTCGTTTGATACTCCAACGGTTAACCGAGGGACCGAAAAGGTCTCGTGTGTGTTGCAGCCCAACACCTCTCCAAACTGGCCCAAAACCCACCAAAAAACCCCTCCATCATCTCGAGCGGTCGATCACGATCGCGTGGCCGAAAACCGCACTCCATTTGGAGCTTCCTAGCTCCCTCTACCTCTATAAATAGACCCCTCCTCGAAAATCCCGGATCCCCTCCTCCCAAACCCTAGAAATTCACCTCGCGCGCCATCGGACACGTCCGGCCGCAAACAGACACGTCTGCCGCCTCCGCCGTCCAACCCGGAGCCTCCACCTGTCCCGGGGGTACCACATCGCCGCCTCGCCCGCGCCGGCCCGCCCGGGCCCAGGCGGGGCCCTCCCCGGCCCGAAGCCGCGCCGC
>NC_041386.1:473056466-473065982 GCF_002162155.2 Triticum dicoccoides | reverse complement strand
TCCGGCCGCCGCGCGCCATCGCCGGCGACCTCGCCATTTCGCCGCCCCGCCGAGCCGCGCCTTGACTCCGGCCGCCGCCCTGCAGCCGTGGCCGAGCCGCCCCACTGCGGCGACCTTGCCGACCCGCCGGCCTCCTCCTCCCCAAGCTTCGGATCTGGCTGGCCAAGCTCCGGCGACCCCCATCTCCGGTCGCCTCTCCTCCGGCGAGCCCCAAGTCTAGCGACGCCTTTTAGCTCCAGCGACCTCGAGCTGGTACAGTGCGTGAACAGTACCCGGATCCCGATCTGGATCTAGATCTCGGTTGACTTCTTCCCCTCTAACCCTAAATATTTGCAAACTTTGGCATGTCATTACCCTCTCGTCGTAGATCCGATTTGTGCGTGTAGCATATCAAAATGTTCGCCTCGACGAGTACATCATTTCATCTCATTGCATCATTTTCATTTGAGCTCATCTTGATGCCAAAAATGCTATTGGAAGAGGGCTATGTGAGGAATTTGGCAGATCTGTTTCAGCAAATAGCCTTTTATCATTTTTGCCATGATTAATGTGTGCATGCTATGATCCTGAGCTCTACATGTGTTTTGTTATATGCCATGCCATCTTTACAGGGGTGTATGCCATGTATTTTTGTGATATTTGCGGTGACTAGCACAAGCTTGCAAAGTAGCGTAATCGGTAATGCCATATGTTCATGTTGTTTCCTAGTGATCCGTGCCTCTTTTGAGGATGATCAGTAAGGATGTTTTGTTAACATTGTGGTGATCTATCCATCCATGTATTTGTTTGCATTTATGGAGCAACATAGCTTGAGTCAATCGAGCTCTACTTTTGCTATAAATTGATCCTGGCAGATTGTTGACATGTTTAGCGATTTTGCCAAGGATGTTGCTATTGATCCGTGCATGCTATGATGTTGTTCTTGCTATGTCTAGTTTCTATGCTATGTATTCTTTATGGATGTATGCTTAGTTTGTCATGCCATGCTCTGAAGTGAGTGCATCGAGCTCGTAAACATGCCTACTCGTTAACTGTTTTGCATGCTCCAGTTTTTCACTAAGTCTGAATCTGTTTGTGTTTTTGCCATGTTCACATGCTTGCAATTGTATTTTCTGATCCCTTTTGGCTCAAGATCACTAAGGGACTTTTGTTAAGTGCTTTGAGTAGCTTCATGCCATGCCTTGCTTTGCCATGATATGTTTCTGTAGCATGTAGTTTTCATGCTCTAAAGTGTGCTTCCTGATGATAAATTCCAGACTTGTGTTAATTTCACTAAGGCTGAAACTGGTTGTCATTTCCACTTTTGCCATGCTTGTTTGAACCTGTTAATGAATGAATTAGCCGTAGCTCAGTGTTCATCTTTTTTCAAGCTTCATGAGTGGATCTCTGCCATGTATTTTTTCCTCATGTTTGAGTGCTGTAGCATATTTATCTTGATGCATTTAGTTGGTCACTTGCTGATTATCGCAGACCGGTACCATATTTGTTTTGCTTGCCATTTCCAAACCGTGCATCCGATTCCGGTGATCTTTATATCGATTTAAACCGAAATCACCTCACCTTTCCAGTGGCACTCTTGGATTTCCAAGTTGAGGCCAAGTTCTATCATTCCTTATCAAATCTTGCATATGCATCACATACCGCATCCCGCATATCATATCATGTTTGCATCATGTTGTTTGAGCATTGCATGTGATTGATTGTGTTCCGTTTGCTTGTTGTTCTTGTTTCGGTAGAGCCGAGAGACGAGTTCGTGAATGAGGAGCCCGTCGAGTTCGCTTACGAGGATCAAGTCAACTCTGACAACTTTGCAGGCAAGATGATCATACCCTCGAAATCACTTCTATCTTTGCTTGCTAGATGCTCGCTCTTTTGCTATGCCTATGCTACGATACCTACCACTTGCTTATCATGCCTCCCAAATTTCCATGTCAAACCTCTAACCCACCATGTCCTAGCAAACCATTGATTGGCTATGTTACCGCTTTGCTCAGCCCCTCTTATAGCGTTGCTAGTTGCAGGTGAACATTGGAGATCGTTCCTTGTTGGAACATTGTTTATTGTTGGGATATCACTATATTATCTTGTTATCTTAATTCACCTATGTACTTGGTAAAGGGTGGAAGGCTCGTCCTTATGCCTGGTGTTTTGTTCCACTCTTGCCGCCCTAGTTTCCGTTATATCGGTGTTATTTTCCCAGATTTTGCGTTCCTTACGCGGTTGGGTTATAATGGGAACCCCTTGACAGTTCGCCTTGAATAAAACTCTTCCAGCAATGCCCAACATTGGTTTTACCATTCACCACCTAGCCTTTTTCCCTTGGGTTTCGCGGACTCAAGGGTCATCTTTATTTTTAACCCCCCTCCCCCCAGGCCAGTGCTTCTCTAAGTGTTGGTCCAACTGAGCGATGTCCGGGGCTACCAGGGGCAACTCTGGGCTGGCCTACCCAACGTCTGGCTCATCTGAGTGTGCCCTGAGAACGAAATATGTGCAACTCCTATCGGGATTTGTCGGCACATTCGGGCGGTGTTGCTGGACTTGTTTTACCATTGTCGAGGATGTCTTGTAACCGGGATGCCGAGTCTGATCGGTTTGTCTTGGGAGAAGGAATATCCTTCGTTGACCATGAGAGCTTATGATGGGCTAAGTTGGGACTCCCCTATAGGGATTTGAACTTTTGAAAGTCGTGCCCGCGGTTATGGGCAGATGGGAATTTGTTAAAGTCCGGTTGTAGATAACATGAAACTTAACTTAATTAAAATGAATCAACTGCGGGTGTAACCGTGATGGTCTCTTCTCGGCGGAGTCCGGGAAGTGAACACGGTGTTGGAGTAATGCTTGATGTAGGTTGTTCTAGGATCACTTCTTGATCATAGTTGTTCGACCGTGCTTTTGCCTTCTCTTCTCGCTCTCATTTGCGTATGTTAGCCACCATATATGCTAGTCACTTTCTGCAGCTCCACATCATACCTTGCCTTACCTAAAAGCTTAAATAGTCTTGATCGCGAGGGTGTGAGATTGCTGAGTCCCTGTGACTCACAGTTTACTTCCAAAACCAGATGCAGGGACCGACGATACCACTCCATACGATGCGCTTGAGCTCAAGTGGGAGTTCTATGAAGACTCTCGTCGTTACTATGTGTCTTTCCCAGATGATCAGTAGTGGTGCCTAGTTGGGGCGATCGGGGACTTTGTCGCATGTGGGGGTTGATCTTTATTTTGGTACCATTTTCGGACCATGAGTGTATTGGATGATTGTAATGTTATTCATGTATTTGTGTGACGTGGCGAGTGTAAGCCAACTATGTATCCTTTCCCCTTTTATTTATTTACATGGGTTGTTGTGAAGATTACCTTGCTTGCGACATTGCTTTCAATGCAGTTATGCCTCTAAGTCGTGCTTCGACACGTACGAGATATAGCCGCATCGAGGGCATTACAAGTTGGTAATCAGAGCCTTCCCCAACCTTAGGATCCCCCCTGCTTGATCAAATCGTTGGCGTTGTTGAGTCCAGAAAAATATTTTGAGTCATTTTGGAATTATATATCGGAGAGTTAGGAATTCTTTTTACTTCCCAGTCCCTTCATCGCTCTGGTGAGGCATCCTGACGTAGAGTTTTGACTCTTCTCTTCTCAAATTTCACTAAAAAAATTAGGATCACGCGGGTATCTTGGAATCGTTCCGATCGATTTGTGACGAGAACATTGTTCTTGGTGCCTCCTGTCATTTAGGGGTTGTGGCAGTGTCCCGGGGAGTTGAGCTCCGGGGTGTTGTCGTCACAATTTTATCGTTGAGATTCTAGAATACCTGAGTTTAGCCGACATCGAAAATCTCTTTTATGCAGTTGTTGGTGAGATAACCTCGACGCCACCCAGTACTGGGGCGGGAGTTCAGGAGTATTGCCATAACTCATATACCAGATGCTTTTCAAAGGTTGAGGTAAATGATTTCCGAAGGTTTCTCGGTTATGTGTTGAAGGATGGATACAGCTGGATGTAGGATTTGCTAGATTTGGGTGAGATATTATGCTTCCCCTGTATCCCCAACACCTAATTGCATAACCGGAAAGGTTCGGCAGTTTCATAGGTGGGAAATCTCGTAGCTCTAGTTCTTCTTCCGCGGATATTTGGTTTGGGATTGGGTAATCCTCACCAAGTATTTGTTCTTGTTCCGTACCTTGTTGTTTTTCTTCTACCTCAATTCTAAGTGGCTTCTCAATTTATGGATATGTGACCATTTCAATTGGAATGCATTCGTTCATTTTGTTCGGATGTGAAGACTTTATGTTGCAATTTCAACCAGTTTGATTCAGCTTAAATAATTGTCTGTCAATGTGCTAACGGATGTCAACCTCTTCAGGATGGCTCCTCCAACATGCACGACTCTAAATCCTGATCCGCCACCACCACCTCCACCTCCGGAGGCATGGCAAGTTGTGATGGCCGCTACCAATGCAAACACGTAACTGATCATGCAACTTCTTCAAGAGCGCAACCAAGGGAACCACGGCCATGGCAACAATCAGAATCAGTTTGCTACACTCAACCAATTCCTTGCTAACCAGCCAAAGACCTTCAGCAATTGTGTTGAGGCAACAGACGCTGACGATTGGCTCGTGGACATATGCAAGCATTTCGAGTGCAGTAACGTCAGGCCTGAGGACTTTGTCAAGTTTGCCTTCTTCCAACTCAAAGATCAAGCTGCAGAATGGTTTCAGCAGTACAAAGATTCCAGAGGAGGCCGTGTGATTACCTAGGATGAATTCCGTCAAGACTTCAAAGCTCATCATATTCCCCAGAGTGTGGCTGAGAGCAAGCGTGAGGAATTCCGCAACCTGAAGCAAGGCACTATGTCTGTTTACTAGTACAACATCATGTTTCAGAAGCTCGCCCGTTTTGTTAAGTAAGACGTCCCTGACGAGAAGAGCATGATATACCAGTTCAGGGGTGGTCTCAGAGAAGAACTCCAGCTAGCTCTCTTCCTCTTTGAGCCCAAGAAGTACGATGAGTTCTACAACATGGCAATGAAGCAAGAGACTGCTCAACTGAAGTGTGATGCTTCCAAGAAGCGAGTCAGAGATGCAACTCCTTCTTCCTCAACTCAAGTAGCTAAGCAGCAAAAGTATTGGCTTCCTCCTCCTCCATTCCGTCAGCCTTATCAGCAGAAGAGCAAAGGTGGCAGTGGATCTTCCCACCCACCCAACCCTGGCTTTCAGAACAAGACTTCGTCTCAAGCTCCAAGATCAAGTGCTCCGTATCACCGTCCGCTCTCGGAGGTCACGTGCAACAAGTGCCAACAGAAGGGTCACTATGCCAACAAATGCTTCGATTAGAGGCGTCTCCCTCCTCCTCCTCCTGTGAGATCGGCAAGTACAGCTGTGGTCAAGCATAACCCCAAGTCTGCAAAGGTCAACTTGATGAATGCAGCTCAGGCAGATGACTCGTCAGATGTCATCCTGGGTAACCTTCCTGTTAACGATATTCCTGCAAAAGTTCTTTTTGACACTGGTGCATCGCATTGTTTCATCTCGAGACCATTTGTTTCTAAGAATGAGTTGCCTTTACAAGAATTGCCTAGGCAGTTATCAGTTGTTTCTCTGGGTAAGTTCATGAATGCTAGCGCTATGGCCCCAGATGTTACTATCACGTTGGGTGACTACAAGTTTCTATCCTCTCCAGTGGTCCTTGGTAACTCGGATATTGATCTTATTCTTGGAATGGACTGGCTTTCTAAGCACAAGGCTCGGCTTGATTGTGCTGCCAGGAAGATTCAATTGACTCATTCGTCTAAGGATGTAATTGTCTTTGCCGCTAATGACGATACCATCCGTCTGTTTTCTCTCAATGAGAAGGGTGAACTAGATGCCATCTCTCAAATTCCAGTCGTTTGCGAATATCAAGACGTCTTTCCAAAAGAGCTTCAAGGAATGCCTCCGCACCGGCCAGTTGAATTCGTCATCGATCTTGAGCTTGGCACGGAACCTGTTTGCAAACGTCCTTACAAGCTGGGACCTAAAGAGTTGAAGGAGCTGAAGAAGCAACTCGATGAACAAGAGCGAATGGGTCTCATCCGACCTAGTTCTTCTCCGTGGGGTTGTGGAGTTCTTTTTGTGAAGAAGAAGGATGGAACGGACTGACTTTGTGTTGACTACCGTCCATTGAACAAGAAGACTATAAAGAACAAGTACCCACTTCCCAACATCAACGAGCTGTTTGAACAACTCAAAGGTGCTCAAGTATTCTCCAAGCTTGATCTCCGTATGGGCTATCACCAGATTCGAATCCGTAAGCAAGATATCCCCACGACAGCTTTCAGAACAAGCTATGGTTCATATGAATACACTATCATGTCTTTTGGCCTCGTCAACGCTCCTCCGACTTTCTCTCGCATGATGAACTTCATCTTCAACCCCTACACAAATGACTTCGTCTTGGTCTACCTTGATGACATTTTGGTCTTTTCCAAGAACAAGGAAGATCATGCCAAGCACTTGCATTTGGTGCTGGATAAGCTCAGAGAACATCAGTTCTATGCCAAGTTTTCAAAGTGCGCGTTTTGGCTTGATGAGGTTCTCTATCTTGGACATATCATCTCTGCCAAGGGCATAGCGGTGAATCCTGAGAAGGTGTCTGCAATTGTGAATTGGGAACCACCTCAGAACATGAAGCAACTCCGCAGCTTCCTTGGGCTCGCAAGCTATTGTCGAAGGTTCATTGAGAACTTCTCAAAGATCGCAAAGCCTCTTTCAAACCTTCTCCAGAAGCACGTCAAGTACGTTTGGTCTCCTGAATGTGACATCGCTTTCAACACCGTGAAAGAGAAATTAGTCACTGCTCCAGTTCTAACTCCTCCTGATGAATCCAAACCGTTCGAGATCTTTTGTGATGCCTCTCTTCAAGGTCTTGGTGCAGTGTTGATGCAAGAGAAGAAAGTCGTGCCCTATACTTCTCGCCAGTTGAAGCCCAATGAAAAGAACTACCCCACTCACGACCTCGAGTTGGCGGCAGTTGTGCATGCTCTTTTGACTTGGAGACATCTCTTATTGGGAAGAAAAGTGGACATCTTCACTGACCACAAGAGTCTCAAGTACATCTTCACTCAGCCTAATCTCAACCTCAGGCAGACTCGTTGGGTCGAAATGATTCAAGAGTATAATCCCAGCATCGAATATACTCTAGGCAAGGCCAATGTAATTGCTGCGCATTGAGCAGGAAGGCTTACTGCAACAGTTTGATTCTCAAGCCTTACCAACCTGAGCTTTGTGAGGCTTTCCACAAACTCAATCTGCAAGTTGTTCCTCAAGGTTTCCTCGCCAACCTTCAAGTCTCTCCTACTTTGGAAGATCAGATTCGTGAGGCTCAACTTCTTGATGCTATGGTGAAGAAGGTGAAGATTGGGATTGCCAAGAGTCAATCCAAGTACAAGTGATATCGCCTTGATGACAAGGATACTCTCTTCTTCGAGGATCGCATTGTTGTGCCTAAAGGTGACCTTCGTAAAGTCATTATGAATGAGGCTCACAATTCACTCCTCTCCATCCACCATGGGAGTACGAAAATGTACCAGGACCTCAAGCACGCGTATTGGTGGACTCGTATGAAGCGGGAGATTGCTCAGTTCGTGAATGAATGTGATGTCTGCAGAAGAGTGAAGGCAGAACACCAACGACCAGCTGGTCTCCTCCAACCTCTTGCCATTCTAGAATGGAAGTTTGACCACATTGAGATGGACTTCGTGACTGGATTTCCAAAGTCCAAGCGTGGCAATGATGCTATATTCGTTGTCATCGACAAACTCACTAAAGTGGCTCACTTTCTGCCTATCAAAGAGTCTATCACAGCAGCTCAATTGGCGGAGCTTTATACCTCTCGGATTGTCTCTCTGCACGGCATTCCACAATTGATTTCTTCAGATCGTGGAAGCATCTTCACCTCGAAGTTTTGGGATTCTTTTCAGAAGGCCATGGGCACCAACATCCGTTTCAGCACAGCTTTTCATCCTCAAACTAGCGGCCAAGTCGAGCATGTCAATCAGATTCTTGAAGATATGCTTAGGGCTTGCGTTATCTCTTTGGGTATGAAGTGGGAAGATTGTCTTCCATATGCCGAGTTCTCCTACAACAACAGCTTCCAAGCGAGTTCGGGCAAGGCCCCATTTGAAATTCTCTATGGCAGGAAGTGTCGTACTCCTCTTAACTGATCAAAGACTGGTGAGCGTCAACTTCTTGGAAATGACTTGATCACGGAGGCAGAAGAGATGTGCAAAGTCATTCGTGATAACCTCAAAGCAGTGCAATCGTGCCAGAAGAGCTACTATGATAGTAAGCATCGTGATTTGGCTTTCGAGATCGGAGACCATTTTACCTCCGCGTCTCTCGAATGAAAGGTACTTGTCGCTTCGGTATCAAAGGGAAGCTTGCCCCTAGATACGTGGGTCCTTTCAAGATCGTCAGCAAGAGAGGCGATCTCGCCTATCAACTCGAGCTTCCCTCCAACTTTGCAAATGTGCACGACATGTTTCACGTGTCTCAACTCCGCAAGTGCTTCAAGACCCCTGACTGCATCGTCAACTTCAAAGACATTGATCTCCAAGAAGACCTTTCTTATCGTGAGCACCCAGTTGCTATTCTTGAAGAAACTGAGCGCAAGACTCGCAACAAGTCAATCAAATTCCTCAAAGTCAAGTGGTCACATCATTCCGACCGTGAAGCCACCTGGGAACGCGAGGGTCACCTCCGTTCTGAGTACCCGGAGTTTTTCCAGTCCTAGATCTCGGGACGAGATCCTTTCGTAGTGGTGGAGTGTTGTAACACCCCGGATGTAATTTACCTTATCTGTACTCCAACTCTTGCCGTTTCCGGCACTAAGTTATTTCATTCCATCATTTTCGGATTTTTGTCTCCGTGTGTTGTTGTCTTTGTCATGCATCTCATATCATGTCACCATGTGCATTGCATTTGCATACGTGTTCGTCTCATGCATACGAGCATTTTCCCCGTTGTCCGTTTTGCATTCCGGGCTCCTATGTCACCCGGTGTCCCTTTCTACCTCTTTTCGCGTGTGGGGGTTAAACTTTTCCGGATTGGACCGAGACTTGCCATGCGGCCTTGGTTTACTACCGGTAGACTGCCTGTCAAGTTTCGTGCCATTTGGACTTCGTTTGATACTCCAACGGTTAACCGAGGGACCGAAAAGGCCTCGTGTGTGTTGCAGCCCAACACCTCTCCAAACTGGCCCAAAACCAACCAAAAACCCCTCCATCGTCTAGAGCGTTCGATCACGATTGCGTGGCCTAAAACCGCACTCCATTTGGAGCTTCCTAGCTCCCTCTACGTCTATAAATAGACCCCTCCTCGAAAATCCCGGATCCCCTCCTCCCAAACCTTAGAAATTCACATCGCGCGCCATCGGACACGTCCGACCACAACCGGACACGTCCGCCGTCTCCGCCGTCCAACCCGGAGCTGCCACCTGTCCCGGGGGTACCACATCGCCGCCTCGCCCGCGCCGGCCCGC
>NC_041386.1:473006574-473055892 GCF_002162155.2 Triticum dicoccoides | reverse complement strand
CGCCGCCCGCCTCCCTGCTCCAGCCGCCGCGCGCCATCACCGGCGACCTCGCCATTTCGCCGCCCCGCCGAGCCGCGCCTTGACTCCGGCCGCCGCCCTGCCACCGTGGCCGAGCCGCCGCACCACGGCGACCTTGCCGACCCGCCGGCCTCCTCCTCCCCAAGCTTCGGATCTGGCTGGACAAGCTCCGGCAACCCCCATCTCCGGCCGCCTCTCTTCCGGCGAGCCCCAAGTCCGGCGACGTCTTTTAGCTCCGATGACCTCGAGCTGCTATAGTGCGTGAACAGTACCTGGATCCTGATCTGGATCTAGATCTCGGTTGACTTCTTCCCCTCTAACCCTAAATATTTGCAAACTTTGGCATGTCATTACTCTCTCGTCGTAGATCTGATTTGTGCGTGTAGCATATCAAAATGTTTGCCTCTATGAGTACATCGTTTCATCTTATTACATCATTTTCATTTGAGCTCATCTTGATGCCCGAAAGGCTGTTGGAAGAGGGCTATGTGAGGAATTTGGCAGATCTATTTCGGCAAATAGCCTTTTGTCATTTTTGCCATGATTAATTTGTGCATGCTATGATCCTGAGATCTACATGTGTTTTGTTATATGCCATGCCATCTTTACAGGGGTGTATGCCATGTATTTTTGTGATATTTGTGGTGACTAGCACAAGCTTGCAAAGTAGCATAATCGGTAATGCTGATTTCAGGGACTTAGAATTTCACTAAGTCCTTGTCCTGATTTTGTTGTTATGCCATATGTTCATGTTGTTTCCTAGTGATCCGTGCCCCTTTTGAGGATGATCAGTAAGGATGTTTTGTTAAGATTGTGGTGCTATATCCATCCATGACTTTGTTTGCATTTATGGAGCACCCTAGCTTGAGTCAATCGAGCTCTACTTTTGCTATAAATTGATCCTGGCAGATTGTTGACATGTTTAGCGATTTTGCCGAGGATGTTGCTATTGATCCGTGCATACTATGATGTTGTTTTTGCCATGTCGAGTTTCTATGATATGTCTTCTTGATGTATGTATGCTTAGTTTGTCATGCCATGCTCTGAAGTGAGTGCATCGAGCTCGTAAACATGCCTACTCGTTAACTGTTTTGCATGCTCCAGTTTTTCACTGTCTGAATCTGTTTGTGTTTTTGCCAGGTTCACATGCTTGCAATTGTATTATCTGATACCTTTTGGCTCAAGGTCACTAAGGGACTTTTGTTAAGTGCTTTGAGTAGCTTCATGCCATGCCTTGCTTTTCCATGATATGTTTCTGTAGCATGTAGTTTTCATGCTCTAAAGTGTGCTTCCTGATGATAAATTCCAGACTTGTGTTAATTTCACTAAGGCTGAAACTGGTTGTCATGTTTTGTCAAGCTTCATGAGTGGATCCCTGCCATGTATTTTGTTGTCATGTTTGCGTGCTGTAGCATATTTATCTTGATGCATTTAGTTGGTCACTTGCTGATTATCGCAGACCGGTACCATATTTGTTTTGCTTGCCATTTCCAAACCGTGCATCTGATTCCGGTGATCTTTATATCGATTTCAATTGAAATCACCTCACCTTTCCAGTGGCACTCTTGGATTTCCAAGTTGAGTTCAGGTTCTATCATTCCTTGTCAAATCTTGCATATGCATCACATACTGCATCCCGCATATCATACCATGTTTGCATCATGTTGTTTCAGCATTGCATGTGGTTGATTGTGTTCGGTTTGCTTGTTGTTCTTGTTTGGGTAGAGCCGGGAGACGAGTTCGTGAACGAGGAGCCCATTGAGTTCGCTTACGAGGATCAAGTCAACTCTGACAACTTTGTAGGCAAGATGATCATACCCTCGAAATCACTTCTATCTTTGATTGCTAGATGCTCACTCTTTTGCTATGCCTATGCTACGATACCTACCACTTGCTTATAATGCCTCCCAAATTGCCATGTCAAACCTCTAACCCACCATGTCCTAGCAAACCGTTGATTGGCTATGTTACCGCTTTGCTCAGCCCCTCTTATAGCGTTGCTAGTTGCAGGTGAAGATTGGAGATTGTTCCTTGTTGGAACATTGTTTATTGTTGGGATATCACTATATTATCTTGTTATCTTAAAGCACCTATATACTTGGTAAAGGGCGGAAGGCTCGGCCTTATGCCTAGTGTTTTGTTCCACTCTTGCCGCCCTAGTTTCCGTCATATCGGTGTTATGTTCCCGGATTTTGCGTTCCTTACGCGGTTGGGTTATAGTGGGAACCCCTTGACAGTTCGCCTTGAATAAAACTCTTCCGGCAATGCCCAACACGGCAATGCCCAACATTGGTTTTACCATTCGCCACCTAGCCTTTTTCCCTTGGGTTTCATGGACTCAAGGGTCATCTTTATTTTTAACCCCCCCCCCCTCCACGGGCCAGTGCTTCTCTAAG
Organism: Triticum dicoccoides; assembly: GCF_002162155.2. Taxonomy (NCBI): domain Eukaryota; kingdom Viridiplantae; phylum Streptophyta; class Magnoliopsida; order Poales; family Poaceae; genus Triticum; species Triticum dicoccoides. Next base: position 473,053,478 of record NC_041386.1, on the reverse strand, counting down.
TGTTGGTCCAACTGAGCGATGTCCGGGGCTACCAGGGGCAACTCTGGGCTGGCCTACCCGATGTCTGGCTCATCTGAGTGTGCCCTGAGAACGAGATATGTGCAGCTCCTATCGGGATTTGTCGGCACATTCGGGCGGTGTTGCTGGACTTGTTTTACCATTGTCGAGGATGTCTTGTAACCGGGATGCCGAGTCTGATCGGTTTGTCTTGGGAGAAGGAATATCCTTCATTGACCGTGAGAGCTTATGATGGGCTAAGTTGGGACTCCCCTGCAGGGATTTGAACTTTCGAAAGTCGTGCCCACGGTTATGGGCAGATGGGAATTTGTTAATGTCCGGTTGTAGATAACATGAAACTTAACATAATTAAAATGAATCAACCGCGTGTGTAACCGTGATGGTCTCTTCTCGGCGGAGTCCGGGAAGTGAACACGGTGTTGGAGTAATGCTTGACGTAGGTTGTTCTAGGATCACTTCTTGATCATAGTTGTTCGACCGTGCTTTTACCTTCTCTTCTCGCTCTCATTTGCGTATGTTAGCCGCCATATATGCTAGTCGCTTGCTGCAGCTCCACATCATACCTTGCCTTACCTAAAAGCTTAAATAGTCTTGATCGCGAGGGTGTGAGATTGCTGAGTCCCCGTGACTCACAGTTTACTTCCAAAACCAGATGCAGGGACCGACGATACCGCTCCAGACGATGCGCTTGAGCTCAAGTGGGAGTTCGATGAAGACTCTCGTCGTTACTATGTGTCTTTCCCAGATGATCAGTAGTGGTGCCTAGTTGGGGCGATCGGGGACTTTGTCGCATGTGGGCGTTGATCTTTATTTTGGTATTGTAGTCGGACCATGAGTGTATTGGATGATTGTAATGTTATTCATGTATTTGTGTGACGTGGCGAGTGTAAGCCAACTATGTATCCTTTCCCCTTTTATTTATTTACATGGGTTGTTGTGAAGATTACCTTGCTTGCGACATTTTTTCAATGCCGTTATGCCTCTAAGTCGTGCTTCGACACGTACGAGATATAGCCGCATCGAGGGCATTACAAGAGGTCTCACGACTTCGAATACCCACGGACCACTAATTAATTACCATTTCTGTCCTTCATATACATGCTGACGGGTGGGTCCTATGGTAATGTGCACTGCTGAGTGTTGACCGTTTGACTGGTCAATTGATTGTGTTATCAACAAATTACGGAGCTGTATGGTGAGCCAGTGACCGTACGATCACCCTAAAATGTACTCCTATTTTATTAACACAATACAGACTCAAACTACCATTTCTTTCTTTCATATACGGGCTGACAGGTGGGCCCCATGGTTACGCGCCCCGATGGTGCAACACTAGTTGCGCCGCGTGGAATGTTTGACTGGTCAATTGATTGTGTCATCAACAAAATACGGAGTTGTACGGGTGAGCCAGTGACCGTAAAATCATGATATGTATTTATTTAACACGGTACAGACGCAAGGGCTCATATATACGCGCAAGCACTCACCGCTATAAGCGCACACACGCGAACCTGAGCCCTATGAGCACCTTCGAGAGAGTGGGCCAGCATATATGATCTTGAGATTTTACGAAGTCACCATAGGTGCCTCGTAGTCGAGTGGAACGTCTCCTCCCACTGAACGTATGTCGCCGGAAAATACTAAAATTAACACAAGATAAATGCGAGCAACGGGACTTTAACCTTGGTGGGCTCGAGAAACCACTGTCCTCTAACCATCCAACCACATGTTGGTTAGCACGGCAAAATGTATGCGGTGACCGTGATGAGCTTATTCTAAAGTCCAGTGACCATATCGTGCTTTCGCTTCAAATACAATGACCGTAAGTGTCGTCAACAAAATACGGAGCACGCATCAAATGCAAAGTCCGTCAGTGTCATCAACAAAATATGGAGACGTATCATGAGCTAGATACTGTTGTACTACTGTATATGCTTATTCTCTTAGTGGCCGATTGCGTGTGTGGTGTGGTGGGCACATCATTTCTAGTTGTGGTGGGTCAACATGAAGACTCATGAGTCGGTTCCATCCTGCGCCACATATAGGTTGGACCGAGACGTGTTATACGAAGACCCATGTGGAGGACTTGGCGTACAACACGAAGCTACCGGAGTCGCGGAGGACTCTATCCCCACTAGTGATAAGCCGACTATATATGATTTGTAACCCTAGGCCCTTAGTACGTCATACAAGCTTGCGGGCTAGTTCGTCGATAGTATCCACACACGCACAATGCCTGGTATTCACGTGTACTTTGTACACACCCCTATCACTAATATACAGTACCAGGAGTAGGCTCTTTCTTCAACTGCAATTGAATTCTAGCATGTGCATGTGTTTATTTCATATTATCGATCCATAGAGTGAGAGCGGTTTGAAATACAGGCAATGGATGCTTTTGCAATTCATATATAAACATTAATTAGTGCACTCCATGTTGTTAGTGTGAAGAACTTTATACATTTGTCACTTGCATGAATACATTCCAAATTGCTAGCTACGAAGTAGAATACATGTCGAATTCAACATAAAGGGGGTTTCGAAGATTCGAATTCATAGAAAGTGCATTCATCTATTTGAACCCGAGATAATGGCATTTGTAAATCAGATGTAAAAGGGGGCATCAATCTTTGTTGTGAGTTTGAACATGCTATATATATTCATACGCATATCTAACTTTTTTTTGCAACCAAGGAGATTATATCTGGAACCATGCATGAACTGAGGTAAGTTGCATATTTTTTAATATATACCCATGTACAATGTATATTCAAATGTACCCCCTCCATTCCAAAATAATCGTAGCTTTAGGATTTTCAAGAGTAAAGATTTGTGAAGTTTGACAAATCCTGAAAGTTCAATTCAAGAGAACCGAAAACGTTAATGCTTCTGCTCCCAAATATTGAACGAAGGGCCAAATAGGCCTCTGGTCACCCGAAACCGAGCGAGACTAATGTTTTGGTGGTAGGAAATTACTGTCCTGACTCTGGCCCGTGTAGCCTATCGGCCCGATGTCCAAAGGTCTAAACCGGGGTAGGTTTGTAACTTCACTAAGACGCCAGAGAAGCATTCATACGCCGTGGGCGCCTACCCATGCGCTCGGCCGAAATCTATCCCGCCCACATTTGGGACACCTGACATGACTGTCCTACCCCCAACCCGCAATATGTCCGAAATTTTAGATGGGGGGAAAGTTTGTAACTTTCCCCAAATTTCAAACAAGCGCATCTCAAACCGAAACATTGTTCCCCCTTAGTTCCCCGCCTCCCTCCGTTTCCTCATTCATACTCCGTGGGCGCGAAAATGCCCTCTCCACCAGCCGCGAAACCCCAGTCTCCTCCGTCCTCCACCCCATAGCGGCCAATCCACCGCCGCTCTCCTCCATCACGTCGGAGCCGGTACCCTGACGTCGTCGTCCAACGCAACCGCAACCGCAACGCCCTCAAGGACTTAGCAGCTGAAGCCGAGGCAGAGCTGCCTCCACGACGCCGACGTCGACATGCCCCGTACCAGAACCACTCCAACCACGCCGTCATGTGCCTCACTGCTGCGGCTCCACTGTCGCAACCGTCCACCGCGCCGGAGCTGTTCCCGCTACACCGTCATTCGCCGCCTCGGATCTGCTTCCCCGCCGCGGACAGACGGCCACTGCACCACACGCAACAACTTGGCCATGGGTTCGTCCAAGGCTGCACCGTCCTCCACAACTTCTGGTTTCCGGTGAACAATAAGAAGATCGTCGGAAAAACAGAAGGAGGACACAGCACTACTAGCAAAAAGAGGTACTCCTCTTCCCATATTCGTGCAAACCTTACGTCTCTGCTCACACCGTATTCATCCCACGAAAGAAACTAGTTGAGTGCTTCTTACTGCATCTTCTTCGTGATACTAAATGCACATGGTTTCCTCCCTTTTACTATTTCACCTTTGCTAGAGGTCAGTAGCCCGCCTGGATTTCAATTCAGGGTCAGTCGAACCGCAATTAAAAGAAGCAGCACCCACTTAGGCGCGCGGAGCACCTAGTCCACCTGCTCCCCGAGGAAGCGGGGTGTGGGGCGCAGGAGCTGCTTGCGCCCGATCTGGAGGTCGGCGGGGCTTGAATGGATGGTCGGGGGGCGGTGCCAAGCACGGCGGTGCGGTGAGGTCGAGGGGAGGGCGCAGGCAGGGGAGGAATACTGGGCCGGTGGTCGCTAGCGTTTCGAGGAAGATCGTCAACACTGACTGGCCGGAGGTAGATGAAGGTGATCTGCCCGTTCTTTGTACATCGGACGGTGCAGAAAAAATGGACTGGCCTATTTGCTTTTAGTCGACTGTTATTTTCATAGAATCATGTAGTAATTTAGTGTGCCATGCATGTTGTAGAGCTATCATATGTCTCCCGTCATTTATTTCTCACCGACCTGCTATCTGATACCTTTACACTATACTAATTGTGCACACACTTCACCCATACTCACACTATTGTTTTTTATGCATGGGTATTTCAGACTCCGACGCAGTGTTGATGAATGCAGAAAAGAAAAGACAGAAGTTGCTCCAGTGTAATTCGAAGATAAGCACTAAGCGTTCCAGCGCTCTAACGGGTGCAGTATCAGCAGTTGGGGACAGTAAACATAGCTCTGCAGTTGATGATCTCAATTGCCACACACAACCATCCCAAGTGCTTGCTTTAACTTCGCGCTGTCAAATGTGGTTGCATGTTGCATATGGTGTCTAGCTTGTATTGCTTCCAATTTGGTTAAATTGCATCTGCTTACTTTACACATTATACCTTTGATAATGACATGCCTTCCTGTTTTTGATACATACTACATATGTCTATTAACCATGTTCGTACATCAAGCTAATGCTCTTTTGTATCCCTCGTCAATCACATATGATGAGACAGTCACTCGGGTGGGTTACTGTGAGACCCCATACTCGTTTAAAGAGTGCAGTGTCATCCTCACCACATGATTCTCAAGAAACAGCAAGGCTAAATGAAGATAGTCAACGTAGCTCTCTAGTTGATCACCGCAATTCCCCCACACCACCATCGCAGGTGCTTGCTCTTACTTGGCAGTGTGATATGTGGTTGCATGTTGCATATGGTGTCTAGCTTGTAATGCTTCTAAATAGGGTAAATTGCATCTGCTTAGTTTACACACTATACCTGTGAATATGACATGCCTTCCTATTTTCGGTACACACTACATCTATGTGTTAACCTTGTTCTTACATGAAACTACCTCTCTTCTGTATCCTGCATCAATCACTTACGATGAGTCACATTTATTCGTTGCATATTGCATATTATTTCTAGCTTGTTGCCATGTATTACTTCTAATTTGGTCAAATACATTTGTTAGGGCACCCTTTTAATTTGGCAGAGTGATATTGGTTTCATCTTTCATAAGGTTTCTAGCTTGCATCGATTCTAACAAGTTCAAGCACCTTGTGCTTAGTTTACACTTTATACATCATACATGTCAATATGTCACGTCGTCCTATTTTTCATACATATTCCATCCTCCTATCATGCGGCTGCCTTACATGAAAGTAGTGTTCGTCAGTATCGTGCATCAATGAGTTCTCAAGAGCAAATTTTATTCCTTTTTCTTGTGGGTTTGACTTGACAATGCAAAATCAAGAAAGAGGAAGGAAAAGAGTAAGGAAGGCGATGATGGTGGTCCTTTGCAGCAATATAAACGGAGCATCTGTACCGATTCTCCTTGTAATGATAGTGCATTACAAGGTCCAAGTCTCTGCTCCCCTACTCCACCATCCAAGGTGCTTGCTCTAACTTGGCAGTGTGATATCTGGTTGCATGTTGCATATGGTGTCTAGCTCGTATTACTCCTAATTAGTGTAAACTACATCTGCTTAGCTTACACATGATACATGTGAATATGACACGCTTTCCTGTTTTTGGTACATACTATATCTTATGATAAGGCACCTTTAAGTCGCCACTGTGATATTGGTTGTGTCTTGCATATGATTTCTAGCATGTACTACTTCTAATTTGTTGAAACGCCATACAGTTTGAACTTGGCAGAGTGATATTGGTTGCATCTTTCATATGGTGTCTAGCTTGCAGTGCTTCTAATTTGTTGAAATGCCTTCTTCTTAGTTACCACATCATAGGTGTGAATATGTCACAACATCCTGTTTTTCATACATATTCCATCCTCGTATCATGTGTTTGCCTTTCATCCAAGTAGTGTTCGTCAGTATCATGCATGAATGAGTTCTGAAGAGCGGATTTTATTCCTTTTTCTTATCGGTTTGACTTCACAATGCAAAATCATTACAACTGAAGGAAATTAGTCTAGCAGTGGATGATGGTGGTCCTTCGGAGCAACTCAAACTGGGGGTCTCTACAGATTCTACTCTGCCATCCTCCCAACAAGATTCGCAAGACAACACAAGGCTGGACAGTCAACGTAGCTGTGTAGATGATGAGCACATCTCCCCTACTCCACCATCACATGTGCTTGCTCTAACTTGACACTATTATATGTGGTTGCATGTTGCGTATGATGTCTAGCTTGTATTGCTTCTAACTTGAATTGCATCTGCTTACTTTACACATAATGCCTGTGAATATGACACGTGTTCCTGTTTCTAGAACATACGTGTACATGATGAGCACATCTCCCCTACTCCACCATCACAGGTGCTTGCTCTTACTTGGAACTATTATACGTGGTTGTGTTTTCCGTATGATGTCTAGTTTGTATTGCTTCTGATTATGTTGAATTGCATCTGCGTAGCTTACAACTTATACCTGCAACGATCACTTACCCATAAGACACATTTAACTTGGGACTGTGATGTAGGTTGCATCTTGCATTGTCTTCTAGCTTGTACTGCTTCTAATTTCTTGAAATGGCACTTACGACGAGACACTTTTTACCTGATAGAGTGATATTGGTTGCATGTTCATATGGTTCCTAGCTTTCATTTCTTCTAATTTTGTTGAAATGCCTTCCGCTTACTGTTTTTTCATACATATTCCATCCTCCTATCGTACGTGTGAATATGAAACGCTGTATTTTTTTGTATATATTCCATCCTCCTATCCTGTGCTTGCCTTACATCAAAGTAGTGTTCGTTTGTATCATGCATCAACCAGTTATGTAGAGCTAATTTTATTCATCTTGTGGTTTTGACTTCATAAGGCAATATCAGAAAATAGGAAGGAAAAGAGTAAGTTAGGGGATGTTGGTGGTCCTCCGCACCGACGCAAACAGAGACTCTCTAGATTTGCCACTGCTACTGCTAATGAAGTTGAAGTCCCAAGTCTACATGGTGAGTTCATCTCCCGTACTCCACCATCGAAGGTGCTTGCTCTAAGTTGACAGTGTGATAATTGGTTTCATGTTGCATATGTTGTCTAGCCTGTATTTCTTCTATTTTGATTAAATTGCACCTGCTGAGTTTATACGTTATACATGTGCATATGACATGGCTTTCTGTGTCTAGAATACACTGCATCTATCTATCATACCATGTTCTTACATCAAAGTATTGTTGTTGTGTATCCCGCATCAGTCACTCATGATTGGACGCTTTTAACATGGCAGTTTGATAGTGGTTGCATCTTGCATTGATTTCTACGTTGTACTGCTTCTGATTTTTTGAATTGCCACTTATGACAAGACACTTTTAACTTGGCAGAGTAATATTGGTTGCATCTTTCATATGGTGTCTAGCTTGCATTACTTCTATTTTCTTGAAAATCCTTCTGCTTAGTTTGCACATCGTAGCTGTGAATATGTCATGTTGTCCTGTTTTTCTTACATATTCCATCCTCATACGGTTGTCTTACATCAAAGTATTGCTTGTTTGTATCATGCATCAATGAGTTCTGAAGAGTGATTTTATTCTTTTGTGTTGTGGGTATAGCTTGACATGGCAAAGTCAAAAAAGAGCAAGGAAAATAATATAGTAGGGAGTGCTGTTACTCGTCGGGTGAAACGGAAAAGGTTCTGCCGTCGAGATTCTGCTGGTACTTATAGTGCAGTAGAAGGTCCAAGTCCACCAGCTAAATCTACAAACACAGTATCACCTGCTCCACTAGCTGCAGCATCCACTTCAACTGTACCAGCATCTCAACCAGTAACTCGTTTGTTTGCTCTGGAACTGGCCAGTTCCCAAGCTACCTTCACACCTAACACTACTTCCGAAGCACTGCTGACACAACAGGACTTGGCAAGATCAGATGAACCTCATGAGCATCAACACCAAGACGGTACCTGACCGAGTCAAGTTGCAGTTGCATGCTCCTTTATATGTACTCTCATAGTTTGATGTACACTAACACTTTCCATATTTGTTGTTGAACTAGCACCACGGCGCAAGCGAAAACAGACATCAGGGATAATGCTTGACAGATTAACAAAATCTAAAGGAGGAATAATGGAGATCCATTTTGAGGCAGGTTTAAAAAGGCCACATGATGCTACAGAGTCTGCCAAGTTAGTATCAGAGGCAGCCGTTGCCGTTAGGTGTCATGCACGTATCCTCCCAACGTGGATCCAGTACAGGAATGAGAAAGACAATACCCAGTTTAACACCTTCCTTAACCATTTATCCGTAAGTAATGTTATTCATCACAATTAGTAATATTGTCTTGCTCTGTCCCATACTTTCTAGCTTCCTCCTAATAAGACTCACATTCTTTTTTCAACAGATGAGGTTCAAGTTGGATCCGAAAGATGATGCAACTAGACAAGCATGCACTCATGTTTTTCAGTCTGCTCTGCGACAGTATCGGTACCACCTTAGAAAATCTCACTTTGAAGGCAAGGCTAACAATGAAATCGCCCAAACATCTCCAGTGGAATATATTACAGATGAAGAGTAGACAGCCCTCGTTAAACACTGGTCTGATCCAAAGTATCAGGTAGGCTATATGTATTTGATCAGACCACATATTGAACTTGTATTTATGTATGTGCCTTACAAGTGTATCTTCTTCGAGGCTAATTGTTTGAAGAACAAAACCAACCGTTCTAAAGTAAAATTCCAACAAACCACAGGATCTCGTAGCTATATTGCACACTGCGAGGCTCTTGTAAATAGCTGCTACTTCCTTCTTTTTTTGTGCCATATTATCGTATCTATATTGACTTGTTCCAAATACAGAGGAAATCCTGTGCAGACAAAAAAGAACCTGAACCGAATGCAGTGCAAATCTTCAGGGATTGCCACACCAGCAAGATGAAGGGCATGAGCACACCAGTTCAAGCCGCTGTTGTAAGTCCTTACTCCTCCTGCCTTGAACTGATTGGTACTATGATGTGTTCATTTAACTACTTGGTTTGCAGCCAATGTCAGTTACTCTGTTCACTTTTATTCACAGTTGTCTTAACGTATCATTTCACCTTACATGGTTTAAAAGAGATGAAGGATATTCTTTTGGTCTTGATCTGTAATCTAGTTGTTATGTTCACGTGCACACACAATGATAAAATAGCTTGTTTGTTTTATATGTGTTTGCCCATGATATGAATGATGTCATACTATGTTCATCCTACTTTAAACCATGTCTCTTTATCCTTAGATGTCAATGAATGTGAGGAAATAGACCATACAGTAGGCATGCTACATGGACATATGTTCCGAAAGTGATTTTATTATGTAGTTGACACTACAATACATGCTAATGTATTACAGTAGTTCACCAAAATAAGTTATGTATAAACGTTTAACCTACTTTGTTTGTTTTTGTCTCATTAGTAACTTATCTGGTACACTAATTGACAAGTTCAAACTTTCAGGAAGCTATGTAACAAATGATTGAACAGCCACAACCACCTGAAGGTGACGAGGCTACTACAGGCACAATGTCACCTCTTGCTGTAGTGCGTCAGTATCTCTCCACTAACAATGCAAAAAGCACATTCCTGCGTAATTCTGGGTTGGTTGTCAAGGTAACCTCGTCCAAATCTCCTACTGAACAAAATCTTCCTGCTAGACAGAGTGATATATCTGTGCTCCAGACACAAGTCCAATCCCTAATGGACGTTGTTTCGGAAACAAGAATAGTGGTTGAGAAATGTCGTCAAGATATGAATGGTTTTGAAACCAGACTATCAGACATTCGCTTCGTTGTTCAAGAGCAATGGCGGAAAAAGGTGGAGATCGTGCTACTCCATCAGATTCTACAGCCTGAAACATTAGCACTCAGGTCAACTTATATGTGCTTCTATACATCTGATGGTGCTTTTATCTGGAAGGACTGTAAAGTTTATGCCAAAAGGCCTTTTGTTGTATGGTTGGAATTTATTTTGTTGTGATACAACAATTATGATGCTGCCTCAGGCTGCAGTAATTACGATGCTATTTTTGTATAGTGTAGGTTTATCTTAGTAATGTATTCGGCCGAAACCTTCATAGGAGCCCAACATGCCAACATGGGCCCATTCCAATTGGGATAAAAACGATTACGGGCCGAAATTGGCATGTAGCCCACTAAAAATATCTGGGCCTAAATCAGCATAAGCTTTCATATTTTTCAGGTAGGCCTGTGCCCATAGTGGGCCTTTCACAGGCCTAAACATAATTTGGGCCCTCAGTAAAAATAGGCCGTTTACAGGTGTAAATATCTCGAGCCCATAAAATACATGGGCCTTTAATAGACCGAAAGTGAGATTGGGCCCTGATTGTGCCAAATAACCCACTGGACTTTAATAGGCTGAAATTCGGACGGGCCGTAAATGCGCCGACCTAATACATGGGCCTTTAACAGGCCGGAACTTCGGTCGGGCTAGATTATCGTCATTTTTATATGGCCGTTAATGGGCCCGATATGACGTTGGGCCACATACGGCCCATGGTTTACGTCCGGCGTTAACAGGCCGAAAATGACAACAGGCCGAAAATGACAACGGGCCGAAAGTGGCCCAAAGCTATAGTGGGCCTCTAACATGCCGAATGTCAGACATGGCCCAATATGACCCAAATCCTTCACGGTCGTTTATGGGCCGAAAGTTTTTATGGCCTGTAAATGGGCCCAAATGAAGCCGGACCTTTAATAGGCCGGAAATACACCGGGTCGTAATTTGGCCCAATTACTTAGCGGACTGTTAACGGGCCAAAAGTGACCATGGGCCACGTTGATGACAAGTTTAGGATAGGCCGTTGATGGGCCAATTTGACAGAGAATGTTGGGCCTTTAGCTAGGCCGACCCATTATGGTCGGCAGAATCTAGTGGGCCTTTAGCTGGGCCGGCCCATTGTGGTCCGCAAAATCTTGTGGGCCTTTAGCTGGGCCAGCCCATTATGGTCTGCAAAATCATGTGGGCCTTTAGCTGGGCCGGCCCATTATGGTCCACTAAATTTTGTGGGCCTTTAGCTAGGCCGGCCCATTATGGTCCGCTAAATCTTATGGGCCTTCGGTTGGGCCGGTGCATTTAATCTTTGTGGGCCACTTTTGGGCTGGTCCATGTGTCAACATATCATAGGCCCATCTCGACCGTTGGATGAGTGACACCTGTGCCAACGCGGAGCTGACGCGTGGATCCGTCAGCCAATGAGAATTTTACACGTGGAAAATCGGCATTGGTCGTGGCTGTTAACGGGTTATCAGATCCAAAATCCGACCCGATAGCTTAACGGCGTTCCGTTACGGTGGATGCCACGTGTCGGTCACCCTTGACGAAAGCACTTCTGTGACGCGCGATTTATCGTCATGGAAGTGGACACTTCCGTGATGATAATTTTGGCAATGTCATGGAACACTTCTACGACAGCACAGGTATGACTATCTTGATTCTGTCATAAATTTGTCATGGATGTACATGCATGACATAAAACGCGACCTACTGTGACAAACACGTATCATCACGGAAGTGTATTTTTTGTAGTGTATGTATATCTGGCAGCGTCAGCACTGGGGCTATAGTCAAACGTTTCTTCAACTCCTGAAAACTTGCCTCGCAATCTTCTGTCCATTTAAACTTGGTATCCTTCTTCAATAACTCCGTCATTGGCTTCGCAATTTTGGAAAAATTCTCAATGAATCTTCGATAGTATCCGGCGAGTCCAAGAAAACTGCGGATCTCGCTAACTAAAGTGGGTGCCAACCATTCAGTGACTGACTGAACCTTGCTAGGATCTACTTCTATACCTTCTCCTAATATAACATGTCCAAGGAATCCGACTTCCTTCAACCAAAACTCGCATTTGCTGAACTTGGCATACAACTGATGTTCCCTGAGTTTCTCGAGAACTAAACGCAAATGCTCCTTGTTCTCCTCTTCATTCTTCGAGTATACCATAATATCATCAATGAACACCACAACAAACTTGTCCAAATATTCCATGAACACCTTGTTCATCATGCTCATGAAATAGGCAGGGGCGTTGGTCAGTCCAAACGACATGACTGTATACTCGTATAATCCGTACCGCGTGGTGAACGCTGTCTTTGGTATATCCTTCTCTCGAATCTTCAACTGATAGTATCCCGATTGCAAATAGACATTTGAAAACACTTTAGCTCCTTGCAGCTGATCAAACAGATCATTGATCATCGGCAGTGGGTACTTGTTCTTGATCGTCACTTCATTCAAGGCCTGATAATCAACAACCATTCTTAGGGATTTATCCTTCTTCTCAACCAAAAGCACTGGGGCTCCCCAAGGTGATGAAATCCTTCGAATGTATCCTTTCTCCAACAACTCCTTGATCTGTTTCTTAATTTCCTCCAGATCATTCGCGGGCATCCGATAGGGTTCTTGGATATTGGCCCTGTACCTGGCAATAGTTCTATCAAAAACGCAATGTCTCGATCCGGTGGCATGCCTGGTAACTCCTCTGGAAAAAATCCGGGTAATCCTTCACTACAGGCACTTCCTCCTGAACAACTCCCGTGAGGGTATTCACTTGGCTCCTCCTAGGCACATGCCTAGATACATACTTAATCCTTTTTCCCTCCGGGGTGGTGAGATAAATCGACTTACTAGCACAGTCAATACTTCCCCCATATTTTGACATCCATTCCATGCCTAATATCACATCCAATCCTTGTGACTCCAAGATAATTAGGTCGGACGGAAAAACATGGGTGCCAATGGTTAGGGGTATCTGGTCGCACCATCGACTAGCCATATACTCTGCTCCAGGTGAACTTACTAAGAGGGGGGTCCTAAGGGTTTGGGTTGGTAGTTTAAACTTATCCACAAATCCCCTTGATATGTATGAATGCGATGCACCAGTATCAAATAGAACGAGAGCGGTAAATGCCTTAACCAAAAACTTACCTATTACCGCGTCCGGCTGCTCTTCAACCTCCTCCACGTTAACGTGGTTCACTTGTCCTTTGTTGAATGGATTGGGCTTCTTCCCAGCGCTCCCATTTCCGTTTCCGTTCTTTCCTTCAGGGCACTCCGTGGCATAGTGTCCAATCTTCCCGCACTTGAAACAAGTGATGTGACTTAGATCTCTTTTGGCGGGTGTGGCTGGATTGGGGCGGTTCTGATTGTTATTGACTCCGTTCCCATTCCCATTCTTAGTACCATTGTGATTATGCGATCCTCCTCCGGTGTGGTTATGACCTCCATGGTTATGAACAAGTCCTCCCGAGTTCGGGGTTAGGCGAGGCTTCTGCTGAGATCCTGAGTTATACCTCCCTTGTCCATACTTCCTCTTACGGCTCTCAATCTGCTGCTGCTTTCCTTCAATCATAAGATCCTTATCTACCAACTCCTGGTAGTTGGTGAATGTTGCCACCATCAACTGCATACTCATCTCATCATTCAGCCCTTCCATAAAATTCTCCTACTTCGCGGCATCTGTGGCCACATCGTCAGGGGCATAGCAGGATAGCTTGCTAAACTCATCTAGGTACTGAGCCACAGTACGGTTCCCCTGGCGTAAGTTGCGAAACTCACGCTTCTTCATACTCATAGCTCCAGTGGAGACACGGGCTATGCAGAAAGCTTGCTGAAACTGGTCCCATGTCACTGTGGCTATAGGGTAGGTGACAGTGTAATTCTCCCACCATGATGCTGCTGGTCCATCCAACTGATGTGCGGCAAAACGCACCTTCTCAGCATCGGTGCATCCTGCAGTGGTTAACTCCCTTCCAATCCTGCGGAGCCAATCATCTGTAACTATAGGCTCGGTGCTACTGGAAAACTCCGGCGGCTGCAACCTCAAAAATCGGGCTAAGTTGTCAACTGGTGGTGGTGGTGGATTGTTGTTGTTGTTGCCCTGGTTCTGAACTAACAATTGCATCAAGGTGTTCTGTTGCTGGATCAACTGAGTGAGCTCCGGCGGGAAGGCAAATCCGGGGTCACGTCTCGGAGGCATCTGATGGGTTTAGATGGAAGAGATTAGAATAGAATGAGGTCTAATGAGAAGGCACTACCCATATGCACATGAGACAAACACAATCATTTCACTCAATCAATCAAGCAAGGCATACAATCGATCTAACTATCGCAAAAGTGTTCGGACTACTCTATTTATATGGTGGAATACTACTAATCATTGGGTGGTCATCTAGAAATTTTGATCGGTGGACGACTCCATGATATCTGCTCCAGCTTCGTCTTCATAGTCATCATCACTCATGTCGGAGCCGGTGTCGTAGATGATGATGTAGTCCTCCGGGCAAATCTCCCTGGGTTCTTCATCTTGTTCTACTAGAGTGGGGTCTCCCATAAATATCCCGATCTTCTTAATCAGGTCGTCATTCTTCTCCAGTAGTGTTGTAATTTCCTCCTCATATCCATCGAGTGTAGACTTAAGTTCTTCTTCTACTTCGATGATCCTTGTCTTCGCCTTCTTCAAATCTATCATGTCTGCGCACATCTGATTCTCCTGGCGTCGAATGTGTTGGTTTAGCTCCTGGATGAAAGCTGCAATTGATCTATCCTTCCTGGTGTTGATCATCTGATAGATAGTGTCCTTAAGATCCTTGTGATATACTTCTCCAATGCGTCCCATGGTGATGTGAGCTGCCATACTCTTTCCTAAACTCCAGGTTGGTGCGTCGAAGGAAAACTCTATAGGTTTAGTGACTGGAGTGAAGGTCCTTCCTGGAACTTGAACTTGAATCATCCATCGCTCCTCTTCTGGTAAAGTGGCGTTGTATGTCCCGGTGAAGCTTGGTATTCCTATATTCAAGTACCTAGTGACTTCCTTCAAGTGTCGTCCAAAAGGTGCTTCTTCATCCGGTTGCGCAAACTTGTTCTTCATCTCTGCCATCCTAAAGAGTAGAAAATGGAGAGGAGTCAGAAATGAGAAGAGAATAGTGATCTAGGGCTTTAGCTTAGTGGACGTGCCCGACACTCAGCGTGTGCTCTGATACCATCTTTGTAGCGACCCGACCTCAAACGGTCAAGTCTCTGTGCTTCAGTGTCATCCCTAGATCGGTAATGCTGACACACACAGTACTCGAAGGATTTATAACAGAGTAGCAATCACACACTTATTACATCGGATGTCTCAAAAGAGAACTTATTACAATAAATATGGCTTAAGGCCATCT
The DNA here is from genome assembly GCF_002162155.2 of Triticum dicoccoides. Classification (NCBI taxonomy): domain Eukaryota; kingdom Viridiplantae; phylum Streptophyta; class Magnoliopsida; order Poales; family Poaceae; genus Triticum; species Triticum dicoccoides. The sequence continues at coordinate 473,037,973 of NC_041386.1, read as the reverse complement.
AATACGATAACAGCGGAAGGTTTGGAAGATAAAGTGAGTCCATCAACTCCAACGGCATAGCTGAGCTGCACGGCAATGACCTAACGAACCTTACTCCTCGTCTGAAAAGTCTGCAACATAATACGTTGCAGCCAGAAAATGGGTCAGCACGTGGAATATGCTGGCAAAGTAACACAGTAGAGCAAGAACAGAATAATGCTATCACTACATGCATATTTGGCTGGTGGAAAGCTCTATGGTTACAGTTTTGCGAAAAGCCAATTTTTCCCTACAACAAAGGAATATATTTTAAATTTACTCTCATGGTAGTTGAAACATCATTGAGAAGGTTCCTCCAACTCAATCCCAATTAAAGTGATTAACAACCCATCAATATTAATTAAGAGTGATGAGATACTTAAGATACTTCAAGTACTAGATACTCAAGATTGTCCATAACCGGGGACACGGCTAACCATGATTAGTTTATACACTCTACAGAGGTTTGCGCACTTTTCCCCACAAGACTCGATCGCCTCCGTTAGTTTTCTCGCACTGCATGATGTTTGAGAAACAGATGACCGAGACACAGTCTTTCAGAAACATTAACTCTCTACTTCGGGTAGACCATACCAAACCTACAAACCCACTACCTGCTGATCTACCTCTTCAAGAGCTTCACATAACTTACTCAACTATGCTAGAGCCCATAATAGCTTGTGGCTGCACACGGAAGTTTCGAGCATGAATAATCTCAGCTCCCTTTGAGCCTGGGTGGCGGTCCATAGGAAGATCACACGGGTACTCCAGGATTTCCAAAAATACAGGCAACACTGGGTACTCCAGGTGCCTCAATCCACCCAGATGTAAATTTAAGTTGCCACCTTAAGTTGAACCATTAATTAACAATCTCACATCTGTCATGGATTTCACTCACCCAAACCACGTCTACGAGCATAGCATAGCAATATAAGCAAAGCGTAGAAGTAACTCCTAGGGGTTGAATGTAACAGGGTAATAGGTTCTACCTCATCAACTACTTCCCAACCCACAATTTAATGTCATACTAATCATGCAATGTTTGAGGATTGTAACTAATGCATAAAAACTGGGTGATAAAAGGGTATGATCAAACCGCGTAACCTAGAGACTCCAAATAACACGCTTCACACTCCGGGAATTCTATTGCAAACAAACAATAGCATACATAAGCAACTAACAAAGATGCACAGGTAAAACTCAAATAAGAATATCTAACCAGAAAGTTCAACTTAAGAACTCTGGTTTGCAAAAAGAATCAAATCGAATGGAGCAATGAAACTCAGACGGCGAAAGAAACAAGATCCGTTTACTAATCTGGACCTAGGTCAAATTTTACAGTAGCAAAAACTTGTGCAAGTTGGTTAAGCGGAAAGAGGGTCTCGAGACGAAGATCTAGGCGCTTGAATCGCCTGATTCCGACTAATGAGCGAAAAGAAAAACTAAAACGAAAATAGGATCAGAAATCGCGATCAGAAATAATCATGGATTAATCCGATAAAAGAAAACTGACGAACGGGCTAACGAACGAGCGTTCGTTATCTGTAACTAACGGGCAAAAAACGTTCGTTAAAACAAACGTCCGCTAAAAAGAAAAACCGGAAAGAAAAACGGGCGAACCGAAAAAAAACGACTAGGGTTTTCTAACGAAAACCGAACTGGTTTTCTAAAAAAATCGAATGGCGCTAACCTCCGGCGAGGTCCGGCACGGCGGGGCTCCAGCGAGGGGCGGCGTGGCGCAGGGCGGCGGCGGCTCACGGCGAGGGCGGCACGGCAAGGCGGTGGCGGCGCGGGGGCTCGGCGGCTTTGGCAGCGGGGCGGCTCGCGGCGGGGTGGGGCTCCAGGGCGGCGGGGTGGCAGGGTGGCTGCGGCTTTAAAGGGAGGCGGGGTGGTGCCTTGGGGGAGGGGGCACAGCAGGGATGAGGAGTCCGAGCCGGACTCCTATCGATGGCGGCGGTGCGGCAGTCTCCTGCCAGGAGACGGCGGCGCGGGGCGAGGTGGGACGGCGGCTGGGCTTCGGCCCAGTCGGCCTAGGCACGCTCTTTTTAAAAAAACAATTCCGCCAAAACTCAAAAAATCCTAGGAAATAAAATAAAATTCTAAAAATGCCAAAACAAATTTTCACCGTTTAAATAAAATACTTAGAACAAGATGAACATTTTCTTGGCCCTAAAATGCAATTTTGAAAAATGTGCAATTTTTCTAATTGCAAATAAAATCCGAATAAAATCAAATAAATGTTTTTAATATTTTTTCTCGAATATTTCGGTTATTTTGGAGAAGTCATATTATCTCCTCTCGTATATTTTAATCATGAATTATTTTCGGAGAGAAAAATAATTAAAACCAAAATCCTCATTTCATTATTTGATAAAAATCAAATAAGGAAACTGGGAATTCCCAACTCTCTCCGTGGGTCCTTGAGTTGCTTAGGATTTTCGAGGATTGCGGAACAAAAATGCAATAAAATATGATATGCCCGAATGACCTATGTATAACATTCCAAATTGAAAATTTGGGATGTTACAAGAAGGTTGCGACGGTGGAATTAGGTTTTCGTGGTACTCCTGGATGTTTGGGGGTACGTGGATATATATAGGAGGAAGAAGTAGGTCGGTGGATGCTACCTCTTGAGCACTGCGTTGGATTTCCCCGAAGAGGAAGGGATGATGCAGCAAAGTAGCGTAAGTATTTCCCTCAGTTTTTGAGAACCAAGGTATCAATCCAGTAGGAGGCTATGCTCGAGTCCCTCGTACCTACACAAAAACAATAGCTCAACGCAACCAACGCGCTTATGGTTTGTCAATCCCTTCACGGTCACTTACGAAAGTGAGATCTGATAGGGATGATAAATAATATTTTTGGTATTTTTGGTATAGAGATGCAAAGTAAATGAAGTAAAAGCAAAGTAAAAGCAAAGCAATAATAAAGTGATGGAGATTGATATGATGAGAAAGAGACCTGGGGCCCATAGGTTTCACTAGTGGCTTCTCTCAAGAGCATAAGTATTCTACGGTGGGTGAACAAATTACTGTTGAGCAATTGACAGAATTGAGCATAGTTATGATAATATCTAGGTATGATCATGTATATAGGCATCACGTACGAGACAAGTAGACCGAAACAATTTTGCATCTACTACTATTACTCCACTCATCGACCGCTATCCAGCATACATCTAGAGTATTAAGTTAAAAACAGAGCAGTGCCTTAAGCAAGATGACATGATGTAGAGGGATAGTTTCATGCAATATGATAAAAAACATCTTGTTATCCTCGATGGCAACAATACAATACGTGCCTTGCCGCCCCTTCTGTCACTGTGAAAGGACACCGCAAGATTGAACCCAAAGCTAAGCACTTCTCCCATGGCAAGAACAACCAATCTAGTAGGCCAAACCAAACTGATAATTCGAAGAGACTTGCAAAGATAACCAATCATACATAAAAGAATTCAGAGAAGATTTAAATATTATTCATAGATAGACTGGATCATAAACCCACAATTCATCGGTCTCAACAAACACACCGCAAAAAGAAGATTACATCGAATAGATCTCCACAAGAGAGGGGGAGAACATTGTATTGAGATCCAAAAAGAGAGAAGAAGCCATCTAGCTACTAGCTATGGACCCGTAGGTCTGAAGTAAACTACTCACACTTCATCGGAGGGGCTTGGATGATGATGTAGAAGCCCTTCGTGATCGATGCCCCCTCCGGCGGAGCTCCGGAACAAGCCCCAAGATGGGATCTCGTGGATACAGAAAGTTGCGGCGGTGGAATTAGGTTTTTGGCTCCGTCCCCGATCGTTTGGGGGTACGTTGATATATATAGGAGGAAGAAGTACGTTGGTGGAGCTTCGAGGGGCCCACGAGGCAGGGGGCGCGCCCCCTACCCTCGTGACCACCTCGTGGCTTTCTTGACGAAGGGTCCAAGTCTCCTGGATCTTATCTGATGAGAAAATCACGTTTCCGAAGGTTTCATTCCGTTTGGACTCCGTTTGATATTCCTTTTCTTCGAAACCCTAAAACAGGCAAAAAAATAGCAATTCTGGGCTGGGCCTCCGGTTAATAGGTTAGTCCTAAAAATAATATAAAAGTGGAAAATAAATCCCAATAATGTCTAAAATAGTAGATAATATAGCATGGAGCAATCAAAAATTATAGATATGTTGGAGACGTATCAGTGGAGCAACGAGGGGCCCACGAGGGTGGAGGGCGCGCCGAGGGGGGCACGCCCCCTGCCTCGTGGCCGCCTCATTGATTTCTTGACGTCCACTCCAAGTCTCCTGGATCATGTTCGTTGAGAAAATCATGTTCCCGAAGGTTTCATTCCATTTGGACTCCGTTTGATATTCCTTTTTGGCAAAACACTGAAATAGGCAAAAAACAGCAATTTGGCCTGGGCCTCCGATTAATAGGTTAGTCCCAAAAATAATATAAAAGTGTAAAAATAAGCCCATTAACATCCAAAATAGATAATATAATAGCATGAAGCAATCAAAAACTATAGATACGTTGGAGACGTATCAATGCATCATTCCTTCCTCTTTGGGGAAATACCAACGTAGCTTCAAGCGACATCAAAAGGAATTTCTGGCGCCGTTGCCGGGGAGGATCAAGTCAAGACAGTCTCCCGGCCACGCACCAATTTCTAGCGCCGTTGCTGGGGAGGATCTTCAACATATACCAGGTTCCTACTCACAAATCTCATCTCCTCGCAATTTACATTATTTGCCATTTGCCTCTCGTTTTCCTCTCCCCCACTTCACAAAAATTTGTCGTTTTATTCGCCCCTCTTTTTCCGTTTGCCGTTTTCTTGTTGGATCTGTTTTTGTATGCAATTTTGTTTGCCATTATTATTATTATGGATTGTTCTTCCTCTATTGCTTGCACTCCCGAGAACGAGGTCCTCAACTTTAAACAAAGGGGAGGAGAAAATTTAAAAGATGCTTGGTATAGGATTTGCAATGCTCATAATAGATCTACGTGTAAGCAATCCACCATTGTTCTTCGTCGTTGTTTTTATGTGGGCACCACCATTTGGTATAGATTCGTCCTTGATATGATTACCGGTGGAAATTTCTTGATGTGTCCTTCTCTTGATGCTTTTAATGCTATGGGAAATTTAGTGGGCTCACCACCTCTCATGATTAATGAAACAACTTTGACTCTTGATCATGTTATGCAAAGGCTAGATGCTATTGAAAAGAAAATGCTCATCGAAGATCATATGGAAATTATAGATAAAAAGATGCATAATTTTGCCACCAATATTGGGTCAAAAGCGGGAGATACTTTTAAGTTGTTAAAAGAAAGGGGTACCGTAATCCATGAAAGAATAGAAGAAAGCCCGTCTCAGATCAATAAATTAGAAGAAATTTTTGGTAATCTAAGCATGGCTTTTGCTTCCGCTAAAACTATCGAAAAACTCCTATAAAGATTGGCAAAGCTACCAAGAACAAGGGTGCCACTTCTAGTAATAGCAATAAATAAGATCTTAAGATGATTGGTATTCACCTGGATTTTGTTGAAGTGATAAGAGATCCCTTTTGCAAGAATGAAATCTTTGAATTTATTCCTAGGAGTGTTGTTATTTAAGATCTTTATGTTAAATCTTTGAAGGATTCTAAGTGTTTGATTGAAGAGTTGGACGAAGATGACAAAACTTAGATCCTTGCTTTATGCCTAGCTAAGGGCATAAAACTATAGCACTTGTTGGGAGGCAACCCAATGAATAAAATTTATTTTTTGCTAATTTTTTCCAGTTTTTGAGTGTTAGCACAATTATTCTACTGTTATGATTGTGTTTTTTATGTTTTAATATTAGTGTTTGTGCCAAGTAAAGCCTTTAGGATCTTCTTGGGTGATAGTTGTTTGATCTTGTTGAAAAAAAACAGAAACTTTTGTGCTCATGAAAATAATTCTCATTTTTTACCATAGAGCGATAATATACCCATACCACTCGCAGTAGATCAATATACAAATTGCTCAGGCCGTCCTAATTTTTCAGAATTGTTGGAGTTACAGAAGTACTCGAAATAGTCAGATTGCTACATATTGTTCTATTTTGACAGATTCTGTTTTCTTTGTATTGTGTGCTTATTTTGATGGCTCTATAGTTTTCTTTGATGAGTTTTTGCCATAGAAAAGTTGGAATACAGTAGATATAATTCAAGAAAAAAATATGAATTGGTTTGATACAACACTTATAGTAGTGATTTATTATTCTCTTATACTAACGGATCTCACGAAGGTTTTGTTGAGTTGTGTGTGATTGAAGTTTTCAAGTTTTGGGTTATCTTACGATGGATGAAGGAATAAGGAGTAGAAGAGCCTAAGCTTGGGGATGCCCCGGCATCCCAAGCTATTATCCAAAACTGAGCAACCAACTAGGCTTGGGGACGCCCCCAAGTGGCATCCCCTCTTTCTTCTAACGACCATCGGTATTTTACTAGAAGCTATATTTTTATTCGTCACATACTATGTGTTTTGCTTGGAGCGTCTTGTATGATATGAGTCTTTGCTTGTTTTATTTTGTGTTTTAAGTCTTGATACCTTGATGGACACCTATTTGAGAGAGCCAAAATTATGTCATGACTTGTTAGAATTGCTCTCTTTGCTTCACCTAAATCTTTTATGAGCTATGGACTTGCTCTAGTGCTTCACTTATATCTTTTTGAGCACGGTGTGCATTAGTATTTTTGAAGAAATGCTCTCTTGCTTCACTTAGATTTATTTGAGGGTTAGTAATTTTTTTAAGAAATTCTCTCTTGCTTCACTTAAATTAATTTGAGAGAAAGAAATATTATGCTCATGATCCTCACTTATATTTGTTTGAGCTTATGAAAAGCAACACATGAAAATTAGTCCCAAAGTGATAGATATCCAAGAAGGATATAATAAAAACTTTCATGAAGATCATTGGACAAAATAAACTTGATTCTCAGTAATAGTTCTTAGATATGATGATGTGATATATGAGTCATCTTGATGAGTAATTATGCTTTACTAAGAATATTGGTGTTAAGGTTTGTGATTCCCTATGCAAGCACGAAAGTCAATAGTCATGCAATGAAATTATATCCTACTTGTGGTGCATTATTTGGTGTTAGTTATGCTTAATGCTTGCTTATGCCATTATTCATTTCTTGGTTGGTCGCTTCTAAATCTTTTGCTAGCCTTCATTTTGCACTAAGTATGGTCACTACTTGTGCATCGAAAAACCTTTAACCCCGTTTTGCCACATGAGTCCACTATATCTACCTATATGCGGTATTCTTTTGCCGTTCTAAGCAAATTTGCATGTGCCATCTCTATTTTTCGAAAATAAACTTCTCTTTTGTGTGTTCGTTTCGCTCGTGGAGCGGTGAGGGGTGGCTAAAATTTTCCATGCTAGATGTGTTATTCTCACGATGAGTGTTTATTCACTTGTCATTGCACGAGAGTAAGGCAAATATATTAGGGATGCCCAGTCCCAAAATGAAAAATGAATTTACTTTATGTTGTCAAATAATAAATTCCTTGGAAAGTGTTGGTATGGAGGGCACCCGTGGATATGGTTAGCCATGGAAAGTGAAAGTATGGTGGAAAAAGGAATAACCTTTATTTTCTGTTTGGGAACCGCCTATGATATATCTAGCATGGAAAGTGTTGGGAACTCTAAGTCGTTTTTGTTGGTGGGATGGATACACCTCCCAAAATGTTTTTATCTCTAAGTTTTTCGCTTTGAGCTCTGGCACCTCTACAAATCCCTACTTCCCTCTGCGAAGGGCCTTTCTTTTACTTTATGCAATTTTTATTTTTGAATTTGAGTCTCCATCTCTCTTATAAAAGCACCAACTAGGAGGCAATATGATTGCACTTGAGTATTGGGTGTAGCTAATATGCGAGTGTGTTTCATGAATGGATCAATGGTTGAGCATGATGGGCTAGGGATAGCTTATTTTAGCATTGATATTTTGAAAGACATGGTTACTTGTTGATATGCTTGAGTATTTAAATTGTCATGTCAAAACTAGACTATTGCTTTGAACAACATAAAAGTCCAAATGTCCATGCTATAAAGAAAAGAATATGATATGACATGTTAGGCAGCATTCCACATCAAAAATTCTGTTTTTATCACTTCCCTACTCGAGGACGAGTAGGAGTTAAGCTTGGGGATGCTGATACATCTCCAACATATCTATATTTTTTGATTGTTCCATGCTGTTATATTATCAATCTTGGATGTTTTATAATCATTTTATAGTCATTTCATATCATTTTTTGGTATAACCTATTGACATAGTGCCAAGTGCTAGTTGTTGTGTTTTCCATGTTTTTTACATCACCGAAAATCAATATCAAACGGAGTCCAAATGCCACGAAACTTTACGGAGATTTTTTATGGGCCAGGAGGAACACAAGGGCCCTGGCTACGCCTGGGGGGTGCCCCGAGGGGAGCACAACCCACTAGGGAGCGCCTGGGTCTCCAGGCGCGCCCTAGTGGGTTGTGCCCACCTCGGGTTCCCCCGGGACCACCTCTTTGCTCTATAAATACCCCAATATCCCGAAAACCCTAGGGGAGTCGACAAATATTGATCTAGCCACCACAGTCCAGAACCACCAGATCCAATCTAGACACCATCTCGGATGGGGTTCACCACCTCCATTGGTGCCTCTCTAATGATGCGTGAGTAGTTATTTGTAGACCTTCGGGTTCGTAGTTAGTAGCTAGATGGCTTCCTCTCTCTTGTTTGATTCTCAATAAAGTGTTCTCTTGGAGATCCATATGATGTAACTCTTTTTGCGGTGTGTTTGTTGGGATCGGATGAACTTTGAATTTATGATCAGATCTATCTTTTTATATCCATGAAAGTTATTTGAGTTTCTTTGATCTCTTATATGCATGATTGCTTATAGCCTCATATTTCTTCTCTGATATTTGAGTTTTGTTTGGCCAACTTGATCTATTTATCTTGCAATGGGAAGAGGTGCTTTGTAGTGGGTTCAATCTTACGGTGCTTGATCCCAGTGATAGAAGGGGAACCGACACGTATGTATCGTTGCTACTAAGGATAAAACGATGGGGGTCTATCTCTACATAGATAGATCTTGTCTACATCATGTCATCGTTCTTATTGCATTACTCCGTTTCTCCATGAACTTAATACACTAGATGCATGCTCGATAGCGGTCGAAGTGTGGAGTAATAGTAGTAGATGCAGGCAGGAGTCGGTTTGCTAATCTTGGACGTGATGCCTATGTAATGATCATTGCATGGATATCGTCATGAGTATTTGAAGTTCTATCAATTGCCCAGCAGTAATTTGTTCACCCAGCATTTGCTATTTTTCTTGAGAGAAGCCACCAGTGAAACCTACGGCCCCCGGGTCTCTTTCTCATATTATTTGCCTTTGCGATATATTTTCCTTTGCGTTTATTTTTAGATCTATTGAACCAAAAATACAAAAATACCTTGCTGCAATTCATTCTTATTTATTTTATTTAGCGTTCAATCTATCAATCTACTAAAAATTTACCTCACGTCCGTTTTCCTATATTGAGGCGTCGTACCCCGGAAGGGATTGACAACCCCTTTAACACGTCGGGTTGTGAGAAGTTGTTATTTGTGTGCAGGTGTTGTTTACGTTGTGTTGCTTGGTTCTCCTACTTGTTCGATAACCTTGGTTTCACATCTGAGGGAAATACCTACCTCCGTTGTGCTGCATCACCCCTTCCTCTTTGGGGAAATACCGATGTAGCTTCAAGCGACATCAACGATCACCGCCCACAACTCTTTTTGTTCTACTCGTGCTTATCATCTACGCATAGACCTGGCTCGGATGCCACTGTTGGGTAACATAGCATGCAATTTCAAAAAACTTCCTACGCTCACGCAAGATCTATCTAGTTGATGCATAGCAACAAGATGGGGAGAGTGTGTCCACGTACCCTCGTAGACCGAAAATGGAAGCGCTTGACAACGCGGTTGATGTAATCGAACTTCTTCTCGTTCCGATCGATCAAGCACCGAACGTACGACACCTTCGAGTTCTACACATGTTCAACTCGATGACATCCCTTGAACTCTTGATCTAACAAAGTGTCGAGGGAGAGTTCCATCAGCACAATGGTGTGGTGACAGTGATGGTGAATTGATCCGCGCAGGGCTTCGCCTAAGCACTACGACAATATGACTGGAGGCGTAAACTGTGGAGGGGGCGCCGCACACGGCTAACAGTTGTTGATGTGTCTTCTAGGCGCCCTCTCCCCACATATATATAGGTGGGAGGGGAGGGGAGCTGCCTTGGGCGCCCCGAGTAGGAGGAATCCTACTTGGGGGCCCTATTCCAATTTGCCCCCCCCCTTCCTTTTTATCGAAAGGGGGAAAAGGGAAGAGAGGGAGGAGGAAGGAAGGGGGGCGAACCCCCTCCTCCTTCTCCTATTCTCCTTCCTTAGGGGGTGATGCCACCCCTTGTGGGATGTTGTGCTCCCCTCCTATGGCCCATAAGGCCCATTAATCCCCGGGGGGTTCCGGTAACCCCCTGGTACACTCCGAATCACATCCGGTGCCCGAATACTATCGTCCTATATATCAATCTTTAACTATCGACCATTTCGAGACTCCTCGTCATGTTTGTGATCTCATATGGAACTCCGAACAACATTCAGTCACCAAATCACATAACTCATATAATACAAAATCGTCATTGAACGTTCAGCGTGCGGACCCTACGGGTTCGAGAACTATGTAGACATGACCGAGACACCTCTCTGGTCAATAACCAACAACGGAACTTGTATGCTCATATTGGTTCCCACATATTCTACGAAGATCTTTATCGGTCGTACCATAATGACAACATACGTTTTTCCCTTTGTCATTGGTATGTTACTTGCCCGAGATTCGATCGTCGGTATCTTCATACTCGTTACCGGCAAGTCTCTTTACTCGTTCCATAATACATCATCCCGCAACTAACTCATTAGTCATATTGATTGCAAGGCTTATTATGATGTGCATTACCGAGAGGGCGCAGAGATACCTCTCTGATACTCGGATTGACAAATCCTAATCTCGATCTATGCCAACCCAACAAACACCTTCGGAGATACCTGTAGAGCATCTTTATAACCACACAGTTACATTGTGACGTTTGATAGCACACAAGGTATTCCTCCGTTATTCGGGAGTTGCATAATCTCATAGTCAAAGGAATATGTATATGACATGAAGAAAGCAATAGCAATAAAACTGAATGATCATAATGCTAAGCTAACGGATGGGTCTTGTCCATCACATCATTCTCCTAATGATGTGATCCCGTTCATCAAATGACAACACATGTCTATGGTTAGGAAACTTAACCATCTTTGATTAACGAGCTAGTCTAGTAGAGGCTTACTAGGGACACGGTGTTTTGTCCATGTATCGACACATGTATCAAGTTTCTGGTTAATACAATTCCAGCATGAATAATAAACATTTATCATGATATAAGGAAATATAAAATAACAACTTTATTATTTCCTCTAGGGCGTATTTCCTTCAACGCGTGCCTTCGTCTACGACGTGTCCCCGAGTTTGGCAAACCCGGCATGACACCATGTCCACACCATCTCCTTCCGGCACACCACTACCTCGACACCACTGCGCCCATGACTAACTCGGTGCCTCCTTGCGCACACGGCTACACGGCGCCTCCTTGCGTACATGGCTACACGACGCCTCCCTCGACACCGGCTACCCTGAATCGACATCGACCACGACATTCTTCGCATGACTACCTCAACCACAGCTGCACCACCCTACGCTCTCGGCTACCTTGACATCTGCAGAAAGGGCCATCATCCACTTGAGCAACTCGTTGGCTTCCTCTACAGTCAACGCGTCTGCGACGCGACACCATCCACGACGTTGTTGGGGAACGTAGTAATTGCAAAAAAAATCCTACGCACACACATGATCATGGTGATGTATAGCAACGACAGGGGCGAGTGTGTCTACGTACCCTCATAGACTGAAGGCGGAAGCGTTAGAACAACGCGGTTGATGTAGTCGTACGTCTTCACGATCAAACCGATCCAAGTACCGAACGCACAGCACCTCTGAGTTCTGCACACGTTCAACTTGATGACGTCCTGCGAGCTCCGATCTAGCAAAGCTTCACAGGAGAGTTTCGTCAGCACGACGGCGTGGTGACGGTGATGATGATGCTACCGACGCAGGGCTTCGCCTAAGCACCGCTACGATATGATCGAGGTGGATTATGGTGGAGGGGGCGCCGCACATGGCTAAGAGATCAATGATCAATTGTTGTCTCTATGGGGTGCCCCCTGCCCCCGTATATAAAGGAGCAAGGGTAGGAGGCGGACGGCCAGGGAGAGGCACGCCAAGAGGAGGAGTCCTACTCCCACTAGGAGTAGGACTCCTCCTTTTCCTAGTAGGAGTAGGAGGGGGGAAGGAAAGGGAGAGGAGGAGAAGGAAAGAGGGGGCCGACCCCCCTTGCCCTAAACCAATTCGGTTTGGGCCTTGGAGGGGCGCCCCACACTCCCATTGCTGCCCTCTATTTCCACTAAGGCCCATGTAGGCCCATTAAGTCCCCCGGGGGGTTCCAGTAACCCCCGGTACTCCGGCATATGTCCGAAACCTTCCGGAACCTTTCTGGTGTCCGAACATAGTCGTCTAATATATCGATCTTTACGTCTCAACCATTTCGAGACTCCTCATCATGTCCATGATCATATCCGGGACTCCAAACTACCTTCGGTACATCAAAACACAAAAAATCATAATACCGATCGTCACCGAACTTAAGCGTGCGGACCCTACGGGTTCGAGAACTATGTAGACATGACCGAGGCACGTCTTCGGTCAATAACCAATAGCGGAACCTGGATGCTCATATTGGCTCCCACATATTCTACGAAGATCTTTATCGGTGAAATCGCATAACAACATACGTTGTTCCCTTTGTCATCGGTATGTTACTTGCCCGAGATTCGATCGTCCGTATCTCAATACCTAGTTCAATCTCGTTACTGGCAAGTCTCTTTACTCGTTCTGTAATACATCATCCCGCAACTAACTCATTAGTTACAATGCTTGCAAGGCTTATAGTGATGTGCATTACCGAGTGGGCCCAGAGATACCTCTCCGACAATCGGAGTGACAAATCCTAATCTTGAAATATGCCAACTCAACAAGTACCTTTGGAGACACCTATAGAGAACCTTTATAATCACCCAGTTACGTTGTGACGTTTGGTAGCACACAAAGTGTTCCTCCGGTAAACGGGAGTTGCATAATCTCACAGTCATAGGAACATGTATAAGTCATGAAGAAAGCAATAGCAACATACTAAACGATCAGGTGCTAAGCTAACGGAATGGTCAAGTCAATCACATCATTCTCCTAATGATGTGATCCCGTTAATCAAATGACAACTCATGTCTATGGCTAGGAAACATAACCATCTTTGATCAACGAGCTAGTCAAGTAGAGGCATACTAGTGACACTCTGTTTGTCTATGTATTCACACATGTATTATGTTTCCGGTTAATACAATTCTAGCATGAATAATAAACATTTATCATGATATAAGGAAATAAATAATAACTTTATTATTGCCGCTAGGGCATATTTCCTTCAGTCTCCCACTTGCACCAGAGTCAATAATCTAGATTACACAGTAATGATTCTAACACCCTTGGTGTTGATCATGTTTTGCTCGTGGAAGAGGCTTAGTCAACGGGTCTGCAACATTCAGATCAGTATGTATCTTGCAAATCTCTATGTCTCCCACCTGGACTTGATCCCGGATGGAGTTGAAGCATCTCTTGATGTGCTTGGTTCTCTTGTGAAATCTGGATTCCTTTGCCAAGGCAATTGCACCAGTATTGTCACAAAACTTTTTCATTTGACCCGATGCACTAGGTATGACACCTAGATCGGATATGAACTCCTTCATCCAGACTCCTTCATTTGTTGCTTCTGAAGCAGCAATGTACTCTGCTTCACATGTAGATCCCGCCACGATGCTCTGTTTAGAACTGCTCCAACTGACAGCTCCACCATTCAATATAAACACGTATCCGGTTTGTGATTTAGAATCGTCTGGATCAGTGTCAAAGCTTGCATCAACGTAACCATTTACAATGAGCTCTTTGTCACCTCCATAAACGAGAAACATATCCTTAGTCCTTTTCAGGTACTTCAGGATGTTCTTGACCGTTGTCCAGTGATCCACTCCTGGATTACTTTGGTACCTCCCTGCTAAACTAATAGCAAGGCACACATCAGGTCTGGTACACAGGATTGCATACATGATAGAGCCTATGGCAGAAGCATAGGGAACATATTTCATTTTCTCTCTATCTTCTGCAGTGGTCGGGCATTGAGTCTTACTCAACTTCACACCTTGTAATACTGGCAAGAACCCTTTCTATGTCTGATCCATTTTGAACTTCTTCAAAACTTTGTCAAGGTATGTGCTTTGTGAAAGTCCAATTAAGCGTCTTGATCTATCTCTATAGATCTTGATGCCCAATATGTAAGCAGCTTCACCGAGGTCCTTCATTGATAAAATCTTATTCAAGTATCCTTTTATGCTATCCAGAAATTCTATATCATTTCCAATCAACAATATGTCATCCACATATAATATTAGAAATTCTACAGAGCTCCCACTCACTTTCTTGTAAATACAGGCTTCTCCAAAAGTCTGCATAAAACCATATGCTTTGATCACACTATCAAAGCGTTTATTCCAACTCCGAGAAGCTTGCACCAGTCCATAAATGGATCGCTGGAGCTTGCACACTTCGTTAGTACCTTTTAGATCGATAAAGCCTTCAGGTTGCATCATATACAACTCTTCTTCCAGAAATCCATTCAGGAATGCAGTCTTTACATCCATTTGCCAAATTTCATAATCATAAAATGCGACAATGGCTAACATGATTCGGATGGACTTAAGCATCGCTATGGGTGAGAAGGTCTCATCGTAGTCAACTCCTTGAACTTGTCTAAAACCTTTCGCAACAAGTCGAGCTTTGTAGACAGTCACATTACCATTAGCGTTTGTCTTCTTCTTGAAGATCCATTTATTCTCGATGGCTTGCCGATCATCTGGCATGTCAACCAAAGTCCACACTTTGTTCTCATACATGGGTCCCATCTCAGATTTCATGGCCTCAAGCCATTTTGCGGAATCTGGGCTCATCATCGCGTCCTCATAGTTCGTAGGTTCGTCATGGTCTAGCAAGATGACCTCCAGAACAGGATTACCGTACCACTCTGATGCGGATCTTACTATGGTTGACCTACGAGGTTCAGTAGTAACTTGATTTGAAGTTTCATGATCATCATCATTAGCTTCCTCACTAATTGGTGTAGGTGTCAGAGGAACCGGTTTCTGTGATGAACTACTTTCCAATAGGGGAGCAGGTACAGTTACCTCATCAAGTTCTACTTTCCTCCCACTCACTTCTTTCGAGAGAAACTCCTTCTCTAGAAATGATCCATTCTTAGCAAAAAAATGGCTTGCCTTTGGATCTGTGATAGAAGGTGTACCCAACAGTTTCCTTTGGGTATCCTATCAAGACACATTTCTCCGATTTGGGTTCGAGCTTATCAGGTTGAAGCTTTTTCACATAAGCATCGCGGCCCCAAACTTTAAGAAACAACAACTTTGGTTTCTTGCCAAACCATAGTTCATAAGGCGTCGTCTCAACGGATTTTCATGGTGCCCTATTTAACGTGAATGCAGCCGTCTCTAAAGCATAACCCCAAAACGATAGCGGTAAATCAGTAAGAGACATCATTGATCGCACCATATCTAGTAAGGTACGATTACGATGTTCGGACATACCATTACGCTGTGGTGTTACAGGTAGCGTGAGTTGCGAAACTATTCCGTATTGTTTCAAATGTATACCAAACTCGTAACTCAAATATTCTCCTCCACGATCAGATCGTAGAAACTTTATTTTCTGGTTACGACGATTTTCCACTTCACTCTGAAATTCTTTGAACTTTTCAAATGTTTCAGACTTATGTTTCATCAAGTAGATATACCCATATCTGCTCAAATCATCTGTGAAGGTGAGAAAATAACGATACCCGCCGCGAGCCTAAACATTCATTGGACCACACACATCAGTATGTATGATTTCCAACAAATCTGTTGCTCGCTCCATAGTTCCGGAGAACGGCGTTTTAGTCATCTTGCCCATGAGGCATGGTTCGCAAGTACCAAGTGATTCATAATCAAGTGATTCCAAAAGTCCATCAGAATGGAGTTTCTTCATGCGCTTTACACCAATATGACCTAAACGGCAGTGCCACAAATAAGTTGCACTATCATTATCAACTCTGCATATTTTGGCTTCAATATTATGAATATGTGTATCACTACTATCGAGATTCATCAAGAATAGACCACTCTTCAAGGGTGCATGACCATAAAATATATTACTCATATAAATAGAACAACCATTATTCTTAGATTTAAATGAATAACCGTCTCGCGTCAAACAAGATCCACATATAATGTTCGTGCTCAACGCTGGCACCAAATAACAATTATTCAGGTCTAAAACTAATCCTGAAGGTAGATGTAGAGGTAGTGTGCCGACGGTGATCACATCGACTTTGGAACCATTTCCCACGTGCATCGTCACCTCGTCCTTAGCCAGTCTTCGCTTAATACATAGTCCATGTTTCGAGTTGCAAATATTAGCAACAGAACCAGTATCAAGTACCCAGGTGCTACTGCGAGCTCTAGTAAGGTACACATCAATAACATGTATATCACATATACCTTTGTTCACCTTGCCATCCTTCTTATCCGCCAAATACTTGGGGCAGTTCCGCTTCCAGTGACCAGTCCCTTTGCAGTAGAAGCACTCAGTCTCAGGTTTAGGTCCAGATTTGGGTTTCTTCTCTTGAGCAACAACTTGCTTGCCGTTCTTCTTGAAGTTCCCCTTCTTCTTCCCTTTACCCTTTTTCTTGAAACTGGTGGTTTTGTTAACCATCAACACTTGATGCTCCTTTTTGATTTCTACCTCCGCAGCCTTTAGCATCGCGAAGAGCTCGGGAATTGTCTTATCCATCCCTTGCATATTATAGTTCATCACGAAGCTCTTGTAGCTTGGTGGCAGTGATTGGAGAATTCTGTCAATAACACTATCATCCGGAAGATTAACTGCTAGTTGAATCAAGCGATTGCAGTACCCAGACATTCTGAGTATATGCTCACTGACAGAACTATTCTCCTCCATCTTGCAGCCGTAGAACTTATTGGAGACTTCATATCTCTCAATCCGGGTATTTGCTTGAAATATTAACTTCAACTGCTAGAACATCTCATATGCTCCATGACGTTCAAAACGTCGTTGAAGTCCCGGTTCTAAGCCGTAAAGCATGGCACATTGAACTATCAAGTAGTCATCAACACGTGACTGCCAGGCATTCACAATGTTTGCAGTTGCCGGCGTGGGTGGTACACCTAGCGGTGCTTCCAGAATGTAATTCTTCTGTGCAGCAATGAGGATAATCCTGAGGTTACGGACCTAGTCCGTGTAATTGCTACCATCATCTTTCAACTTTGCTTTCTCAAGGAACGCATTCAAATTCAGCGAAACAACAGTACGGGCCATCTATCTACAATAATATAGACAAGCAAAATACTATCAGGTACTAAGTTCATGATAAATTTAAATTCAGTTAATCATATTACTTAAGAACTCCCACTTAGATAGACATCCCTCTAATCATCTAAGTGATCACATGATCCATATCAACTAAACCATAACCGACCATCACGTGAAATGGAGTAGTTTTCAATGGTGAACATCACTATGTTGATCATATCTACTATATGATTCACGCTCGACCTTTCGGTCTCAGTGTTCCGAGTTCATATCTGCATATGCTAGGCTCGTCAAGTTTAACCCAAGTATTCTGCGTGTGTAAAACTGTCTTACACCCGTTGTAGATGAACGTTGAGCTTATCACACCCGATCATCACATGGTGTCTCGGCACGATGAACTTTGGCAACGGTGCATACTCAGGGAGAACACTTTTACCTTGAAATTTAGTGAGAGATCATCTTATAATGCTACCGTCAAACAAAGCAGAATAAGATGCATAAAGGATAAACATCACATGCAATCAATATAAGTGATATGATATGGCCATCATCACCTTGTGCCTTTGATCTCCATCTCCAAAGCACCGTCATGATCACCATCGTCACCGGTGCGACACCTTGATCTCCATCATAGCATTGTTGTCGTCTTGCCAACTATTGCTTCTACGACTATCGCTACCGCTTAGTGATAAAGTAAAGCAATTACATGGCGATTGCATTGCATACAATAAAGAGACAACCATATGACTCCTGCCAATTGCCGATAACTCCGTTACAAAACATGATCATCTCATACAATAAATATAGCATCATGTCTTGACCATATCACATCACAACATGCCCTGCAAAAATAAGTTAGACGTCCTCTACTTTGTTATTGCAAGTTTTACGTGGCTGCTACAGGCTGAGCAAGAGCTGTTCTTACCTACGCATCAAAACCACAACGATAGTTTGTCAAATTAGTGTTGTTTTAACCTTCACAAGGACCGGGTGTAGCCACACTGGTTCAACTAAAGTTGGAGGAACTGACACCCGCCAGCCACCTATGTGCAAAGCACGTCGGTAGAACCAGTCTTGCATAAGCGCGTAATGTCGGTCCAGGCCGCTTCATCCAACAATACCGCCGAACCAAAGTATGACATGCTGGTAAGCAGTATAACTTGTATCGTCCACAACTAACTTGTGTTCTACTCGTGCATATAACATCTACGCAATAACCTGGCTCGGATGCCACTGTTGGGGAACGTAGTAATTTCAAAAAAATTCCTACGCACACACAGGATCATGGTGATGTATAGCAACGAGAGGGGAGATAGTGTCTACGTACCCGCATAGACCTAATGCGGAAGCGTTAGCACAACGCGGTTGATGTAGTCGTACGTCTTCACGATCCGACTGATCCAAGTACCAAACGCACGACACCTCCGAGTTCTGCACATGTTCAACTCGATGACGTCCCGCAAGCTCCGATCCGGCAAAGCTTCACAGGAGAGTTTCGTCAGCACTACGGCGTGGTGACGGTGATGATGATGCTACCAACGCAGGGCTTCGCCTAAGCACCGCTACGATATGATCGAGGTAGATTATGGTGGAGGGGGGCACCGCACACGGCTAAGAGATCAATGATCAATTGTTGTCTCTATGGGGTGCCCCCTGCCCCCGTATATAAAGGAGCAAGGGGAGGAGGCGGCCGGCCAGGGAGAGGCGCGCCAAGAGGGGGAGTCCTACTCCCACTAGGAGTAGGACTCGTCCTTTTCCTAGTAGGAGTAGGAGAGGGGGAAGGAAAGGGAGAGGAGGAGAAGAAAAGAGGGGGCCGCCCCCCTTGCCCTAAACCAATTCGGTTTGGGCCTTGGGGGGCGCCCCACACTCCCCTTGCTGCCCTCTATTTCCACTAAGGCCCATGTAGGCCCATTAAGTCCCCCGGGGGGTTCCGGTAACCCCCGGTACTCCGATATATGTCCGAAACCTTCCGGAACGTTTTTGGTGTCCGAACATAGTCGTCCAATATATCGATCTTTACGTCTCGGCCATTTTGAGACTCCTAGTCATGTCTGTGATCATATCCCGGACTCCGAACTACCTTCGGTACATCAAAACACAAAAACTCATAATACCGATCGTCACCGAACTTTAAGCATGCGGACCCTACGGGTTCGAGAACTATGTAGACATGACCGATACACGTCTTCGGTCAATAACCAATAGCGGAACTTGGATGCTCATATTGGCTCCCACATATTCTACGAAGATCTTTATCGGTCAAACCGCATAACAACATACGCTGTTCCCTTTGTCATCAGTATGTTACTTGCCCGAGATTCGATCATCGGTATCTCAATACCTAGTTCAATATCGTTACTGGCAAGTCTCTTTACTCGTTCCGTAATACATCATCCCGCAACTAACTCATTAGTTACAATGCTTGCAAGGCTTATTGTGATGTGCATTACCGAGTGGGCCCAGAGATACCTCTCCGACAATCGGAGTGACAAATCCTAATCTCGAAATATGCCAACTCAACAAGTACCTTCGGAGACACCTATAGAGCATGTTTATAATCACCCAGTTACGTTGTGACGTTTGGTAGCACACAAAGTGTTCCTCCGGTAAACGGGAGTTGCATAATCTCATAGTCATAGGAACATGTATAAGTCATGAAGAAAGCAATAGCAACATACTAAACGATCAAGTGCTAAGCTAACAGAATGAGTCAAGTCAATCACATCATTCTCCTAATGATGTGATCCCGTTAATCAAATGACAACTCATATTTATGGCTAGGAAACATAACCATCTTTGATCAACGAGCTAGTCAAGTATAGGCATACTAGTGACACTCTGTTTGTCTATGTATTCACACATGTATTATGTTTCCGGTTAATACAATTCTAGCATGAATAATAAACATTTATCATGATATAAGGAAATAAATAATAACTTTATTATTGCCTCTAGGGCATATTTCCTTCAGACGCTCCCGCTATGACTGCGGGGGGATGTTAGCCTGTCGGCTGCTATTTTCTCCAGTCTGACCGTCCGTGACGCTTCTGTTGTTCGCGGCGCTTCCGCTACAACTGCGGGGGGATGTTAGAGATATTTGGGATACATGTATTTGGTAGTCTAGGATTTGTAATATGTCTCCTACTCTATCTCTAGGAGAGGCGTCTTGCCCTCCAAATCTTGTACACAATATATACTCGCCCTCGAGGCTTAATAATACATCCATCATATTCCGCCAATCCCTTTATCCCTTCCAACACTTATTTTAGTAACTGTAATCAATGAATTGCAAGCTGCAAGAGATATTGCATTGCCGTAGGAAAATTCCTCATAAGTATAATTTTGACTTGTCTATTACATGAAACTCTACGTATATGATGCTCAAGTCACTTCTCCGAGACAAAGATACTTTTTTAGAATTTCATGAATGCAAATTACGGATCACAGCTAATCACTCCTATGACCTGGCATGTTGCTTCAATATTGACTAAGTTTTTTGGAGATGTTTTATGATGCAATAATTTCTTTATGTGGTCATTATTCCACATCTCCTTTAATGGTGCATAGTATTGTAGACATTGCAACCCATGTGAACACATAGGAAAGCGATGAATGATAAGTTGTTGCTCGCATGAAACTTAAGTATTTAAAATATTTGCATTTATCCTGGATCTAGGGCTAATCTTGATCATTTTACTAGTTGGGTCTCTACATTTAGATTGTTCTGCTTATTTCACTGATGTTCGTGATAAGCTTTATGAAGTTTACGTTAAGTACGGACAAATGTATTTTGGCGTTCGGGTGCAACTGCCTCCACCGACACCAACTGTATGAAAAAAAGAGCGTGGAACAAGGTATTTCATTCTTCCTCCTTTGCCTTGAGCTCTTCGACGGGAGCATCAACAACTTTACCACGTGTGCCTGCAGGTGGTGGGGAGTTAGCGAAGTACCTCAACAGCGACAGAGTCAGCTTCAATGAAGATGATGAGGACTTCAACATGGAACAATGGTGGCATGAACACAAGCTTACATATTTGGTGCTTTCCATATTAGCACGAGATGTGTTATCAGTACCCATCTCATCGACATCGTTAGAGTCTGCTTTCAACATAGCTGGAAGAGTACTTGAGGAAAGAAGAATCAGTCTCACCCCGGATATGGTAAAAACACTAATGGCCGTGAAATATGAGGAACCAGCGAGAAGGAGAGCATAATACACCGCATACAACAAAGAACTGGAAGCCACATTCAAAGATCTTTCCATCAAAGAAGAGGAAGAATACTTGTAGTCATTATACTTTTTTCATTTTCTTTTGCAATTTCCTTTCCCTTTTGTATAATCTAGAGCGTGGTTTTGTACTTTTTTTTTTCTCAGGGATGGAAGGTTTAATGAGGCAACCACTAATAAAGCTCAAGATTTATCCCACATGACACTTTGCCTCATTTTTTATTTTCCTGTATTTTTTTATTTTTCTTCTTCTGAATTTTACTTCATTTTTTGAGGTATTTAGTCAAAACGTTCCTTGGCGGGCGACGCAGGCCGAACGTGCCGTTGGGCTAGCACGGCACGGCCCTTGTAGCCAATCTGGCCAGATCCCGTTGCCTTCGCATCGGTTGCTCAGACCTCACCTCTCCCGTTTCCATCAGCTGCTCAGACCTCCCCTCCCCGTTTGGCCGCCGCCCCTCGCCTCCTCCTCCTCTGCCGACTTGCCAAGGTACTCCACTCGCCCTCTCGTTTCTTCCCCAACTCCTCTTGTCCTCGACAAAGCTGTGTACTTTCCTCTCGTATTCTCAGATCCGCATTACGGGCTCCAGGCTCTTGTTTGCAGGGCTGATGGCACTCGAATCCAAGTCCTCGTCGAGGTGTACCACGGAGACGGCGAAGGGAACGCACGTCTTGGAGATCGTCGGGTACAGCCTCAAGAAGGGCCTGGGAATCGGCAAGTTCGTCCAGTCGGCCATCGTCACCGTCGGCGGCTACGACTGGACCATCCGCTTCTACCCTGACGGAGCCAACATATCGTACGCCGATTGCGTTTGCGTGTCGGTTTCGCGCGACCTCACGGGCAAGAGCAAGGGGGTGGCGCGGGCATCCTGTGATCTGCGACTGGTTAACAAGGATACTGGGTTGCCAAAGAGTATTTGGTATCCGTCTCAACCAACCCCGTCAGTGTTCGACTACAATAATCGTGTTTTCCCAGAATGTGGAGGGTCTATTGAAAGGAGTGAGCTGGAGCTGGAAGCATCAGGGTACATTAAGGATGATAGCTTGACAATTGAATGTGTACTCACAGTCATCAAACAATCGCAGGTGACAAAAACAACCGGGAGCTCTGAAATCAAGGTGTCATCGTCGAACTTATCAGATCATTTCGGCAAGCTGTTGTTAGAGGGGAAGGGGTCCGACGTGACATTCAGTGTTGGCGGAGAGACTTTTGCCGCACACAAGATCATACTTGTGGCGCGATCACCTGTCTTTGAGGCGGAGATGTATGGAGGGATGAAGGAAGGAAAGGCAGAGTCCATTACAGTTGAAGACATGCAGCCTGCTGCTTTCAAGGCCTTACTGCATTTTGTATATACCGACTCATTGCCTGATGTGGGTGATTTTGGTGGTGATGATTACGTTGAGATGATCCGGCATTTACTTGTGGCTGCCGATAGATATGCCATGGATAGGCTGAAGTTGATATGTCAAAACATCCTCGGAAAAAACCTTGCCATGGAGACTCTGGCAACTACATTGGCTTTAGCTGATCACCATAACTGTGACAGGCTTAAGGAAGCGTGCATTGAGTTTATTGCCTCTAAGGATGAGATGGATGCTGGCAACACAAGGTTACAGTAATCTCAAAAGAACTTGCCCTTCCGTCTTAATAGACGTGTTCGAGAAGGCAAGTAGGTTGCGCAGAGCATAGGTGAGCAGCTCATTCTAAGCGGAGTCGATTGACAACATTATGTACTTCTTAAATCGTATGAAAAGCTAGCTAGTTAGTTTCCTAGAGCAGCTCGTGCTAACCTGAACCGGTGGGTGGTAAGTCTAGTTTATTACAATATGTGCACCTTTTGTCAAACTACTGGATTCCAGAATTGTTGAACGTCAGGGTGTTGAACTGTTCTGGCCTCATCTATGAATGAATATCAGATAACAGCATAAGTAGCTACTACTTTTCTGCTATTGTTGTGTTAATTATGTTAGCTTCAAAACTGAAAATTGGGGCAGCAGATGAGCAAATATCATCTGGCGCATAGTTACCGAGCGACATATGCATCGTCTGTTAAACTTTTACCCTTTCGGATTCCTATTTCAGAAAACTTATACAATCTCAAAGCTACAACAATTTGGTGAACACATTTTTTGACGTATCATGCACTGAAGCCTGTAAGTAGTTGAAATATTTTAGGGATTCCTATTTGTTATGCCTAAAAAGTTCAAGGTTATTTATGTTATCTGCTCGATAAACAGCTTAATTTCAGTTATGTGTCATACTGAGATGAACTTCATGCACTAGTACCTAGGTTTTATATGTCGACATATTTTTCATGTTGCATATCTAATAGTGTACGTAATTAACGGGTTATAGATTGCTGCCTTATAATTACAGAGAGTAATTCAGAATAGCTCGCTTTTTTTTGAGACAAAGAATAGCTCGCTTATAGCGAGCTGTAGGTCGCAATCGCCTGAAGCGACCTATAAGTGGGCCGGTCCAGTTATTTCTTTGTTGCATTCTTTCATTCACTACGATGATTTATTGTTTTTTTATTTTAATAACTTTTATTTATATTTTTGAAATTAAAAATAACATTGTTACTTAAAAAATCGAGCATTTGGAAAATGTTAACACAGTGTACTTTTTTGTTAGCATAACTTAAAAAAAATATTGATAGCATTCAAAAAACAATGTCTTGTGACATTTAAAAATTGTTTATACATTTCAAAAATATCATTTTTTAAATGTTTACACAATGTAAAAGAATGTTCGTGTAATTCAAGAAAATCTTAAACATGCATACTTTTTTCCGGATATATAAGAAAAGGTGTACTATGCATACGAAAAACTAGACATCAAAACACATATTTGAAGAAAAAAATTAATCATGATATGGAAAATGCAAAACTTGTACAAAAATGTTTTAGATGTATACAAAAAGTGTACAATGCGTATGAAAACAATAGACATCAAAACATATATTGGAAAAAAATGTTAATACTATATTTCAAAACGTTAAACATGTGTAAAAATATTTCTGATGTATACAAAAAGGTATAATGTGTAGGAAAACAATAGACATCAAAACATATATTGGAAAAAAATGTTAATACTGTATTTCAAAATGTTAAACGTGTGTAAAATTGTTTTTGATGTATACAAAAGGTACAATGTGTAGGAAAACAATAGATATCAACATATTTATTTGAAAAAATGTTAACAATGTATCTGAAAATTGTTAAATGTGTGTACAACATGTTTAAGATGTATACAAAAATATATAATGTGTATGAAAACAATAGACATGAAAGCATATATTTCAACAAAACAATATATATTTGAAAGAAAAAAATGCTAATAATATATTTGAAAAATGTTAAACTTGTATTAAAAAATATTCTTGACTTACATGAAAATCTTACAATGTGTAAGAAAAAATACACATGTGTTGGAATAAAAAGGAAATGAGAAAAAAAAAGCAAAAAATCCAAGAAGTGAAAACAGAAACTGAAGTATAATGAAGAAAAAAAAGAAAAACCGATGAAAACATATGGGAAAAACAAAGAAAACTAAAGTATAACAAAGAGAAAAAAAACATAGAAAACTGATGAAAAAAACAAAGAAAAAACAAAAGAAACGAAAAGACAAACAAACACATCAGTATTCAATATGATGAACAAATGAATGCACAACCAAGAAAACCCGCTACTCGGCCGGCCGATCACCTAACCCACATATCTTTATCTTTACCTCTTTACCTACTAATAAACCACGCATCGCTTCTGGTGGTACGTCATAAAAACAACCCTCGAAGTTGGCAATAATTACCCACCAATGTCACCCATAAGTGGCAAAAACGATTCGTTTTTAATTTCTAATATCGCTCCAGGGTTCTGTTATTAAAGGTGGATACGATATAATAGCACCAATCCATGAGCAGCGCGATGGCTGAGGTAACGGTGCTCCATACAGGAGACCAGGGTTCGATCCTTGGTTCTCACGCTTTTTCTCTTTCTTTTTACCAAGCACAGTAATGGGCCAGCCCATGTGCGGGTCGTGGCGCCCCCTGTTTTCTATATCTTTTTTTTATTTCTATTTTGTTTTTTCCCTAAAAATAAATTTCGGATTGATGGCGCCCCCTATTTTTTATTTCTTTTTACTTTTTTATTTCTGTTTTGGTTTTTTATCTCAAAATTAATTTCGGATTTCCAAAATATCAAACAATTGCGAGTCCTGAAAAAAAGTAGGAAAATGGTAAACTGTTTGTGAATTTAAAAAATATTCTAAAAATCAACAAATGTTCACGACTTAAAAAATTGCTCACAAATTATAAACAAATCACGATTTCTAATGATTTCATGAAATAAAAAATGTTCATGATTTTTTTAAATGAGCCAATATTCAAAGCATATTCAGGAATTTAAAAATCATGTCCATCAGCTTTTAGAAAATGTTCACAAAAATTAAAACACATCCGTAAATAATGAACAAAACCAATTGTAGGTTCCATAAAGGTTTTATTAGGAGATCTATATAGCTCGTTTTATGATTTTATTTAGTCCTTCGCGTTGGGTAAAAAAGGGTTTCCGTGTTTTGTACAACGCTGAACCCAACAAAATTGACATAACTTTCTAAGGGTTTGTTTTTGTAAGCTATATTAAAATGACTAAATGTCTATTTTGCTTCCATACACAGTTATGCTTATTTTCATATCACAATAGTGGTTATGGTAAACACCGCTACGCTAAGTCCAGACGAGACACTTTATTTATCAGTATAGCTCAGGCAGGGTCCGTCAATGCAGTTTGCTCAGCCACAAAATATTTTGGTGTGACGCCTTAAAAAATCAAGTCTTGATGAGCATCATATTGTTCATTTTTGAAATTACATTTTAAAAGTGTCTTATCGCATCATGACATGATTTGTATATACTTTGTGAATTTGATTCATACTTTTTTATATCTACCACACATGTATAACTTGATAGTTTTTTTTCCGTTGCAAGGCACGGGCATTTCCAAAAATGTTCGCTAAATCAAAAAAAGTTCGTCAAATTCAATAACTATTCCACCCAATTTCTAAATATTTTCATCGATTATAGAATGTTTGCCAGTTCAGGAAAATTGCTTAAAAATGTTCACAATTTTTAAAAAATGTTTGTAAATAGCAAAAAATATTCATAAATTGAAAAAATGTTCTTGATTGTAGAAAATGTTCAGAAATTTGTAATAGTATGTTGTTTGCGATTTCAAATATGTGCATGAGTTTAACAAATTGTTCATAATTTCAAAATGTTCATGATTTCGAGAAAATGAGAGAGATATTGTATCTCGGTGATGCAACGAAATGTGATCATGACCATTTAAAATTATGAATTTTTTTCTCCCGTTGCAACGCACGGGCCCTTTTGCTAGTACATATACATATACCGAACACATTGTATATGATTATTCATATTATGTTATTCAGAATTAATTTTTATGCAATACAACATATACGCTTGTGTGTTGACCATCTAGTGTATAATTCTCGAGTTTCATGTTGATTAACATTTATCTTCACTTCGTACTCTCTCTCCGGTCCTTTTACTCCGCGTATAAAATTTGTGTCGAATCAAACTTTTCAAAGTTTGACTAAATTTATATTAAAAAATATCAACATCTACAGTACCGAATATATAAAATATGAAACTGCATTCCATAGTGAATCAAATGATGTTGATTTGGTTTTGTGAATCCCGATACTTCAAATATCAACATCTACAATACTAAATATACAAAATATGAAACTGCATTCCATAATAAATCAAATGGTGTTGATTTGGTATTTTGAACACCAATACTTCTTTTTACATGTCTGGTCAAAGTAGAGATACTTTGACTTCAGACAAAACTTATATGCAGACTAAAAAAGACTAGTATCATATATTAGTCTCTTGAAATCACAATGAACTTTTCACTTCACTTTATTGGTCTAAGAGCATCTTCAGCCACGTATCTCTAATTTGATCCCTCAAACGCCTGCGGACGCGCCCGGTGAGTGACCGGGTGTGTCCTTTTTGAGCCCCTATTTGCCCATCCGTGCAATAACGATTCTTATTTTCTTCCTCATACGTCCGGTCATTTATGTCCGGTCACTTGCACGTGATTGATGAAGATGAAGAGAGAGAAATAAAAAAAGAATAAAGAAAGGGAAAAGATGGTCTGGATGGGGTCGCGTCCTACATGGCAGAATGCCCCGACGCGTCCGCGAGCCCTCATATCCTCCCCATTTTTAGATGGATATGAGGGTTCGCGGACGCCCGAGCGTATAGAGATGATATGTGGGGTCCGGTTGGGTCATGTTTATCCTTCTGTCTCATGTCCGGTCACACATCCGCGGACGTACGAGGGATGGTTTGAGGTGTCCGGTCACGCATCCGCGGACGTACGAGGGATGGTTTGAGGTGTCCGGCTGTACACGCGAGCTGGTCACAAAGGACTCTTAGCTATGGGGTGACGAAGCAGCTGTCATTCAAGCCCATCAGAAAATTTACCACGTACTACAACCGAACTGAATCTTCCCTTTTCAGTTACAAGATCTGAACCATTTTACCCCTTTTGAAAGTTCATGTTAAATCCAGAGAGCTGGTCCCAAATTGCCAATCCACGGAGGAAGTATAGTTGAATTGAACACTTCTTCTTTCTACTAATATACAATGCCCAACATACATCATACAGTACATAGTAGATTAGTAGTACAATAGATGACACACACTAACTGAAAAAAAAGGGAAGAATCATGAGAACTACGATCATGATCTTCCTCTACACGCACAGTACACACCAGTGATCATACGAATGAAATGAGACCGAATTACATGCACCTATCTCATCATGGATGATATATATTGAGTCTTAGCTTATGGAGGACCTCCTCCGCTTGGGCTTGACCACATTCATGGCGCCGCCCCTACTGTCACGGATGCTCGACGTGTCCTTGGACCACCCGCCGCCGGCCCTGAACGGGTTCAGCCGGCTCAGCGTGCGTGACATCGACCCGAAGAAGCTCGCTTTCTTCCCCGGCACTGTCGCCGTCGCCGCCGTCCTCGAGCCGCTCCCCTTGCTCTGCTGCACGCCGGACGACATGTGCGCCCGCATCCGGGCCAGCTCCGACCGCAGTGCCTCGTTCTCCCGCACCAGCGCCGCGTCCGCCTTGGCCTGCATGCGCGCCGACCCGGCCTCCGACCGCGCATCGCTATCCTCGTCGTCGTGGCCGACGCCGGCGCTGCGGAGCTTGAGCTGGTCGTAGTAGAGTGCGCTGAGCACGGCCTGGAGCGGCAGGCGCTTGTTCTGGGACGCGTGGATGCGCGCCGTGTAGGAGAGCTTGAGGGTGTCCATGACGCTGCACACCTTCTCCCGCTCGATCTCGTCCAGCTTCGGGTGCGCCTTGAGGTAGATGTCCACGGCGCGGTAGAGGCAGTCGTGGGTGGCGCGGGCGTCCTTGGGCACAGCGCCGGCGACGCCCACGAACTTGGAGATCGGCAGGGACTCGTCCGTCGCGATCTCCGCCGCCACCTCGTCCACCATCTTGGCCACCTTCTGCAGCGCCCCTGCGCCCAGCGCCGCCGCTCCGGACAGCGACGCCCTCCTGTTCCGTCCGGCACCGGACTCGCGCTCCACAAACGCGGCGACCACACGCCGGAGCGATTCGGTGTTAATGACGCGCTCACCAGCGCCATCGAGTGCCAAGGCGAGCAGGTCGCCCGCTGTGGCCTGGTCGAGCACGGCCGCGAGGCGGAGCTCCAGGTCGCGGCACGTCTTGGCGGAGGCCTCGGAGGTGACGGCGTCGTGCAGGAGGCGGCAGAGGAACGCTGCGGGAAGGGGCGCGTCGTCCGCTGAAGGGAGCACGGCGACAACAGACTCGAGGAGGGCGCGGTGGTCGGAAGCTTTGCCGTCGGCCAGCAGGAGCTCCGCGTAGGCGGTGGCCGCGGCGACGAGCACCTCAGGACCGGCGCGTCGGCAGCGCAGCGCCGCAAAGACCCTGTGGAACGACGCTGGCGAGAGAGCTGCGAGCTCCGACGCCCACCACTCCGGCGGCGACCGCGTCGGGAAAAGCACCTCGTTGCAGATCCGCAGGGCCACGGCGTCGGCCGCGCGCCGGGCGACGCCGAGCTCCTCGGCGGCCACGAGGAGCGGGCCCTCACAGGACCGCAGCACGGCGATCGCGTTGAGCAGCGTCCGGAGACCCGCCTGCGCGAGGAACTCCTCAACGCGGCGCGCGAGGCCGCCGTCGGCCGGCTGCATGTCGAGGAACGCGGCGGCGCAGAGGAGGGGGGCGGCGTTGCGAGCGGATATCTCGAAGTTGGCGCCGTAGCAGTAGCGCGTGGCCTTCTCGAAGGCGTCGGCGCCGCCCGGCAGGCCGTCGAGCTCGATCTCGACGGTCGCCGCGGGGTCGGGGCGCGTGGCCATGGCGACGGCCTTGCGGATGTAGCCACACTTGGGCACCATCACCGCCTGCACGGGAAGCATTTAGTTGTGCCCACGTCAGACCATGATCACCGGCGACACTTTTTTCTTGTACACACGTGAGGAGTTGGAGAGATCGACCGGGAGGTGGAAGACGACTAACCTTATGTAGAGGGAAGGCGGCGCCGGCGACCCGGACGATGAGGTCCGTTGGCACGTCCTGCGACGAAACCCTGCTCGAACCAATTCAAAGAAACGAGACATGAGCGTACGAGTGACATGGACGAGCAAGCAATTCGCACTGTGCAAAGACATGGTCACGTACCACTGACTGGTCCTCTCCATGGAGCTGGATCTGGAAGAAGCTTGCATGGACAGCAAGGCACCGGAGAGCCGTACGTGTCTAGAGCTAGACGAAGGCGTGCGTTCGTGCAATCGAGCTCTGCCCCGGGAGGCAGCATCCAGAACACCACGGGATATATAGAGATTCCAAATAAATTCTCCGTCCAAGTATTTTCTTGTGATGGCGGAGGGCTCCATTTTTGCATGGCTGGTGTTAGGTCAGCGTGTCCATGACAGGTACGTGCATGTGTTTGGGGTTCGGGAATTTGATTGGATTGGATGGCGTCTTGGTTCTCGGCATCGGCATGCATGCGACTTGTGGCCAGTGTTCGCTGTGGCTCTGTTCCCTGGAAGGAGCGGCCCGGAGACAATCCGGACAAGTTGCTGCCCTCCGTCATGTTTGATGGCAACCTATGCATGTTCCGTAGTACTTTACACTGGTTATTTGATCAACACATTTGTGGGTGTAATCTACATCACGTGGTTAAATACTGGCTTTACATTTACAATCACACAATAGTTATTTGTAAAAGCGTGTTCTGAAGTCCTCCAAGCTTCCCAAACTTCAAAGATTCAGCTTCTCAACGTTGCTTCTAGAATCTAGCTTCACGAGTATCGGGCCTTCGGGATGGCTTCTCACGAGAAGTTTTGGGAGTTGAGAGCTGGGGCATTGCCGAACAGGCCTTAAGTCGCCTACATTTGGAATTTGGGCCATTCGATTTTTTATTGAGTGAAGAA
>NC_041386.1:472967606-473006120 GCF_002162155.2 Triticum dicoccoides | reverse complement strand
AAGAAGCTCGCCAGAGAAGCTCCCCCACTATCTATCTTAGGGGTGTTAGGGCGGTGCAGGTTTGCCGGAGAAAATGTTTCATGGCCGGGGTTAGAGGGATGGCTGGTGGGGGGCGGCAGCACGGCGGTGGGGGAAGGGCAGGGTGGCGAGGCTGGCTCGGGAGCATCGCCGACTGAGAGATGGTGGCGGCTCGGTGGTTCGAAGAAAGAAGACGATGGCTTGAGGTCGAAGACACTCATCTATACGTCTGTTTTCCATCGGATGGCTGAAACTAGTCAGCTAACCCAAATCACATTTTCAGTCGACTGGTTTCTAACTAGTCCCTTACAATCACATTGTTAGTAATGTTATGATATATATTTTTCATTTAAGCGAGCTACAAAAAGTGAACCCGGTGCGACAGGATGCACTCGGTCCACACAAACAAAAGCGTATCAAAGGAATACTATTTCTTAACATAGTACAGGTGTAAACACTTATATATGCGCACATACACTCATTTTTATGAATGGATGCGCACAATCTACTCTTGAGACCGAGTCAACACGTTATCTTGAGATTGATGAAGTCATTACAGACGGCTCGTAGTCGATGGATTTTTTTTCTCCCATTGAATGAACATCGCCGATAAACTTGCAATAAATCCAAGAAAAATGCGAGCACCGATGATCTATAATTTGCACTCTAATGGGCTGGTTCCACCACAGAAAATATAACCATCTGAGAGACAATCGGTTCGCAGCCAAAAAATAGTTAGAAAGGAAAGAACGGCCAAAGACGATGAAGAGCTCATCCGAAGGCCAAAATGCAGATTTTGGAAAGTGGATAAGACGAGAGCCAACTCAGCGAACCAGCTAAAACAGCCGTCGTGATCAGCTTCACCCTCCTCGCCATGGACTGCCCTTTTCATCCCTCAATTCTTGTCGCAGCATTCCAAGAATGCACTTTCGAACAGAACAAGTCACTGCCGAAGACGTTTCCTTCGCCTACCCAGACCCAGCAGTCCTTCGATACAAGCAACAGCTCGCCGTCGGCGTCCCTCCTCCACTAGCGGCGCTATGACGCTGGCCGAGACACCGACGGACGCCCCCGTACAAGCGGCGCTGCTTCTCCCGGCTGCGGAAGCCGTGGCCCGGGGATGGCCACGTCGGAGGATAGCGTTGGGGGGCCCGTGGAGATCCGAGGCGCCGTACGCTAGACCAGTGCGAGGCGGCCGCGTCAGGGAGAAGGTTCAGTGGTGGGGCCGGCGTATCCGGAGATCCCACGGGATAAGGCGCGAAAGTGGAAAGGGTTGGATTCAGCTGGAGCTTTCTCACCTCGCTGGTTTTCCTTTCAAGCTTCCTTTCTCTCGATTGTTTTTTCGAGAAACACCCCCATATATAGTATTAATCAATTTAAAAAGTGTTTTCCCTAAAAACATTTAAAAATGCTTACAATCGTTCATTACAGTATACGTCGCGCAGGGCGGAATACTATAAATAATAATGGGTCTGTCTAGGACACATTTATGTCACATCTAAGCTCATGTACACTCTGTTCGTGATCTATTTTTTTTGTCTTAGTTTTTTTTTATTTCTTGTTGCTGCATTATATATTTGTGGGAACTTAGATGTGACATCCTTAAAAAACATCTAGATGTGAATTAGTCAAACTGAATAATAAAACCGCTAGACCTATTATCATAACCAAACTTAGCAATCTTATGAGCCGTCGTGTTTGACTGGCTATTGATCTTGAAGATCTTGAAATTATTTGCATGATGCTAAGCGCTTCCCTCTTGAAATCAATAAAAGAGGACCTGTTAAGAATATCATTTGCAAGATAGAAAACCACAAAGAAGCTATTAGATTCTACAATTATAGGTTTATTGAGACTGATACCGATATAGAGTCTGACAAGGCACACACAAAACTCCGCTTCATCAATACGCATGCCTAGCCTAATAAAATCTCTAAAAGAAATGATGACTTAGCCGTATGATCTCTAGCAGTAACCCTCACGCTGGCAACACTCATGCTCTCCACAAAGCAGGCATCAACATTGATCTTAATGACCTCAGACGAAAGAGGTTGCCAAGTCCCTAAATTCCTCGTTGAAATATCAACAGCCTCCTGGACATCCCTTCTACCTTTCTTGATCATATCCAATTGTTTACTGGAATAGCAGGCTGTGTATGAGTATGATATTCGTGCATGTATATTGTCTTTTGTATATTAGGCCCACCTCTCTAGTTTGTTGTATAGATTGAGGTAGAGACCCTACCTTATATTTATATATACCGTGCACATTGCACCAAATTAATACATCGTGCAATTCATACATCCAATATGGTATCAACTTTTTAGGTTTTCCTCTCGCTTCCGCCGCCGCCACGCTACCTCTCCGCGCTGCCGCCGCCACCATTACCCAGCCGCCTCGCTCCGCTGCTTTTCCTCTACGCTGCCGCAGCGTCGCTAGCTAGCCAGCGTCCCGCTGACTTTTCTCCACGCCCGCGTTGTGTCGCTAGCTAGCTGGGAATCGATCCCGCTCGCACCGCGCCCAGCACCGCCAATCGCCCGCGTCGCTCCACCCGTTCCCAAACCCGCCGCCCGCTAACCCGCGCACCCGGCACCCAACCCCGCCGCCCGCTAACCCCGCTCGCCAGCTCACGATCGTCCAACCACCCGCTCGCCAGCTCTCGCGATCGCCCAGACACGCAACTCGTCTGCCCGTGCGATCGTCCCCGCCAGCCCGCGCCGAGTCACCTCGCTTCGTCAGCCTCCGCTGCACTGCATCTGTGTCATCTGAAGCCGCTGCTGCCGCCGCGCCATGTCGTCAGTTACCTCCTCTGCGTCCACCAACTCCAACCCGTTCGCCGATGCCAACCCTCCCGACGTCAACGACATCCGCAAGCTCAACATCTTCGAGCGGGTGCCGGTTCGTCTCTTTCAGGCGGACTCCTCCTACCACACATGGAAGACGTACTTCTCCCTCGTGCTCCGGGAGTACCATCTCATGGACCACGTGGACGGCACCGTCGACTCCAGCCTCGTCCCCGAGTTTCACGACTGGTCCACCATCGACACCACGATCATCCGCTGGTTTTTCCTCACCATCATGCCCGACCTCTTCCAGACGGTTCTGATGGATGGTGATGATGCCTGCGCCGTGTGGACCAAGGTGAACGGGCTCTTCACCGACAACAAGCTCCAGTGCCGCGTTTTTCTGCAGCAAGAGTTCTTTGGGTGTCATCAGGACAACACCTCCATCGACGACTATTGTCGCCGCCTTAAGACTCTCGCTGACGAGCTTTGTGATATCGGCGCCAAGGTCGATGATGACCTCCTCCTCAGCACGCTCACCGTCGGGCTTAACGAGGACTTCGGTAACGCCGCGGGGAACCTCAGCCTCATCTCCAACTCGTCTTTCGCCAAGTTTGTTGCGTACCTTCGCTTGTAGGAGCGGCGGATGAAGCAGGTGAGGACGCGCGCCATCCACACCGCCCTCATCGCCGATACCACCCGCGGCGGGCCTCCGACGCCTCCCGCTGCCCCGACATCCCAACATCGTCATCAGGCACCCTTCCCGGTGCCCCAGCAGCCAGGGCTCCTGCCACTGCCGTACGGCCCGCCCGCGCCCCCCGCTCCTCCCGCTAAAAAGCACCGCGGGGGCTGGTGCAGTGGCCGCCGCAGCGGTCAGCAGCAGCACTAGCAGCCGCAGCAAGCTGGCCAGCAGCAGCAGCAGTTTTCGGCGCCGCAGCCGCTCTAGGTGCCGCCCCATGAGCCTCCGGCTGCAACCCGTGGACTGGTGTCGTCCATGCGTACACCATGCCAGTTCCACGGGCTCCTGCACCGACGCTTCCCATGCCGCGCCCATCGGCGCACCAGGCGTACTACGCGGCTCCATAGTTGTACAGAGGATACCCACCGCCGCAGATGAGCGGCGCCTACGGTCTCCCTGCGGCCCCGCCGCCGCCCTCGCCGGCCCTATCACCGACACCTTGGGATCCGGCGCTCCTCGCTGCGCTGCACGCTGCACCTACACCGAACAACTACACTGGAGGCGGTGATTGGTACATGGACACCAGGGCTATGGCTCACATGTTTGCTCATCCTGGTAATCTTGCCTCCTTCACTCCTGTCACCACCGACCGCCGCATCATTGTCGGTGACGGTTCCTCACTACCTATCACACATGTCGGGCACACTTCTTTTCCTTCTACTTCTATTCCTATTACTTTGTCTAACATTCTTGTGTCACCTCATCTTATTAAGAATCTTGTTTCCGTTCATTGTTTAACTCGTGAAAATCCTGTTACTGTTGAATTTGATGAGCTTGGCTTTTGTGTCAAGGACGCTCGAACCAGGATGGTACTTCGCCGATGTGACAGCCTTGACGAGCTCTATTTGGTGCATCCGCCGTCCACCTCCACCACCGCACTGGTCGCTCTCTCCGCCGGCATCGATCTCTGGCACGCTCGTTTGGGTCATCCCAACCCCGTCACACTTTGTCATATTCTTAGGAGTTTCAGTTTCAGTTGTAATAAGATAGAGGATCACACCTGTCATGCCTGTTGTGTCGGCAAACATGTCCGCCTTCCATTTAATAACTCCACCACCATAGCTTCTTCTCCTTTTCAGTTGATTCATAGCAATGTGTGGACCTCTCCGGTTCCTAGTAATTCGGGCTATTTATATTATCTGGTTATTCTTGATGACTATTCTCACTATGTGTGGACATTTCCTTTACGACGAAAGTCGGATGCACTCTCACTTTGTCGGCTTTTTACTCCTATGTTAGCACACAGTTTGGGCGTCCCATCCTTGCTCTTCAGACTGACAATGGAAAAGAGTTCGACAATCTTGCTTTCCGCACTTTTCTGTCGCACCACGGCACCGTTTTTTGTCTCACATGCCCGTACACTTCACAGCAGAATGGTCGAGCCGAACGCGTCCTTCGCACTCTGAACGACTGCGTTCGGAAGCTCCTGTTCCACGCTAATGTGCCGCCTCATTTCTGGCCGGATGCACTCACTACTGCTTCACTTCTCCTCGACCTAGGTTAATTGTTTTTTCGAGAAACACCCTCATATATAGTATTAATCAATTTAAAAAGTGTTTTCCCTAAAAACACTTAAAAGTGCTTACAATTGTTCATTACAACATACGCCACGCAGGGTG
The DNA here is from genome assembly GCF_002162155.2 of Triticum dicoccoides. Taxonomy (NCBI): domain Eukaryota; kingdom Viridiplantae; phylum Streptophyta; class Magnoliopsida; order Poales; family Poaceae; genus Triticum; species Triticum dicoccoides. The sequence goes on along the minus strand of NC_041386.1, from coordinate 473,000,961 downwards.
AAATACTATAATAAATAAAACCGTTAAACCTATTATCATAACTAAACTTAGCAATCTTATGAGCCGTCGTGTTTGACTGGCTATTGATCTTGAAGATCTCGAAATTATTTGCATAATGCTAAGCGCTTCCCTCTTAATATCAACAAAAGGGGACCTGTTAAGAATATCATTTGCAAGATAGGAAACCACGAAGGAGCTATTAGATTCTACAATTACGGGTTTATTGAGACTGATACCGATATAGAGACTGGCAAGGCACACACAAAACTCCGCTTCATCAACACACGTGCTGTTGGGGAACGTTGCAGAAAACAAAAAATTTCCTACGGTTTCACCAAGATCCATCTATGAGTTCATCTAGCAACGAGTGATCGGATTGCATCTACATACCTTTGTAGATCACGCGCGGAAGCGTTCAAAGAACGGGGATGAGGAAGTCATACTCGAGTGTGATCCAAATCACCGGAGATCCTAGCGCCGAACGGACGGCACCTCCGCGTTCAACACACGTACGGTCAGCGTGACGTCTCCTCCTTCTTGATCCAGCAAGGGGGGGGGAGGAGAGGTTGATGAAGATCCAGCAGCACGATGGCATGGTGGTGGATGCAGGGGTCACCGCAGCAGGGCTTCGCCGTTCTACTGCGAGAGGGAGAGGTGTAGCAGGGGAGAGGGAGGCGCCAAGACTCAAGGGTGTGGCTGCCCCTCCCTCCCCCCCTTTATATAGGCTCCCCTAGGGGGGCGCCAGCCCTAGGAGATGGGATCTCCTAGGGGGGCGGCGGCCAAGGGTGGAGTAGCCCCCAAGGCAAGTGGGGCGCCCCCCACCCTAGGGTTTCCAACCCTAGGCGCAGGGGGTGGGCCAAGGGGGCGCACCAGCCCACTATGGGCTGGTTCCCCTCCCCACTTCAGCCCATGGGGCACTCCGGGATGGGTGGCCCCACCCGGTGGACCCCCGGGACCCTTCCGGTGGTCCCGGTACAATACCGGTGACCCCCGAAACTCTCCCGATGGCCAAAACTGCACTTCCTATATATAATTTTTTACCTCCGGACCATTCCGGAACTCCTTGTGACGTCCGGGATCTCATCCGGGACTCCGAATAACTTTCGGGTTACTGCATATTCATATCTCTACAACCCTAGCGTCACCGAACCTTAAGTGTGTAGACCCTATGGGTTCGGGAGATATGTAGACATGACCGAGATGGCTCTCCGGTAAATAACCAACAGCGGGATCTGGATACCCATGTTGGCTCCCACATGCTCCTCGATGATCTCATCGGATGAACCATGATGTCGAGGATTCAAGCAACCCCGTATACAATTCCCTTTGTCAATCGGTATGTTACTTGCCCGAGATTCGATCGTCGGTATCCCAATACCTCATTCAATCTCGTTACCGGCAAGTCACTTTACTCGTACCGTAAGGCATGATCCCGTGACCAGACACTTGGTCACTTTGAGCTCATTATGATGATGCATTACCGAGTGGGCCCAGAGATACCTCTCCGTTATACGGAGTGACAAATCCCAGTCTTGATCCGTGTCAACCCAACAGACACTTTCGGAGATACCCGTAGTATACCTTTATAGTCACCCAGTTACGTTGTGACGTTTAGTACACCCAAAGCACTCCTACGGTATCCGGGAGTTACACGATCTCATGGTATAAGGAAAAGATACTTGACATTGGAAAAACTCTAGCAAACGAACTATACGATCTTGTGCTATGTTTAGGATCGGGTCTTGTCCATCACATCATTCTCCTAATGATGTGATCTCGTTATCAATGACATCCAATGTCCATAGTCAGGAAACCATGACTATCTATTGATCAACGAGCTAGTCAACTAGAGGCTTACTAGGGACATGTTGGTGTCTATGTATTCACACATGTATTACGATTTCCGGATAACACAATTATAGCATGAATAAAAGACAATTATCATGAACAAGGAAATATAATAATAATCCTTTTATTATTGCCTCTAGGGCATATTTCCAACAGTCTCCCACTTGCACTAGAGTCAATAATCTAGTTACATTGTGATGGATCGAACACCCATGGAATTCTGGTGTTGATCATGTTTTTCTCTAGGGAGAGGTTTAGTCAACGGATCTGCTACATTCAGGTCCATATGTACTTTACAAATATCTATGTCTCCATCTTGAACATTTTCATGAATGGAGTTGAAGCGACGCTTGATGTGCCCGGTCTTCTTGTGAAACCTGGGTTCCTTGGCAAGTGCAATAGCTCTAGTGTTGTCACAGAAGAGTTTGATCGGCCCCGACGCATTGGGTATGACTCCTAGGTCGGTGATGAACTCCTTCAGCCAAATTGCTTCATGCGCTGCCTCCGAGGCTGCCATGTACTCCGCTTCACATGTAGATCCCGCCACGACGCTCTGCTTGCAACAGCACCAGCTTACTGCCCCACCATTCAAAATATACATGTATCCGGTTTGTGACTTAGAGTCATCCAGATCTGTGTCGAAGCTAGCGTCGACGTAACCCTTTACGACGAGCTCTTCGTCACCTCCATAAATGAGAAACATTTCCTTAGTCCTTTTCAGGTACTTCAGGATATTCTTGACCGCTGTCCAGTGTTCCTTGTCGGGATTACTTTGGTACCTACCTACCAAACTTATGGCAAGGTTTACATCAGGTCTGGTACACAACATGGCATACATAATAGAACCTATGGCTGAGGCATAGGGGATGACACTCATCTCTTCTATATCTTCTACCGTGGTCGGACATTGAGCTAAGCTCAATTTCACACCTTGCAACACAGGCAAGAACCCCTTCTTAGACTGATCCATATTGAACTTCTTCAATATCTTATCAAGGTATGTGCTTTGTGAAAGACCTACGAGGCATCTTGATCTGTCTCTATAGATCTTGATGCCTAATATATAAGCAGCTTCTCCAAGGTCCTTCATTGAAAAACTCTTATTCAAGTAGGCCTTAATGCTGTCCAAAAGCTCTATATCATTTCCTATCAAAAGTATGTCATCCACATATAATATGAGAAATGCTACAGAGCTCCCACTCACTTTTTTGTAAACGCAGGCTTCTCCATAAGTCTGCATAAACCCAAACACTTTGATCATCTCATCAAAGCGAACATTCCAACTCCGAGATGCTTGCACCAGCCCATAAATGGATCGCTGGAGCTTGCATACCTTGTCAGCATTCTTAGGATCGACAAAACCTTCCGGCTGCATCATATATAATTCTTCCTTAAGGAAACCATTAAGGAATGCCGTTTTGACGTCCATTTGCCATATCTCATAATCATAGAATGCGGAAATTGCTAACATGATTCAGACGGACTTCAGCTTCGCTACCGGTGAGAAAGTCTCATCGTAGTCAACCCCTTGAACTTGTCGATAACCCTTAGCGACAAGCCGAGCTTTATAGATGGTAACATTACCATCCGCGTCTGTCTTCTTTTTAAAGATCCATTTATTTTCTATGGCTCGCCGCTCAACGGGCAAGTCAGTCAAAGTCCATACTTCGTTTTCATACATGGATCCTATCTCGGATTTCATGGCTTCCAGCCATTTGTCGGAATCCGGGCCCGCCATCGCTTCTTCATAGTTCGAAGGTTCACCGTTGTCTAGCAACATGATTTCCAAGACAGGGTTGCCGTACCACTCTAGTGCGGAACGTGTCCTTGTGGACCTACGAAGTTCAGTAGCAACTTGATCTGAAGTTTCATGATCATCATTAACTTCCTCTCTAGTCGGTGCAGGCACCTCAGGAACATTTTCTTGAGTTGCGCCATTTTCCGGTTCAAGAGGTAATACTTCATCAAGTTCTACTTTCCTCCCACTTACTTCTTTCGAGAGAAACTCCTTCTCTAGAAAGGATCCATTCTTGGCAACAAAGATCTTGCCTTCAGATCTGAGGTAGAAGGTATACCCAATAGTTTCTTTAGGGTATCCTATGAAGACGCATTTTTCCGACTTGGGTTCGAGCTTTTCAGGTTGAAGTTTCTTGACATAAGCATCGCATCCCCAAACTTTTAGAAACGACAGCTTAGGTTTCTTCCCAAACCATAATTCATACGGTGTCGTCTCAACGGATTTCGATGGAGCCCTATTAAAAGTGAATGCGGCAGTCTCTAAAGCATAGCCCCAAAATGATAGCGGTAAATCGGTAAGAGACATCATAGATCGCACCATATCTAATAGAGTGCGATTACGATGTTCGAACACACCATTACACTGAGGTGTTCTAGGTGGCGTCAGTTGTGAAACTATTCCACATTTTCTTAAGTGTGTGCCAAACTCGTGACTCCAGTATTCTCCTCCATGATCTGATCGCAAGAACTTGATTTTCCTGTCACGTTGATTCTCAACCTCACTCTGAAATTCCTTGAACTTTTCAAAGGTCTCAGACTTGTGTTTCATTAAATAGACATACCCATATCTACTCAAGTCATCAGTGAGGGTGAGAACATAACGATAGCCACCGCGAGCCTCAACACTCATTGGACCGCACACATCAGTATGTATGATTTCCAATAAGTTGGTTGCTCGCTCCATTGTTCCTGAGAACGGAGTCTTGGTCATTTTACCCATGAGGCATGGTTCGCACGTGTCAAATGATTCGTAATCAAGAGACTCTAAAAGTCCATCTGCATGAAGCTTCTTCATGCGTTTAACACCTATGTGACCAAGGCGGCAGTGCCACAAGTATGTGGGACTATCATTATCAACCTTACATCTTTTGGTACTCACACTATGAATATGTGTAGCATTACGCTCGAGATTCATTAAGAATAAACCATTCACCATCGGAGCATGACCATAAAACATATCTCTCATATAAATAGAACAACCATTATTCTCGGATTTAAATGAGTAGCCATCTCGTATTAAACGAGATCCTGATACAATGTTCATGCTCAAACTTGGCACTAAATAACAATTATTGAGGTTCAAAACTAATCCCGTAGGTAAATGTAGAGGTAGCGTGCCGACGGCGATCACATCGACCTTGGAACCATTCCCGACGCGCATCGTCACCTCGTCCTTCACCAGTCTCCGCTTATTCTGCAGCTCCTACTTTGAGTTACAAATGTGAGCAACCGCATCGGGATCAAATACCCAGGAGCTACTACGAGTACTAGTAAGGTACACATCAATTACATGTATATCACATATACCTTTCATGATGCCGGCCTTCGTGTCCGCTAAGTATTTGGGGCAGTTCCGCTTCCTGTGACCACTTCCCTTGCAATAAAAGCACTCAGTCTCGGGCTTGGGTCCATTCTTTAGCTTCTTCCCGGCAGCTTGCTTACCGGGCGCGGCAACTCCCTTGCCGTCCTTCTTGAAGTTCTTCTTACCCTTGCCCTTTTTGAACTTAGTGGTTTTATTCACCATCAACACTTGATGTTCCTTTTTGACTTCTACCTCTGCTGATTTCAGCATTGCAAATACTTCAAGAATGGTCTTTTCCATCCCCTGCATATTGAAGTTCATCACAAAGCTCTTGTAGCTCGGTGGAAGCGACTGAAGGATTCTGTCAATGACCGCGTCATCCGGGAGATTAACTCCCACCTGAGTCAAGCGGCTATGTAACCCTGACATAGTGAGTATGTGCTCACTGACAGAACTATTTTCCTCCATCTTACAGCTGAAGAACTTGTCGGAGACTTCATATCTCTCGACCCGGGCATGAGCTTGAAAAACCATTTTCAGCTCTTCGAACATCTCATATGCTCCGTGTCTCTCAAAATGTTTTTGGAGCCCTGGTTCTAAGCTGTAAAGCATGCCGCACTGAACGAGGGAGTAATCATCGGTACGTGTCTGCCAAGCGTTCATAACGTCTTGTTCTGCAGGGAGAACAGGTGCTTCACCTAGCGGTGTTTGTAGGACATAGTCTTTCTTGGCAGCTATGAGGATGATCCTCAGGTTCCGGACCCAGTCTGTATAGTTGCTCCCATCGTCTTTCAGCTTGGTTTTCTCTAGGAACGCGTTGAAGTTGAGGACAACGTTGGCCATTTGATCTACAATACATGTTGTAAAGATTTTAGACTAAGTTCATGATAATTAAGTTCATCTAAATCAAATTATTCAATGAACTCCCACTCAGATAGACATCCCTCCAGTCATCTAAGTATAACATGATCCGAGTTAACTAGGCCGTGTCCGATCATCACGTGAGACGGACTAGCCAACATCGGTGAACATCTTCATGTTGATTGTATCTTCTATATGACTCATGCTCGACCTTTCGGTCTTCTGTGTTCCAAGGCCATGTCTGTACATGCTAGGATCGTCAAGTAAACCTAAGTGTTTGCATGTGTAAATCTGTCTTACACCCGTTGTATGTGAACGTTGGAATCTATCACACCCGATCATCACGTGGTGCTTCAAAACAACAAACTGTCGCAACGGTGCACAGTTAGGGGGAACACTTTCTTGAAATTATTATGAGGGATCATCTTATTTACTACTGTCGTTCTAAGTAAACAAGATGCAAAAACATGATAAACATCACATGCAATCAAATAATAATAGTGACATGATATGGCCAATATCACATAGCTCCTTTGATCTCCATCTTGGGGCTCCATGATCATCTTGTCACCGGCATGACACCATGATCTCCATCGTCATGATCTCCATCATCGTGTCTCCATGAAGTTGCTCGCCAACTATTACTTCTACTACTATGGCTAACACGTTTAGCAATAAAGTAAAGTAATTTGCATGGCGTTTCTCAATGACATGCAGGTCATACAAAAAATAAAGACAACTTCGATGGCTCCTGCCGGTTGTCATACTCATCGACATGCAAGTCGTGATTCCTATTACAATAGCATGAACATCTCATACATCACATATATATCATTCATCATTCATCACAACTTTGGCCATATCACATCACAAAACACTTGCTGCAAAAACAAGTTAGACGTCCTCTAATTGTTGTTGCAAGTTTTACGTGGCTGTAATAGGGTTCTAGCAAGAACGTTTTCTTACCTACGTGAAAGCCACAACGTGATTTGTCAAGTTCTATTTACCCTTCATAAGGACCCTTTTCATCGAATCCGCTCCAACTAAAGTGGGAGAGACAGACACCCGCCAGCCACCTTATGCAACTAGTGCATGTCAGTCGGTGGAACCGGTCTCACGTAAGCATACGTGTAAGGTTGGTCCGGGCCACTTCATCCCACAATACTGCTGAAGCAAAATAAGACTAGTAGCGGCAAGAAAGTTGACAACATCTACGCCCACAACAAATTGTGTTCTACTCGTGCAAAGAGAACTACGCATAGACCTAGCTCATGATGCCACTGTTGGGGAACGTTGCAGAAAACAAAAAATTTCCTACGGTTTCACCAAGATCCATCTATGAGTTCATCTAGAAATGAATGATCGGATTGCATCTACATACCTTTGTAGATCACGCGCGGAAGCGTTCAAAGAACGGGGATGAGGAAGTCGTACTCGACGTGATCCAAATCACCGGAGATCCTAGCGCCGAACGGACGGCACCTCTGCGTTCAACACACGTATGGTCAGCATGACGTCTCCTCCTTCTTGATCCAGCAAGGGGGGAAGGAGGGGTTGATGAAGATCCAGCAGCACGACGGCGTGGTGGTGGATGCAGGGGTCACCGCAGCAGGGCTTCGCTGTTCTACTGCGAGAGGGAGAGGTGTAGCAGGGGAGAGGGAGGCGCCAAGACTCAAGGGTGTGGCTGCCCCTCCCCCCCTTTATATAGTCTCCCCTAGGGGGGCGCCGACCCTAGGAGATGGGATCTCCTAGGGGGGGCGGCGGCCAAGGGTGGAGTAGCCCCCAAGGCAAGTGGGGCGCCCCCCACCCTAGGGTTTCCAACCCTAGGCGCAGGGGGTGGGCCAAGGGGGCGCACCAGCCCACTATGGGCTGGTTCCCCTCCCCACTTCAGCCCATGGGGCCCTCCGGGATGGGTGGCCCCACCCGGTGGACCCCCGGGACCCTTCCGGTGGTCCCAGTACAATACCGGTGACCCCCGAAACTCTCTCGATGGCCGAAACTGCACTTCCTATATATAATTCTTCACCTCCGGACCATTCCGGAACTCCTCGTGACGTCCGGGATCTCATCCGGGACTCCGAACAACTTTCGGGTTACTGCATATTCATATCTCTACAACCCTAGCGTCACCGAACCTTAAGTGTGTAGACCCTATGGGTTCGGGAGACATGTAGACATGACCGAGATGGCTCTCCGGTCAATAACCAACAACGGGATCTGGATACCCATGTTGGATCCCACATGCTCCTCGATGATCTCATCGGATGAACCACGATGTCGAGGATTCAAGCAACCCCGTATACAATTCCCTTTGTCAATCGGTATGTTACTTGCCCGAGATTCGATCGTCGGTATCCCAATACCTCGTTCAATCTCGTTACCGGCAAGTCACTTTACTCGTACCGTAATGCATGATCCCGTGACCATACACTTGGTCACTTTGAGCTCATTATGATGATGCATTACCGAGTGGGCCCAAAGATACCTCTCCGTTATACGGAGTGACAAATCCCAGTCTTGATCCGTGTCAACCCAACAGACACTTTCGAAGATACCCGTAGTATACCTTTATAGTCACCCAGTTACGTTGTGATGTTTAGTACACCCAAAGCACTCCTACGGTATCCGGGAGTTACACGATCTCATGGTCTAAGGAAAAGATACTTGACATTGGAACAACTCTAGCAAACGAACTATACAATCTTGTGCTATGTTTAGGATCGGGTCTTGTTCCATAGTCAGGAAACCATGACTATCTATTGATCAACGAGCTAGTCAACTAGAGGCTTACTAGGGACATGTTGGTGTCTATGTATTCACACATGTATTACGATTTCCGGATAACATAATTATAGCATGAATAAAAGACAATTATCATGAACAAGGAAATACAATAATAATCCTTTTATTATTGCCTCTAGGGCATATTTCCAACACGTGCATGGTCCAATAAAATCCCAAGAAGAAATGATAACTTGGCAGTATGATCTCTGGCAGTAACCCCCACATTGGCAGCACTCATGCTCTCCACAAAGTAGGCGTCAACGTTAATCTTAATGACCTCAGATGAAGGGGGTTGCCAAGTCCCTAAATTCCTCGCTGAAATATCAGCGGCCTCCTGGACATCCACCACCCCCTTGCCATCCTTACTCATATCCAATTGTTTACTGAAATGATAGGATGTGTAAGATGCCCAATAGCTTTCCAGAAAAAGAGCACGGAAGAGAAAGATTCCTTCCCTTTATCAAAAATAGATAATTCCTTAAATGGCAAGCTCTCTAAAAATGAATAATTCAACTGATCCAAAGAACAAGGAGACTGTCTGGACCTGAGAAATTAAAGATATTTTCTTTCGGAATATTCCACACATCCCTCATAGACAAACGACGAGCACGAGCCTTCAGACACATCACTAGTGCATGCTAAATATTTTCTTATTTAACGCCACAAATAGAGCAAATAGCATGGTCGGTTTGGTGGTTAGAAACTCTATTAATGTGAACCGCCAAACTATTTGAAGCCGCTCGCCAGGCAAAAATCTTGATATTTTGTGGGGCATTCGCCTTCCAAATAATAACCCAAAGCCTTCTCTCCCCATTCACAACACCATTGGTTTGCCTAAGATCTTTCTTGCAATCCTTGAGATTCAACATCAATTTATACGCACTCCTAACAGAAAACAACCCATTCTTTTCAAAGTGCCATGTAAGAAAATCACCATCCCTCGAGGATTGAATATGTATCTTTAAGATCTCCTCGGTGTCGTGTGGATAGAACAACTGTTTTATCAGACTCACATCCCATGTTCTCAAACTGCTCATGAATCAGTCAAACACCCATTCCTTTCTAAACTTTTAAGGCCAAAATTCCTGGGCATCCAGTTATCTCTCCAAATATCAATATTAGCTCCATCAACCACTCTCCAGATGATACCTTGTTTAAGCAGATCCAACCAATGCAGAATACCTTGCCATGTAACTAAAGTCGACTGCGGAAACACGGTGTCTAGAAGATGTCCATGGGGGCAATACTTGGCCTTCACCACCTTTGCAAGACTCCGGGAACACCAACAACCACCATGAATGCAGCCTGCTTAGCAAGGAGAACTTGATTAAATAGTCTAAAATCGCGAAAACCCATACGATCCTCGCCTTCTGGTCTTGTCTTTTTATCCCAAGCAAGCCAGTGTGTTTTCCTCCTATTTTCTTCATCGCCCAGCCAGAAATTCCTAATAAGTTATGCTAGCTATTCACAAATAGATGTTGGAAATTTAAGAATACCCAAGGCATACACCGAAAGATCCTGGACTGCTGATTTAATCTGAATTTCCTTTTCCCCACTCAACGCATATTTTTCAATCAAGTCTGAGAGTCTTTTTAGTGCTTTATCTTTGGTATACTGGAATTTGCCATCCTTCAGTGTTCCTTCACGCACTGATAGTCCAAGATATTTATCCTTGAAACCATCTGCAGCAATCTGAAGGACTACCATGATTGACACTTGATCTTCTAACGTGTAATTCTTTCCAAACAGAAATGAACACTTATCTAAACTCAATAACTACCTAGTCCCCTCCTCATGGACCGTCAAAATATTTTTAATGGTCAACGCTTGATTCAAAGATCCCTTAAAAAATAGAAGGCTATCATCAACAAACAACAAATGAGATATACCTAGGCCGCTTTCGCTTAAACGAAATTTTGTAGAGCACCTCTTTCACATGCGTCTTGGAGTGACGATGAGAGAGCCTCCGCCACGAATAGGAACAAGTACGGTGATAATGGACCCCCCTGCCCGAGACCTCGAGATGAAACAAAGGAATCTAGAAGTTTTCCATTAAAACGCCTCGAGAAGGTGATATAGCTTATAAGAGCAACTCTAGTAGATTCCGCAAAAACTGTATACGGTTCCCCCTAAAACGGATATGCCGTAATGCGCAACATCGGGCAAAATAGACCCCCTAGCGATTGTTAATGTTTAACAACCTCCCCTGCTAGGGGCATGTGAGTTGTGCTTTATTCGAGGGCTACTAGACTTTTGTAATACATATTTGAGTTCTTTATGACTAATGTGAGTATTTTGGTCTACATGCACTTCCATCATTCATATTTTGCTAGCCTCTTTGGTGTCGTGCATTACCCACTGTCACATTCAGACATGGTGCATACTTGCCAGTGATCCCTGTGAGATGATATGCTCTCTCACACATAAATCTCATTATATCTTTTCAAAACAACCACCATACCTACCTATTATAGCATTTCCATAGCCATTCCGAGATATATTGCCATGCAACTTCGATTGTTACTATCATTACTTGACTTCAACATTCATTGTCATTTTGCTTTGCATGATCATAGAGCTAACATGATATTTGTGGCAGTGCAACCGTTTTATCATTGATACATGTTACGCTAGATCATTGCACATCTTTGTACACCGCCAGAGGCATTCATATATAGTCATCATATCGTTTCATATTATGAGTTGTAAGCAAAATAAAAGTGTGATGCATTTCCAGAGTCTGCCCTACTAGTGAGGAAAAAGTAGGAGGCCCATGATTCCTAGAAAAAGAGGGGATGGGGACAATGAGCTCAAGAAAATAGGCCCAAAAAGAGCCCAAAAAACAAGAGAAAAAGAGAGAGGGGGTGCACTACTATCCTTTACCACACTTGTGCTTCAAAGTAGCACCATGTTTACCGTATAGAGATTTCTCATATTATTCTTTTCATATGCTAGTGGGATTTTTAAATTAGAGAACTTGGCTTGTATATTCTGATGGCGAGCTTCCTCAAAAAGCTCAAGGTCTTCATGAGCAAGCAAGTTGGATGCACACCCACTTATATTCATTAGGAGAGCTTTCATACACTTATAGCTCTAGTGCATCCATCGTATGGTAATCCCTACTCTTTGCATTAACATCGATCGTAAGGTCTCCCCCTTGCCTAATGATCAAGATGCATTGATGTGAGACTTTCTTATCTTTTTGTCCTCTCAATTGAAACCCCGTCATCATTCTATTCGCCATCCAAAGTGCTAAGACCATGGCTCACGCTCAATTATTACGTGCAAGTTGAAAGATGAATCAAGAAAAGTATTATTTAATTGCTTGGTTTGGCGTCGGGCACTACAAGGATTCGGGTCTATTGCAACAAAATCGTTCATCGCAATACATGCCGATTTGTGGCGATAAATACCTATTGCCATGAAACAACATTCGTTGACAGCCGTTGCGACTGTATACATGGTAATAGGTTATTGCCACAAAAAAGCAATTGTGGCAATAAAGTGTGCAATTGCAACAGCCATGTGGGAAGTTGCCACATGTTTTCTCGTGGCAACACTCACCTGATGCCACAATTTGCTTTGTGGAGATAGCTTTAATGCAACATGTAACGAATCATGGCGACTGTAGCTTGTGGCGATAGACATTTGTGGCAACAACCTATGCCAACGATGTTCGTTTCGTGGCGCATACTCTTCCGTGGCAATAGTCAATTGTGGCAAGAAATTATGGCAAAAATCCTTGTTTTCGTGGCATTAGGCATTTTGCTACGAACCGCTACACTTGTGGCATTAACTGTTGGGGAACACAGTAATTTCAAAAAAAAGTGTACGCATACGCAAGAACATGGTGATGCATAGCAATGAGAGGGGAGAGTATCGTCTATGTACCCTCATAGACCGTAAGCAGAAGCGTTATGACAACGCGGTTGATGTAGTCGTACGTCTTCACGATCGACCGATCTAGTACCGAAGATACGGCACCTCCGCGATCTGCACACGTTCGGCTCGGTGACGTCCCACAAACTCATGATCCAATAGAGCTTCGAGGGAGAGCTTTGTCAGCACGACGATGTGATGACGGTGATGATGTTGCTACCGGAACAGGGCTTCGCCTAAGGACCGCTACGATATTACCGAGGTGGATTATGGTGGAGGGGGGCACCGCACACGGCTAAAGATCAATGATAAACTTGTGTGTCTATGGGGTGCCCCACTCCCCCGTATATAAAGGAGTGGAGGACGGGAGGGGCTGGCCCTCTCTATGGCGCGCCCTAGGGGAGTCCTACTCCCACCGGGAGTAGGATTCCCCCCTTACATGTAGTAGGAGTAGGAAAGAAGGAAGGGGAGTAGAGGAGAAAGGAAAGGGGGGCCCTCCCAATTCGAATTGGGCTAGGGGGCACGCCTCCCACCTTTTCCTTCCCTCTCCTCTTTTCCACTAAGGCCCAATAAGGCCCATATACTCCCCGGGGGGTTCCGGTAACCTCCCGGTACTCTGGAAAATGCCCGAACTCATCCGGAACCATTCCGCTGTCGAAACATAGGCTTCCAATATATCAATCTTTATGTCTCGACCATTTCGAGACTCCTCGTCATGTCCGTGATCAAATCCGGGACTCCGAACTACCTTCGGTACATCAAAACACATAAACTCGTAATACCGATCGTCACCGGATGTTAAGCGTGCGGACCCTACGGGTTCGAGTACTATGTAGACATGACCGAGACATGTCTCCGGTCAATAACCAATAGCGGAACCTGGATGCTCATATTGGTTCCTACATATTCTACGAAGATCTTTATCGGTCAAACCGCATAATGATATACGTTGTTCCCTTTGTCATCGGTATGTTACTTGCTCGAGATTCGATCGTCAGTATCTCAGTACCTAGTTCAATATCATTACCGGCAAGTCTCTTTACTCGTTCTGTAATGCTACATCTCGTAACTAACTCATTAGCTACATTTCTTGCAAGGAATATAGTGATGTACATTACCGAGAGGGCCCAGAGATACCTCTCCGACAATCGGAGTGACAATTCCTAATCTTGATCCATGCCAACTCAACAAACACCATCGGGGACACCTATAGAGCACCTTTATAATCACCTAGTTACGTTGTGATGTTTGGCAGCACACAAAGTGTTCCTCCGGTATTCGGGAGTTGCATGGTCTCATAGTCATAGGAACATGTATAGTTATGGAGAACTCAATAGCAACAAACTAAGCGATCATCGTGCTAAGCTAACGGATGGGTAAAGTCAATCACATCATTCTATAATGATGTGATCCCGTTAATCCAATGACAACTCATGTCTATGGTTAGAAAACATAACCATCATTGATTCAACGAGCTAGTCAAGTAGAGGCAAACTAGTGACACTCTATTTGTCTATGTATTCACACAAGTACTAACTTTCCGGTTAATACAATTCTAGCATGAATAATAAACATTTATCATGATATAAGGAAATAGAAATAACAACTTTATTATTGCCTCTAGGGCATATTTCCTTCAGTCTCCCACTTGCACTAGAGTCAATAATCTAGATTACATTGTAATGATTCTAACACCCATGGAGTCTTGGTGATGAATATGTTTTGCTCGTGAGAGAGGCTTAGTCAACTGGTCTGCAACATTCAGATCCGTATGTATCTTGCAAATCTCTGTGTCTCCCTCCTTGACTTGATCGCGGATGGAATTGAAGCATCTCTTGATGTGCTTGGTTCTATTGTGAAATCTGGATTCCTTTGCCAAGGCAATTGCACCAGTATTGTCCCAAAAGATTTTCATTGGACCTGATGCACTAGGTATGACACCTAGATCGGATATGAACTCCTTCATCTAGACTCCTTCATTTGCTGCTTCCGAAGCAGCTATGTATTCCGCTTCACATGTAGATCCCGCCACAACGCTCTGCTTGGAACTGCACCAACTAACAGCTCCACCATTCAATAAAAACATGTATCCGGTTTGTGACTTAGAGTCATACGGATCAGTGTCAAAGCTTGCATTGATGTAACCGTTTACGATGAGCTCTTTGTCACCTCCATATACGAGAAACATATCCTTAGTCCATTTCAGGTATTTCAGGATGTTCTTGACCATTGTCCAGTGATCCACTCCTGGATTACTTTGGTACCTCCCTGCTAAACTTATACCAAGGCACACATCAGGTCTGGTACACAGCATTGCATACATGATAGAGCCTATGGCTGAAGCATAGGGAACACCTTTCATTTTCTCTCTGTCTTCTGCAGTGGTCGGGCATTGAGTCTGACTCAACTTCACACCTTGTAATACAAGCAAGAACCCTTTCTTTGCCTGGTCCATTTTGAACTTCTTCAAAACTTTATCAAGGTATGTGCTCTGTGAAAGTCCAATTAAGCGTCTTGATCTATCTCTATAGATCTTGATGCCCAATATATAAGAAGCTTCACCGAGGTCTTTCATTGAAAAATTATTATTCAAGTATCCTTTTATGCTATTTAGAAATTCAGTATCATTTCCGATCAACAATATGTCATCTACATATAATATCAGAAATGCTACGGAGCTCCCACTCACTTTCTTGTAAATACAGGCTTCTCCAAAAGTCTGTATAAAACCATATGCTTTGATCACACTATCAAAGCATATATTCCAACTCCGAGAGGCTTGCACCAGTCCATAAATGGATCGCTGGAGCTTGCACACTTTGTTAGCACCTTTTGGATCGACAAAACCTTCTGGTTGCATCATATACAACTCTTCTTTAAGGTATCCATTAAGGAATACAGTTTTGACATCCATTTGCCAAATTTCATAATCATAAAATGCGACAATTGATAACATGATCCGGGCGGAATTAAGCATCGCTAGGGTGAGAAAGTCTCATCGTAGTCAACTCCTTGAACTTGTCGAAAACCTTTCATAACAATTCGAGCTTTGTAGACAGTAACATTACCGTCAGTGTCAGTCTTCTTATTGAAGATCCATTTATTCTCTATGGTCTGCCGATCATCGGGTAAGTCAACGAAAGTCCACACTTTGTTCTAATACATGGATCCCATCTCAGATTTCATGGCTTCAAGCTATTTTGCAGAATCTGGGCTCATCATCGCTTCCTCATAGTTCGTAGGTTCGTCATGGTCAAGTAACATGACTTCCGGAACATGATTACCATACCACTCTGGTGCGGATCTTACTCTAGTTGACCTATGAGGTTTGGTAGTAACTTGATCAGAAGTTTCATTAGCTTCCTCACTTACTGGTGTAGGAATCACTGGAACTAATTTCAGCGATGAACTACTTTCCAATAAGGAAGAAGGTACAATTACCTCGTCAAGTTCTACTTTCCTCCCACTCAATTGTTTCGAGAGAAACTCCTTCTCTAGAAAGGATCCATTCTTAGCAACGAATATCTTGCCTTCGGATCTGTGATAGAAGGTGTACGCAACAGTCTCCTTTGGGTATCCTATGAAGACACATTTCTCCGATTTGGGTTCGAGCTTATCAGGTTGAAGCTTTTTCACATAAGCATCGTAGCCCCAAACTTTAAGAAACGACAATTTGGGTTTCTTGCCAAACCACAGTTCATAAGGTGTTGTCTCGACGGATTTAGATGGCGCCCTATTTAACGTGAACGCAGCCGTCTCTAAAGCATAACCCCAAAATGATAGTGGTAAATCAGTGAGAGACATCATAGATCGCATCATATCTAGTAAAGTACGATTACGATGTTCGGACACACCATTATGTTGTGGTGTTCCAGGTGGCATGAGTTGCGAAACTATTCTGCATTGTTTCAAATGAAGTCCAAACTCATAACTCAAATATTCGCCTCCACGATCAGATTGTAGAAACATGATTTTCTTTTTACGATGATTTTCCACTTCACTCTAAAATTCTTTGAACTTTTCAAATGTTTTAGACTTATGTTTCATCAAGTAGATATACCCATATCTGCTCAAATCATCTGTGGAGGTGAGAAAATAACGATATCCGCCACGAGCTTCAATGTTTATTGGACCACATACATCAATATGTATGATTTCCAATAACTCTGTTGCTCGCTCCATTGTTCCGGAGAATGGAGTTCTAGTCATCTTACCCACGAGGCATGGTTCTCAAGTACCAAGTGATTCATAATCAAGTGATTCCAGAAGTCCATCAGAATGGAGTTTCTTCATGCGCTTTACACCAATATGACCTAAATGGCAGTGCCACAAATAAGTTGCACTATCATTATCAACTCTACATCTTTTGGCTTCAATACTATGAACATGTGTATCACTACTATCAAGATTTAGTAAAAATAGACCACTCATCAGGGGTGCACGACCATAAAAGATATTACTCATATAAATAGAACAACCATTATTCTCTGATTTAAATGAATAACCGTCTCGCATCAAACAAGATCCAGATATAATGTTCATGCTCAACGCTGGCACCAAATAACAATTATTTAGGTCTAAAACTAACCCCGAAGGTAGATGTAGAGGTAGCGTGCCGACGACGATCACATCGACTTTGGAACCATTTCCCACGCGCATCGTCACCTTGTCCTTAGCCAATCTTTGCTTAATCCGTAGCCCATGTTTCGAGTTGCAAATGTTAGCAACTGAACCAGTATCAAATACCCAGGCACTACTGCGAGCATTAGTAAGGTACACATCAATAACATGTATATCAAATATACCGTTCACTTTGCCATCCTTCTTCTCCGCCAAATACTTGGGGCAGTTCCGCTTCCAGTGAGTTCCTTTGCAGTAGAAGCACTCAGTCTCAGGCTTAGGTCCAGACTTGGGTTTCTTCACTTGAGCAGCAACTGGCTTGCTGTTCTTCTTGAAGTCCCCCTTCTTCCCTTTACCATTTTTCTTGAAGCTCCTTCTTGATTTCTACCTCCGCAGCCTTTAGCATTGCGAAGAGCTCAGGAATCGTCTTATCCATCCCTTGCATATTATAGTTCATCCCGAAGCTCTTGTAGCTTGGTGGCAGTGATTGAAAAACTCTGTCAATGACACTATTATCACGAAGATTAACTCCCAGTTGAGTCAAGTGGTTGTGGTACCCAGACATTCTGAGTATATGTTTACTGACAGAACTATTCTCCTCCATCTTGCAGCCGTAGAACTTATTGGAGACTTCATATCTCTCAATCCAGGCATTTGCTTGAAATATTAACTTCAACTCCTGGAACATCTCATATGCTCCATGACGTTCAAAACGTCGTTGAAGTCCCGGCTCTAAGCCGTAAAGCATGGCACACTGAACTATCGAGTAGTCATCAGCTTTGCTCTGCCAGGTGTTCATAACATCTGGCGTTGCTCCTGCAGCAGGTTTGTCACCTAGCGGTGCTTCCAGGACGTAATTCTTCTGTGCAGCTATGAGGATAACCCTCAAGTTATGAACCCAGTCCGTGTAGTTGCTACCATCATATTTCAACTTAGCTTTCTCTAGGAACGCATTAAAATTCAACGGAACAACAGCACGGGCCATCTATCTACAACAACATAGGCATGCAAAATACTATTAGGTACTAAGTTCATGATAAATTAAAGTTCAATTAATCAAATTACTTAAGAACTCCCACTTAGATAGACATCTCTCTAATCATCTAAGTGATCATGTGATCCATATCAACTATACCATGTTCGATCATCACGTGAGATGGAGTAGTTTTCAATGGTGAACACCACTATGTTGATCATATCTACTATATGATTCACGCTCGACCTTTCGGTCTCCAGTGTTCCGAGGCCATATCTGTATATGCTAGGCTCGTCAAGTTTAACCCAAGTATTTCGCGTGTGCAAAAATGGCTTGCACCCGTTGTATGTGAACGTAGAGCTTATCACACCCGATCATCACGTGGCGTGTCGGCACGATGAACTGTAGCAACAGTGCATACTCAGGGAGAACACTTATACCTTGAAATTTAGTGAGAGATCATCTTATAATGCTACCGCTGAGATTGTGTGATGCATATCGTATAATCATACCCACGGATACTTGAGGTGACATTGGAGTATCTAGGTGACATTAGGGTTTTGGTTGATTTGTGTCTTAAGGTGTTATTCTAGTACGAACTCTAGGGCTGTTTGTGACACTTATAGGAATAGCCCAACGGATTGATTGGAAAGAATAACTTTGAGGTGGTTTCGTACCCTACCATAATCTCTTCGTTTGTTCTCCGCTATTAGTGACTTTGGAGTGACTCTTTGTTGCATGTTGAGGGATAGTTATGTGATCCAATTATGTTATTATTGTTGAGAGGACTTGCACTAGTGAAAGTATGAACCCTAGGCCTAGTTTCAACACATTGCAATACCGTTTACGCTCTCTTTTATCATTCGTTACCTTGCTGTTTTTATATTTTCAGATTACAAAACTATTATCTACTATCCATATACCGCTTGTACCACCATCTCTTCGCCGAACTAGTGCACCTATACAATTTACCATTGTATTGGGTGTGTTGGGGACACAAGAGACTCTTTGTTATTTGGTTGCAGGGTTTCTTGAGAGAGACCATCTTCATCCTACACCTCCTACGGATTGATAAACCTTAGGTCATCCACTTGAGGGAAATTTGCTACTGTCCTACAAACCTCTGCACTTGGAGGCCCAACAACGTCTACAAGAAGAAGGTTGTGTAGTAGACATCAAGCTCTTTTCTGGCGCCATTGCCGGGGAGGTGAGTGCTTGAAGGTATATCTTTAGATCTTGCAATCGAATCTTTTTGTTTCTTGTTTTAGCACTAGTTTAGTTTATAAAACAAAACTACAAAAAAAATTATGGAATTGAGTTTACCTCATACGCTTCATCTTTTAAATATCTTTCGTGAGTATGATGGAAAGGAAAATTGTGCCAAAGTGTTATAAGAAGAATGCATTAAAATGTTTGGCACTAAATATTTGAATTATGAGCATGATTGAAATGTTGTTAGTATGAATTCCTTGAATATCCATGATACTAATGATATGCAAAGCCACAAGCCTGGGGAAGCTATGTTTGATGAAGATGATATTTTTTGTCCCCCAAGTTTTGATGAGAAAATTTATTATGATGAAAGCATGCCTCCTATTTATGATGATTATATTGATGAAAGTGGATTTGGAGAGGTCATGACTTTATTTAGTAATGATTCCACTATTCCGGAAGAGGTTCCAATTGATCATGAGAACAAAGTTGCTATCTATGATGATTATTGTGATGACTTGTATGCTATAAAGAATAATGATATCCATGAAACTTGTCATCATGATTTTAGTTTTCAATTGGATTATGCCTGACATGATAATTATTTTGTTGAGTTTGCTCCCACTATTATTCATGAGAAGAATTTTGTTTGTGTGGAGAGTATTAAAATTTCTATGCTTGTAGATCATGAAAAGAATGCTTTAGGTGATATCTATATTGTTGAATTCATTCATGATGCTACTTAAAATTATTATGAGGGAGGAACATATGCTTGTAGGAATTGCAATAATATCAAGTTTCCTCTCTATGTGCTTAAAGTTTTGAAGTTATGCTTGTTTTACCTTCCTATGCAAGTTGATTCTTGTTTCCATAAATTGTTTGCTCACAAAATCCCTATGCATAGGAAGTGGGTTAGACTTAAATATGCTAGTCATATTCTTCATGATGCTCTCTTTATGTTCCCATTCTTATCCTTTATGTGAGCATCATTGAAATCATCATGCCTAGCTAGGGGCGTTAAATGATAGCGCTTGTTGGGAGGCAACCCAACTTTATTTTTGTTCCTTTCTTTTTGCTCCTGTTTAGTAATAAATAATTTATCTAGCCTTGTTATGATTGAGTTTTTATGTTTTAATTAGTGTTTGTGCCAAGTAGAACCGTTGGGAAGACTTGGGGAAAGTCTTGTTGATCTTCCTGTAAAAAACAGAAACTTTAGCGCTCACGAGAATTGCTGCCATATTTTACTGGAAAGTGATATTTAGTAAATTCTTTTTGCAGATGATTAATAGATAAATTACTCACGTCCATCAATTTATTTTAGAATTTTTGGGGTTCCAAAAGTTTGCGTTAGTTACAGATTACTACAGACTGTTCTGTTTTTGACAGATTCTGTTTTTCATGTGTTGTTCACTTATTTTGATGAATCTATGGCTAGTAAAAGAGTTTATAAACCATAGATAAGTTGGAATACAGTAGGTTTAACACCAATATAAATAAAGAATGAGTTCATTACAGTACCTTGAAGTGGTGTTTTTTTTTCTTTCGCTAACGGAGCTTACGAGTTTTCTGTTAAGTTTTGTGTTGTGAAGTTTTCAAGTTTTGGGTAAAGATTCGATGGCTTATGGAACAAGGAGTGGCAAGAGCCTAAGCTTGGGTATGCCCGAGGCACCCCAAGGTAATATTCAAGGACAACCAAGAACCTAAGCTTGGGGATGCCCCAGAAGGCATCCCCTCTTTCGTCTTCGTTCATCGGTAACTTTACTTGGAGCTATATTTTTATTCACCACATGATATGTGTTTTGCTTGGAGCGTCATTTTATTTAGTTTTGCTTGCTGTTTGAATAAAATATCAAGATCTGAAATTCTTAAATGTTAGAGAGTCTTCACATAGTTGCATAATTATTCGACTACTCATAGAGCTTCAATTATATTTTTCGGAGTAGTTTGTCATTTGCTCTAGTGCTTCACTTATATCTTCTTAGAGCATGGTGGTAGTTTTATTTTATAGAAATAATTGATCTCTTATGCTTCACTTATATTATTTTGAGAGTCTTTAGAACAGCATGGTATTTTGCTTTGGTTATGAAACTAGTCCTAATATGATGGGCATCCAAGAGGGATATAATAAAAACTTTCATATAGAGTGCATTAAATACTATGAGAAGTTTGATACTTGATGATTGTTTTGAGATATGGAGGTAATAATATCAAAGTTGTGCTAGTTGAGTAGTTGTGAATTTGAGAAGTGCTTGTGTTGAAGTTGAAAGTCCCGTAGCATGCACGTATGGTAAACGTTATGTAACAAATTTGAAACATGGGGTGTTCTTTGATTGTCTTCCTTATGAGTGGCGGTCGGGGACGAGCGATGGTCTTTTCCTAACAATCTATCCCCTAGGAGCATGCACATAGTGCCGAGGTTTTTGATGACTTGTAGATTTTTGCAATAAGTATGTGAGTTCTTTATGACTAATGTTGAGTCCATGGATTATACACACTCTCACCCTTCCATCATTGCTAGCCTCTTTGGTACCGTGCATTGCCCTTTCTCACATTGAGAGTTGGTGCAAACTTCACCGGGGCATCCAAACCCCATGATATGATACGTTCTTTCACACATAAACCTCCTTATATCTTCCTCAAAACAGCCACCATACCACCTATTATGGCATTTCCATAGCCATTCCGAGATATATTGCCATGCAACTTTCCACCATTCCGTTTATCATGACACATTCATCATTGTCATATTGCTTAGCATGATCATGTAGTTGACATAGTATTTGTGGCAAAGCCACCGTTCATAATTCTTTCATACATGTCACTCTTGGTTCATTGCATATCCCGGTACACCGCCAGAGGCATTCATATCGAGTCATCTTTTTTTTCTAGCATCGAGTTGTAATCATTGAGTTGTAAATAAATAGAAGTGTGATGATCATCATCTTCTAGAGCATTGTCCCAAGTGAGGAAAAAAGAGAAAGGCCATAAAAAAAGAGAAGACCCAAAAAAGGGGAGAAAGGCCATAAAAAATAGAAGGCCCAAAAAATGAGAGAAAAAGAGAGAAGGGACAATGCTACTATCCTTTGCCACACTTGTGCTTCAAAGTAGCACCATAATCCTCATGATAGAGAGTCTCTTGTTTTGTCACTTTCATATACTAGTGGGAATTTTTCATTATAGAACTTGGCTTGTATATTCCAACAATGGGCCTCCTCAAGTGCCCTAGGTCTTCGTGAGCAAGCAAGTTGGATGCACACCCACTTAGTTTCTTTTGTTGAGCTTTCATACATTTATAGCTCTAGTGCATCCGTTGCATGGCAATCCCTACTCCTTGCATTGACATCAATTGATGGGCATCTCCCTAGCCCATTGATTAGCCGCGTCGATGTGAGACTTTCTCCTTTTTGTCTTCTCCACATAACCCCCATCATCATATTCTATTCCACCCATAGTGCTATGCCCATGGCTCGCGCTCATGTATTGCGTGAAGGTTTATGAGTTTGAGATTACTAAAGTATGAAACAATTGCTTGGCTTGTCATGGGGTTGTGCATGATGAGAGCATTCTTGTGTGACGAAAATGGAGCATGACCAAACTATATGATTTTGTAGGGATGAACTTTCTTTGGCCATGTTATTTTGAGAAGACATGATTGCTTAGTTAGTATGCTTGAAGTATTATTGTTTCTATGTCAATATTAAACTTTTGTCTTGAATCTTATGGATCTGAACATGTATGCCAAAATAAAGAAGAATTACTTAGAGAAATATGTTAGGTAGCATTCCACATCAAAAATTATGTTTATATCATTTACCTACTCGAGGACGAGCATGAATTAAGCTTGGGGATGCTGATACGTCTCCAACGTATCTATAATTTTTGATTGTTCCATGCTATTATATTATCAACCTTGGATGTTTTATATGCATTTATATGCTATTTTATATGATTTTGGGGGCTAACCTATTAACCTAGAGCCCAGTGCCAGTTTCTGTTCTTTTCCTTGTTTTAGAGTATCGCAGAAAAGGAAAATCAAACGGAGTCCAATTGACCTGAAACTTCACGGGACTTATTTTTGGAAGGAAAGCAACCCGGGAGACTTGGAGTCCACGTAAGGGAAGCAACGAGGAAGCCACGAGGCAGGGGGCGCGCCCACCCCCTGGGCGCACCCTCCACCCTCGTGGGCCCCTCGTGGCTCCCCTGACGTACTTCTTCCGCCTATATATCTCCATATACCCTAAAACGACCAGGAGCACAATAGATCGGGAGTTCCGCCGCCAGAAGCCTCCGTAGCCACCGAAAGCCAATCTAGACCCGTTCTGGCACCCTGTCGGAGGGGGCATCCCTCTCCGGTGGCCATCTTCACCATCCCGGTGCTCTCCATGACGAGGAGGGAGTAGTTGTCCCTCGGGGCTGAGGGTATGTACCAGTAGCTATGTGTTTGATCTCTCTCTCTCTCTCTCTCGTGTTCTTGAGGTGATACGATCTTGATGTATCGCGAGCTTTGATATTATATTTGGATCCTATGATGTTTCTTCCCCCCTCTACTCTCTTGTAATGGATTGAGTTTTCCCTTTGAAGTTATCTTATCGGATTGAGTCTTTAAAGATTTGAGAACACTTGATGTATGTCTTGCCGTGCGTATCTGTGGTGACAATGGGATACCACGTGATTCACTTGATGTATGTTTTGGTGATCAACTTGCGGGTTCCGCCCATGAACCTATGCATAGGGTTTGGCACATGTTTTCGTCGTGATTCTCCGGTAGGAACTTTGGGGCACTCTTTGAGGTTCTATGTGTTGGTTGAATAGATGAATCTGAGATTGTGTGATGCATATCGTATAATAATACCCAGGGATACTTGAGGTGACATTGGAGTACCTAGGTGACATTAGGGTTTTGGTTGATTTGTGTCTTAAGGTGTTATTCTAGTACGAACTCTAGGTCTGTTTGTGACACTTATAGGAATAGCCCAACGGATTGATTGGAAAGAATAACTTTGAGGTGGTTTCGTACCCTACCATAATCTCTTCGTTTGTTCTCCGCTATTAGTGACTTTGGAGTGACTCTTTGTTGCATGTTGAGGGATAGTTATGTGATCCAATTATGTTATTATTGTTGAGAGGACTTGCACTAGTGAAAGTATGAACCCTAGGCCTTGTTTCAACACATTGCAATACCGTTTACGCTCTCTTTTATCATTCGTTACCTTGCTGTTTTTATATTTCAGATTACAAAAACTATTATCTACTATCCATATACCACTTGTATCACCATCTCTTCGCCGAACTAGTGCACCTATACAATTTACCATTGTATTGGGTGTGTTGGGGACACAAGAGACTCTTTGTTATTTGGTTGCACGGTTGCTTAAGAGAGACCATCTTCATCCTACGCCTCCTACGGATTGATAAACCTTAGGTCATCCACTTGAGGGAAATTTGCTACTGTCCTACAAACCTCTGCACTTGGAGGCCCAACAACGTCTACAAGAAGAAGGTTGTGTAGTAGACATCATCAAGCAACCAACAGGGAAGCCACGAGGTAGGGGGCACGCCTACCCCCCCAGGCGCGGCCTCCACCCTCGTGGGCCCCCTGTTGCTCCACCGACGTACTCCTTCCTCCTATATATACCTACGTACCCCCAAACGATCAGATACGGAGCCAAAACCCTAATTCCACCGCCGTAACTTTCTGTATCCACGAGATCCCATCTTGGGGCCTGTTCCGGAGCTCCTCCGGAGGGGGCATCGATCACGGAGGGCTTCTACATCAACACTATAGCCTCTCCAATGAAGTGTGAGTAGTTTACCTCAGACCTTCGGGTCCATAGTTATTAGCTAGATGGCTTCTTCTCTCTTTTTAGATCTCAATACAAAGTTCTCCCCCTCTCTTATGGAGATCTATTCGATGTAATCTTCTTTTGCGATGTGTTTGTTGAGACCGATGAATTGTGGGTTTATGATCAAGTTTATCTATGAACAATATTTAAATCTTCTCTGAATTCTTTTATGTATGATTGGTTATCTTTGCAAGTCTCTTCGAATTATCAGTTTGGTATGGCCTACTACATTGATCTTTCTTGCAATGGGAGAAGTGCTTAGCTTTGGGTTCAATCTTGCGGTGTCGTTTCCAAGTGACAGTAGCGGCAGCAAGGCACGTATTGTATTGTTGCCATCGAGGATAACAAGATGGTTTTTTATCATATTGCATGAATTTATCCCTCTACATCATGTCATCTTGCTTAAGGCGTTACTATGTTCTTATGAACTTAATACTCTAGATGCATGCTGGATAGCGGTCGATGTGTGGAGTAATAGTAGTAGATGCAGGCAGGAGTCGGTCTACTTGTCTCATACGTGATGCCTATATACATGATCATACCTAGATATTCTCATAACTATGATCAATTCTGTCAATTGCCCAACGGTAATTTGTTCACCCACCGTAGAATACTTATGCTCTTGAGAGAAGCCACTAGTGAAACCTATGCCCCCCGGGTCTATCTTCCATCATATTAATCTTCCAACACTTAGTTATTTCCGTTGCCTTTTACTTTGCCTTTTATTTTACTTTGCATCTTTATCATAAAAATACCAAAAATATTATCTTATCATATCTATCAGATCTCACTCTTGTAAGTGACCATGTAGGGATTGACAACCCCTTATCGCGTTGGTTGCGAGTATTTATTTGTTTTGTGTAGGTGCCTCCTACTGGATTGATACCTTGGTTCTCAAAAACTGAGGGAAATATTTACGCTACTTTGCTACATCACCCTTTCCTCTTCAAGGGAAAACCAATGCAGTGCTCAAGAGGTAGCAAGAAGGATTTTTGGCGCCGTTGCCGGGGAGGTCTACGCAAAAGTCAACATACCAAGTACCCATCACAAACTCATATCTCCCGCATTACATTATTTGCCATTTGCCTCTCGTTTTCCTCTCCCCCACTTCACCCTTGCCATTTTGTTCGCCCTCTCTCTCTCTATCCTCCCTCTCTTTCTCTATTTGCCTCCTTTTGCCCGTTCCTCATTTGCTTGTGTGTTGGATTGCTTGCTTGTCACGATGGCTTTACCTAGATTTGGTGATCTTCACCTTAAAAGGTTAGAAGAGATCGAAAGCAATGTCAGGAGTTTTATGGTTTTACAATTTGAGCATAATAGCTTCTTTAGAAATGAGCGTAAAGAACAAAAAAGTTTTATGGGTTATATGAATAAAGAGCTCGATGATATGTCTAAAGAATTTTATGGTTTAAGATCCCAAATTGCTTGTCTTGAGAAGTTGACAGCTGAAATATCGGATAACCAGGCTACCTTAGTTAATAAGATGGTCGCTAAACCGGAGAACTTTGAAAATAAAGATGAAGATCTAAAAGTTATTGATGTGTCCCCTATTAAATCTTTGTTTTGCAATATGAATCTTGATAATGATGGGACTGAATATGATCCACCTTTACATAGACGACGTTCCAAAAATTCGGAGTCTTTAGATCTTGATGCTAAAATTGTTAAAAGTGGGATTGAAGAAGTCAAAACTTTAAATAGTAATGAACCTACTATATTGGATTTCAAGAATTTAATTATGATAGCCGCTCTTTGATAGATTGTATTTCCTTGTTGCAATATGTGCTAAATTCTCCCCATGCTTATAGTCAAAATAAAGCTTTTACCAAACATATCGTTGATGCTTTGATGCAATCTTATGAAGAAAAACTTGAGTTGGAAGTTTCTATCCCTAGAAAACTTTATGATGAGTGGGAACCAACTATTAAAATTAAAATTAAAGATCATGAATGCTATGCTTTGTGTGATTTGGGTGCTAGTGTTTCCATGATTCCAAAGACTTTGTGTGATTTGTTAGGTTTCTGTGATTTTGATGATTGCTCTTTAAACTTGCACCTTGCGGATTCCACTATTAAGAAACCTATGGGAAGAATTAATGATGTTCTTATTGTTGCAAATAGGAACTATGTCCCCGTAGATTTTATTGTTCTTGACATAGATTGCAATCCTTCATGACCTATTATTCTTGGTAGACCTTTCCTTAGAATGATTGGTGCAATTATTGATATGAAGGAAGGAAATATTAGATTCCAATTTCCAATAAGGAAAGGCATGGAACACTTTCCTAGAAAGAAAAATAAAATTACCTTATGAATCTATTATGAGAGCCACTTATGGATTGCCTACCAAAGATGGCAATACCTAGATCTATCCTTGCTTTTTATGCCTAGCTAGGGGCGTTAAACGATAGCGCTTGTTGGGAGGCAACCCAATTTTATTTTTATTCCTTGCTTTTTTTTCTCCTGTTTAGTAATAAATAATTTATCTAGTCTCTGTTTTGGTTGTGTTTTTTATGTTTAATTAGTGTTTGTGCCAAGTAGAACCGTTGGGAAGACTTGGGGAAAGTCTTGTTAATCTTGCTGTAAAAAGCAGAAATTTTAGCGCTCAAGAGAACTGATGCCAATTTGATTTGGAAAGTGATATTTAGTTAATTATTTTTGAAGATGATTAATAGACAAATTACTCACGTCCAGCAATTTATTTTACAATTTTTGGGGTTCCAGATCTTGCGCTAGCTACAGATTACTACAGACTGTTCTATTTTTGACAGATTCTGTTTTTCGTGTGTTGTTTACTTATTTTGATGAATCTATGGCTAGTAAAATAGTTTATAAACCATAGAGAAGTTGGAATACAGTAGGTTTAACACCAATATAAATAAATAATGAGTTCATTACAGTACCTTGAAGTGGTGTTTTGTTTTCTTTCGCTAACGGAGCTCACGAGATTTTCTACTTTAAGTTTTGTGTTGTGAAGTTTTCAAGTTTTGGGTAAAGATTTGATGGATTATGGAACAAGGAGTGGAAAGAGCCTAAGATTGGAGATGCCCATGGCACCCCCAAGATAATCTAAGGACACCTAAAAGCCAAATCTTGGGGATGCCCTGGAAGGTATCCTCTCTTTCGTCTACTTCTATCGGTAACTTTACTTGAAGCTATATTTTTATTTACCACATGATATGTGTTTTGCTTGGAGCGTCTTGTATGATTTGAGTCTTTGCTTTTTAGTTTACCATAATCATCTTTGCTGTACACACCTTTTGAGAGAGAGACACATGATTCGGAAATTATTAGAATACTCTATGTGCTTCACTTATATCTTTTGAGTTATATAGTTTTGCTCTAGTACTTCACTTATATCTTTTAGAGCATGGTGGTGGATTTGTTTTATAGAAACTATTGATCTTTCATGATTCACTTATATTATTTTGAGAGTCTTAAATAGCATGGTAATTTGCTTAAATAATCCTAATATGCTAGGTATGCAAGATTAGTAAAAACTTTCTTATGAGTGTGTTGAATACTAAGAGAAGTTTGATGCTTGATGATTGTTTTGAGATATAAAGATGGTGATATTAGAGTCATGCTAGTTGAGTAGTTGTGAATTTGAGAGATACTTGTGTTAAAGTTTGTGATTCCCGTAGCATGCACGTATGGTGAACCGTTATGTGATGAAGTCGGAGCATAATTTATTTATTGATTGTCTTCCTTATGAGTGGCGGTCGGGGACGAGCGATGTTCTTTTCCTACCAATCTATCCCCCTAGGAGCATGCGCGTAATACTTTGCTTTGATAACTTGTAGATTTTTGCAATAAGTATATGAGTTCTTTATGACTAATGTTGAGTCTATGGATTATACGCACTTTTCTTCCTTCCACCATTGCTAGCCTCTCTAAATACCGCGCACTTTTCGCCGGTATCATACACCCACCATATACCTTCCTCAAAATAGTCACCATACCTACCTATCATGGCATTTCCATAGCCATTCCGAGATATATTGCCATGCAACTTACCATCGTTCCGATTATTATGACACGCTCCATCATTGTCATATTGCTTTGCATGATCATGTAGTTGACATCGTATTTGTGGCAAAGCCACCGTTCATAATTCTTTCATACATGTCACTCTTGATTCATTGCATATCCCAGTACACCGCTGGAAGCATTCACATAGAGTCATATTCTGTTCTAAGTATTGAGTTGTAATTGTTGAGTTGTAAGTAAATAAAAGTGTGATGATCATCATTTTTAGAGCATTGTCCCAAGTGAGGAAAGGATGATGGAGACTATGATTCCCCCACAAGTGGGGATGAGACTCTGGGCGAAAAAAGAGAGGCCAAAGAAGCCCAAAAAAAAGGGGCCATAAAAAAATGAGAGAAAAAGTGAGAAGGGACAATGCTACTATCCTTTTACCACACTTGTGCTTCAAAGTAGCACCATGATCTTCATGATAGAGAGTCTCCTATGATATCACTTTCATATATTAGTGGAATTTTTAATTATAGAACTTGGCTTGCATATTCCAATGATGGGCTTCCTCAAGGCTCAAAATGCCCTAGGTCTTCATGAGCAAGCGAGTTGGATGCACACCCACTTAGTTTCTTTTGTTGAGCTTTCATAGCTCTAGTGCATCCATTGCATGGAAATCCCTACTCACTCACATTGATATCTATTGATGGGAATCTCCATAGCCCGGTTGATATGCCTAGTTGATATGAGACTATCTTCTCCCTTTTTGTCTTCTCCACAACCACCATTCTATTCCACATATAGTGCTATGTCCATGGCTCACGCTCATGTATTGCGTGAAGATCGAAAAAGTTTGAGAATGTCAAAAGTATGAAACAATTGCTTGCCTTGTCATCGGGGTTATGCATGATTTAAATACTTTGTGTGGTGAAGATAGAGCATAGCCAGACTATATGATTTTGTAGGGATAACTTTCTTTGGCCATGTTATTTTGAGAAGACATATTTGCTTAGTTAGTATGCTTGAAGTATTATTTTTTTATGTAAATATTAAACTTTTGTCTTGAATCTTTCGGATCTGAATATTCATACCACAATTAAGAAGAATTACATTGAAATTATGCCTAGTAGCATTCCGCATCAAAAATTCTGTTTTTATCATTGACCTACTCGAGGACGAGCAGGAATTAAGCTTGGGGATGCTTGATACGTCTCCGACGTATCTATAATTTTTGATTGCTCCATGCTATAGTATCTTCTGTTTTGGACATTATTGGGCTTTATTATTCACTTTTATATTATTTTTGGGACTAACCTATTAACCGGAGGCCCAACCCAGAATTGTTGTTTTTTGCCTATTTCAGAGTTTCGCAGAAAAAGAATATATCAAACGGAGTCCAAACAGAATGAAACATTCGGGAACGTGATTTTTGGAACGAACAAGATCCAAGAGACTTGGACCCTACGTCAAGCAACCAACAGGGAAGCCACGAGGTAGGGGGTGCACCTACCCCCCAGGCGCGCCCTCCACCCTCGTGGGCCCCTTATTGCTCCACCGACGTACTCCTTCCTCCTATATATACCTACATACCCCCAAACAATCAGATACGGAGCCAAAACCCTAATTCCACCATCGTAACTTTCTGTATCCACGAGATCCCATCTTGGGGCCTGTTCCGGAGCTCCGCCGGAGGGGGCATCGATCACGAAGGGCTTCTACATCAACACCATAGCCTCTCCAATGAAGTGTGAGTAGTTTACTTTAGACCTTCGGGTCCATAGTTATTAGCTAGATGGCTTCTTCTCTCTTTTTGGATCTCAATACAAAGTTCTCCCCCTCTCTTGTGGAGATCTATTCGATGTAATCTTCTTTTGAGGTGTGTTTGTTGAGACCGATGAATTGTGGGTTTATGATCAAGTTTATCTATGAACAATATTTGAATCTTCTCTGAAATCTTTTATGTATGATTGGTTATCTTTGCAAGTCTCTTCGAATTATCAGTTTGGTTTGGCCTACTAGATTGATCTTTCTTGCAATGGGAGAAGTGCTTAGCTTTGGGTTCAATCTTGCGGTGTCCTTTCCCAGTGACAGTAGCGGCCGCAAGGCACGTATTGTATTGTTGCCATCGAGGATAACAAGATGGTTTTTTTTATCATATTGCATGAATTTATCCCTCTACATCATGTCATCTTGCTTAAGGAGTTACTCTGTTCTTATGAACTTAATACTCTAGATGCATGCTGGATAGCGGTCGATGTGTGGAGTAATAGTAGTAGATGCAGGCAGGAGTCGGTCTACTTGTCTCGGACGTGATGCCTATATACATGATCATACCTAGATATTCTCATAACTATGCTCAGTTCTATCAATTGTTCAACAATAATTTGTTCACCCACCGTAGAATACTTATGCTCTTGAGAGAAGCCACTAGTGAAACCTATGGCCCCCGGGTCTATCTTCCATCATATTAATCTTTCAACACTTAGTTATTTCCGTTGCCTTTTACTTTGCATCTTTATCATAAAAATACCAAAAATATTATCTTATCATATCTATCAGATCTCACTCTCGTAAGTGACTGTGTAGGGATTGACAACCCCTTATCGCGTTGGTTGCGAGGATTTATTTGTTTTGTGTAGGTGCGAGGGACTCGCACGTAGCCTCGTACTGGATTGATACCTTGGTTCTCAAAAACTGAGGGAAATACTTGCGCTACTTTGCTACATCACCCTTTCCTCTTCAAGGGAAAACCAACGCAGTGCTCAAGAGGTAGCATTAATACAATTCTAGCATGAATAATCAACATTTATCATGATATAAGAAAATATAAATAATAACTTTATTATAGCCTCTAGGGCATATTTCCTTCATTAACTTATGGCAACAAATATTCCAGTCATTGTAACAAGAAATTGCAACATGCTAGTTTTAGTGGTGATAAATAAGTATACAACGGGTGAAATGTTTGTAGCGAAAAACTATTGCGACAATTTAAACTTTTCGTGGTGCTAACATGTGGCAACTGAAAGTGGGTTGTTGTAATAGCCTATTGCAGTCGTAAAAAAATACAGGCATTCAATTACAATATTCAAAACCATATGTATAATATGTAGATTCATAAAATTCATAATTCTCATAGCAAATATCCATCAAATGAAACTCAAATGTAACTTAGCCATCCTAATTAAGTGCCAAGACAAAACTGTTTGTGATCTAGAGTCCAGTCGAGCTAGGTCTTTGGATCCTGTAATCAAGAAATCAAAAAAATTAGTTATAGTTCATGAGTCCAACATAACATATGTCATACAATTATTCCAGCCCCATTGTTAAAAAGAACTATTGCTAGACTAACTGTAGTGATGACATAAGCATGTAACTGGGGGATCTGAACAGTTTCACAAATAAATGCCTAAAGCATAAGCACAAGTACATGTACTAACAGCTTCTTGATTTAAGTTGTGACTCAATCTATAGTTTCATTTAAATTCATGTCCCTAGCTAGCACATATTTTTTAAGCTGTGACTCACAAAAAATATGGTATGAAACTAAAACCTGCAGAAACTAATAATCCAACGTCTTATATTTTGATACAGAGGGAGTACATTACAAAAATATGGTATGAAACTGAAAGGTATATGTTAAGCTATGAAATAGAAATATTATTATGACATTGGTACATGTTTTAGAATTAGATTTAGTAAAAACCCAAAAATGTTAGATCATTCAGCAGCTTCTTTGTAACTAAAGCTAAAAGTTCAGGTGGCTTAACCTTCTTAGGAGAAATGACCCAATGTATGTGCTATATGTAGTCATCGGTTTAGCTTATGTATTAAGCCATCTATGCAAGTGAACATATAGCAGGAAACTGGGTAATTTCTAATTAGTGTATTCTAGTTAATTAACCAAGCATAGCAAGAAAACCAAAATGAAAGAATCGGTCCAAAAGAAAATAGAAGAGCATGTGCATTGCATAGAGAGACAATAGTAGGAATAGTATATAAAATCAATGGAAGAATCAGTACAAAAACAATGTATCTA
>NC_041386.1:472936223-472967307 GCF_002162155.2 Triticum dicoccoides | reverse complement strand
GGAAGAGGAATTAAGAGAGGTAGAAACATATGGAGAGGTGAATCAATTCTGCATACCTATAGAAGCCAAAATTCAAGTCTAGCTTGCAGTAGCAGGAGCAGTTAAAATGTGAGACAACGCGACCATACTGAAATTGGAGGAAGTTAAAATCGTTTTAAATTCTAGATAAGGATTATGCATCCTATTTTCAATCTATGTACAAATAGTATGGTAATTAAGTTTGATAATATTTTTCTTGCAGTTCCTACTTTAAAGTATTAAATAAGCGCGCGCTCGCACAGACACCATGTGTAACACCCCGAGAATTATGCTACAGTGATCTCACACTAATGGGGCCACGTTATCAAGTTTAACTAAGCCAAATTGCCACTCGAGAAAAATCAAAGCCAATTTCAAAATTTAAAATATAGTCAAATATAATATTTCTTGAAACAGTAAACTAAAATGTTTGCATTATTCTAAAATTCTTCTGACCAATTGTAACGTTGAAGTCAACATCATTTGAGTCACCAATTAACACCTAGGAAGTTATAAAGTGGTCCAACAATAAATAAGAATAGCCTTTTCAAAATAAACAAATACTTATACAATTCCAAATGCCCCCAAACCTTGTGCGACACTCCAGAATATTGCATAGTAATTGTTTGCAAAGTTTGAGTCCAAGAAAAACTCATTTGCTATGTAAACTAAATAGAAAACTAAGACAAAATGATTAACATAAAAAAAGAGAAAGGGAAATGGACAAACTTACCTATTGGACTGGGCTCTACGTCCACAGTGCACAATTGGCCCAGCCCAGTCGTGCCTTCTCCTTCCTTCCTGTTCATAGGAGACCGTGGCGCGCATCTGGCCGCCGTGGCTGCGGATGGACGCGAGCCGGCCATCCCACGGCTTCCCTGTCAGATAAGGCCGAGCTAGACACCCTGCAAACCCTAGCGCCTCCCCACTTCCCCTCTCCTCGCGCCGCTTCGCTCTCTCCCACACCTGCCCGTGTTGTCATCGCCATAGCCTCCTCCGTCCGTGTGGCCATCGCCCACCTCGTCGATTCAGGCCCTCTCCTGGAGCTGCGTCTGCTTTGTCTTCATCGACTCCGAGGAGTAGTTCGAGCAGGTCATCGCCACAACACCGGGATCGACCGCTTCTTCACGCTTCGGTCGTCGGAGCTCCCGTCGAATTCACGTATGTCTGCTGCTACTAAGCTGCCAACGGGACCCCGTGCGCCCCCTAGGTGAGCTCATGGTCCTTCTCGACCTCCTCTCGCTCCTCCTCATGCCTCGTTGGTTCGTTTTCGTCGCGGCTGAGCCGTCACCGCCGTCGGACGTTGTCGTCCGGGCCACTTCCGGCCATTCTAGCTCGCAACCGTGCCACCTACGGACACAGTGTGGTGCCCTCGTTCGAATGGCTTGAGCCATTGCTCGAATTGCACCCCGTAGATACATTCACGTGTGTCGCCGCCGCTCCTGAAGCTCGTCGCCGTCACGCGCGCGCGTGCATCCAACGGCGGCTGTGCCCGCGCTCGCTGAACCTGGCCGCGCTCCTCGCCGCGCCCCGCGACTAGCGCCAGCCGCGCCTCGCATCCAACCCCGCCACGTCCCGGCGCGCTCACTGCCGCTTTTCCCTCCAGCTACGCCCCTGCTCAACCACGCTGCCGCCCGCGCCTGTGCCTGCTTGCCGCTGCTGCCCTCTCGGGCTCGGAGCTCCGCTCCCGCACCCTCGCCGCTCCTGCCGTTACATATCGCTGCTCTGCTGCCGCTGATACAGTAACTGAATGTTACTGTAGTGCTGGCTAGCTTTTGCTATTTCTACCTTCTTAGCTCTCTAGATGGCAACAACACTATGGTCAAACAAAGTCTAACTTCGTTGGAATTAATTTGTGTTAGGAGTTCACATGACAACCTCCAAATTATTTCATTGGACCAAATTCAAATATGGCATGGATTAAATTCTATGAAAATCGCAAAATGCCTTGTTCTGTTAACATGAACATAAGTAACCCCTAGCTATGTGTTCTGTGTAGTGCGTGTGTGGCCGGCTGGACTCTGTCCACTAATGGCCGGCCCTTGTTAATTAGTCTATGTTTAGCTTAGTATTAGTTTGGTGCAAATTAGCCCTTTTAGCAAATGACAAGTGGGTCCCATCTAAATAGATTAGATAAGTATTTTGGAAATTATTAAATCAGTGTCATATGGGCCACCACCTCTCCTTTTGACTAGTCACATTGACTTGGTCAATTTGGATTTAAATTAAACACAAAATTCTAGAATACTGTTAAAACTTTGGAAATTCATACAAAAATAACCGTAGCTCGGATGAAAAAGATTTGTATATGAAAAATGATCAGAAAAATAAGATGAGTCTGAATATGCTTCGCGTCCATCCATCACATGCCTCCAACACAACAAACATGGAATCTCCCCCTCCGGATCGTCCGTTCGGTAAATGCCCAAAGCCCGGGAGATATCCACAGATATTTTCTCGCTCCGTCTGTAACATATAACACCGCGTTAGGTCATCCCTAGGACCGTGTATTGCCTCTTTATGTTTTGTGATGCTTTGTTTGCATTATATTTATTGTTTCTCCCCCCTCTTCTCTCCGGTAGACTACGAGACTGACGTCGTTGCTGCCCTGATCGACTACGGGGTTGACGACCCCTCTCTCTTGCTAGAGCAACCAGGCAAGCCCCCCCTTTTGATCACCAGATATCGCCTACTCTTCTCTCTACTGCTTGCATTAGAGTAGTGTAGCATGTTACTGCTTTCAGTTAATCCTATACTGCTGCATAACATGTCCTTGCTACTACTGTTGTTACCTTTACCTGCTATCCTACTGCTTAGTGTAGGATGCTAGTATTCCATCAGTGGCCCTACACTCTTGTCCGTCTGTCATGCTATACTACTGGGCCGTGATCACTTCAGGAGGTGATCACGGGCATATACTATATACTTTACATTGTTACATTACCGGTGATACTGTTTGGAGATGGTGGCTGAAGGGGTAGGTGGCTCCATCCACGTAGTGGTGGGCCTGAGTTCCCGACGGCCCCTGACTGTTACTTTGAGGCGGAGCGACAGGGCAGGTTGAGACTACCTAGGAAAGAGGTGGGCCTAGCCCTGGTCGGCGTCCGTGGTTATTTCAGAATAACACGTTTAGCAAGATCTTGGTATTTAATCTGAGTCTGGCTACTGGCCTATACGCATTAACCATCTACGCGGGGACAGTTATGGGCACTCGACGTCGTGGTATCAGCCGAAGCCTTCGTGACGTCAGCGACTGAGTGGCGCGCGCCGGATTGGACCGTAAGCCTGCTCTTGTATTAAGGGGCCTAGTTCTGCTTCCGGCCGCGTTCGCAACGTGCAGGTGTGCAAAGGGTGATGGGCCCAGACCCCTGCGCCATAGGATTTAGACCGGTGTGCTTACCTCTCTGTTGTGCCTAGGTAGGGCTGCGACGTGTTGATCTTCCAAGGCCGGGCATGACCCAGGAAAGTGTGTCCGGCCAAATGGGATCGAGTGTGTTGGGTTATGTGGTGCACCCCTGCAGGGAAGTTAATCTATTCGAATAGCCGTGATCTTCGGTAACAGGACGACCTGGAGTTGTACCTTGACCTTATGACAACTAGAACCGGATACTTAATAAAACACACCCTTCCAAGTGCCAGATACAACCGGTGGTCGCTCTCTCACAGGGCGACGAGGGGAGGATCATCGGTTAGGATTATGCTACACGATGCTACTTGGTGAACTTACCATCTGCTCTCTTCTCCTGCTACAAGATGGAGGTTACCAGAAGCGTAGTCTTCGACAGGACTAGCTATCCCCCTCTTATTCTGGCATTCTGCAGTTCAGTCCATATATGATAGCCTTATTCCTTTTGATACCAATGCATACATATGTAGTGTAGCTCCTTGCTTGCGAGTACTTTGGATGAGTACTCACGGTTGCTTTGCTCCCTCTTTTCCCCCTATCCCTTCTACCTGGTTGTCGCGACCAGATGTTGGAGTCCAGGAGCCAGATGACACCGTCGACGACGACTACTACTACTCGGGAGGTGCCTACTACTACGTGCAGCCCGCTGACGACGACCAGGAGTAGTTTAGGAGGATCCCAGGCAGGAGGCTTGCGCCTCTTTCGATCTGTATCCTAGTTTGTGCTAGCCTTCTTAAGGCAAACTTGTTTAACTTATGTCTGTACTCAGATATTGTTGCTTCCACTGACTCGTCTATGATCGAGCTCTTGTATTCGAGCCCTCGAGGCCCCTGGCTTGTATTATGATGCTTGTATGACTTATTTATGTTCTAGAGTTGTGTTGTGATATCTTCCCGTGAGTCCCTGATCTTGATCGTACACATTTGCGTGCATGATTAGTGACGATTGAATCGGAGGCGTCACAAGTTGGTATCAGAGCCAACTGCCTGTAGGAATCCCCCTTCCACACTCCTTGGCCGAAGTCGAGTCTAGACATTGCAAAACTTTTACTAACATGGCTGTGTGCCTTACGGGCCCACGTCGCCATCCGGGTGGTATTAGGATCTTTTACTCCTCGATCCTTACTCTGGGACTCTGAACTCTCTTCTATTCGGGTTAAATGAATTTTGCTAAATCTAACATTAGGATCTCGTTATCACTTTCACCCGGAGAGCCCCTTATTACTGATGATCGTCTGCTGTACGTGAAGACTCTGAAGATACTCTCCGCTGTTAACCCGAGAACTTGTGTTCATCGCGTTTGCAATTCCCCTTCCACCGTCAACCCTTATGGATAACTACTTGCAGTTGTTATTCTTACATTCATCCCCAGTTGGTCTTGTTATTACAAGATACCCCGTAATACTTGTCGTTGTTTCGATAATCCTTTGAGCTTACTGCCTTGCTGTTCCTTGTCACCTGAATACCCCTATGGATAATTCTCGCACTTATCGAGTATCCGCTCACCCCCCAGTTGTTCATGTGTTTCACAATGGTCTTCGAAATACTATTCGATCTTCCGAAAATCCTCAGCAACTTATTGCTTTTGAAATTCTTTGCTTGCTTGCATTATGGTTAATCCCATAAGTATAGTAATCTTATTGGCATTCTTTGCCACCGTCATTTTGATCCTATTGATTCAACATGAGTGCGAATGCACGCAATCATCAGTCGGATCCTAGAATTCATCCTTCCAGCTCAGACGCCAGTTTAAACATGAGCTGGATCTCGACCAATCAATTGACCATCGATCGTACCTCTAAGGCTATTCAACTTATCCATCCCTGATCAGAGCATTGCTTCTGATCCCTTGTCTTGGAATTGATAATTCCTTTGCATTTGAGCCTTGAATTAGTCAGTTGTTTCTAAAGTCTGATCTCCTTGCATTGTTTCTCCCTCTGGTTGAGTACCGATGCTCACACCAGATCCCTTGAGGACCACCAGATCCTTTGTTGGATTTTATCCGACAGCGTCTTTCATATTCAATAAGTCTGTGAGCCTTTCCTCGGATACATAATGCCTTTGGTAAATTGTATCCTCTGCTTTCTCAAGCATGCTCTACTATCGAGCTTGTGTTATTTATTCTTGAAATTTGTGGTAAATACTCCTAAGATGCCCTGATGGGTTGAACCTATGCCTTCCCCAAACGGTATGAACCCGAAAGTTTTCGCGAGTCATACTCTTATGTTGCTCCGCCAGATAGAATTTCTACACTACAGCCTCATCAAAAGCGAGAATTAAAATGAAAGGTTAAGCATTGAAGAAGTGGGAGTCGACCTTGAGCCCTTGCGTTCATGCCCATGGACCCAATGTGGAACTTTTCTTTGAAGCTTCTTGTAAATGATAATAATCCCCTTGTTATAAGTTCGTCCTGTATCTATGTTTGGTCCTTTACAATCATGGTTCCGACCATATTTTCTCCTTAATACCATTTCTCGGACAAGTTGAAGTACTTGTCTTGTGCAGATCATTGCACTTGTCCAACCTTTACTTTGATCTACCGTCGAGTATTACACTATGATATCTTGATAATGTCATGGTACTACATAACTTCTTATGGGTTCTTCATCAAATGTTATTTCTCCCCTAATCCAATTTTTCTTGGGTTCTGGGTTGTCATCAACCGAGAACACCGAATAGTGAATCGAGTCTGTACTCCGATTCAATAACTCCTAAGTAATTTTCATTGCTTACGAGTTTAATAACCCTTCAAGTCATTCCTAGCCTGATTGGCCATATCATTATCGTGCAAAAATTTAACTGTGCTACCTGGTCCTTCTTCCCGGAGCAAAATTTTCGATGATGAGCTAAGCTTACGTCGATCTTCCTCGTCATAACACTTCGCCTTGAACTACGAGCTTGTTTCGAGTTTGTGTCATACCCTTGGTTTCAGTAACCTTTCGCTTCATCATTCCTTTGGCTTGATGTCATCGCCGACCGATTACATCTTCATGAAATCTCTCAACAATTGTGTCGTGATCATCATCGGCATTCTGAGCTCTTCCAGGATGTCAATTGAGTTCATGATGAGAAATACCATCCTTGCCCTCGATGATCTGTATTACCATCGACCACTTTATTGACTTCCCTCCAACACAAACTTGTCGTGTTTTGTGTTATACCTTGAGTTCCTTGCTATCCAGCATTTGTTCTTCCTTACCTTGGAGTGTTACCATCTTTAATGTCAAGAAAGTCGTGAGAATTTCACCACCTCTTAAGGATTCTTGATATAGGTAATACTTCTCACCATCACCTTTCTTTCTTGGTCCCCGTGTTGGTTCTAACCGGGATACCAACAGGTGATCGGTGCTGTTTGGATTCTGCCCTTCTAGCAACCCTATTGCTTTGAAGTTAATGGTCGAACGTTCATTCTTAGACTATTGATCACTGAATCACCATTCTAACATTTGATCATGCTACCTAAGCCCATACTTTGGGCACCCTTTTCAATTAATGTTTAATTGTGTATGTTTTCCCTTGAGCATACATCATTTTATCATTTGATCCGACAAATGTTATCTCCTTGTTCACATAACTGTGGAAATCCATCTTTTTGGATACCTCGTTGAATTATTGTTGAGTCCATCAACCACCTCCTCATCATCTCCTTGGCTTAATGATGAATCCCTTCGTGTATCCAGAGTCTGATCTTTGATTAAAGACCATGTCAATGCTATCTCGAAGCATGCCTATGGTACTCCGATTTTCAACAAGAACATTGGAGCCCAATGCTGAATGCTTCTTGCTCAATTATCCAAACATCATTGTATGGGTAATGTCATGAAATTTCTCTCCGCTACCTAAAGAGCTTTCTATATTATATCATGTCATGGATATCATGCTCTGCTTGTCCTTGGGAAGGATATACCCATGAAATATGTGTTTAAACACATTTTCCTTTCCATTGTTCTGTTTAATCTGATGATGCATTTTCCTTTCCATTGTTTGGTTTAAACTTCTTGTGATCTATATAATCTAAGCAGTAATATTCTCCTGCTTATGTAAACATCTCGGTGTACAATTCTATCAGCAAGACCCTGCTACTATTGTTGATGACATTCCGGTAGCCACCGATGGACGAGAACTTTGCCTAGTGGCCCGCCTTGTTCAACGAGCAGGAAAATGGTTATCTTCGTCCCTCGCCCTTGGTACCGACGTTGTTGTCGACATAACTAATAGGCTACCCTCTAACATGCCTTGCTATCATGACCGTGCCAGATGTTACCGCTCCTCCTACTTTTAACCCACATGGTGGGCCCATAACCCAAAGTTCCACAGGATCAAAACCTGACTCTCTTATACACCCATGTTTCCAAAGTTATTCCAGGCGCTTGTTTTCATGTGTAATTCATGAGCCACCTCCTTAGAGCTGATCTAGTCTGGTATCAGATGCAACATTTTATGCTCGTTGCTCTGGACCCCTATCACACTTTGTTTAAGGCATCGAACGATTGCCTACCTGCTTGAAACTTGTCATGGTACCTTCTTACTTTGCTCTCGATATTCTCTTAAGTTTCAGTCCGAGAGTTACTTCCCGCCACCTTCCCCGATGTTAGCTACCAGATACTTAACCTTTCAGAGGTCAACTCTTTCGAAGATACCCCTTATCCTTTTTCGTAAGTATGATGGAACCCATGAAGAAAGGATGACGACTTCATCATGAGGCCCTGAAATTGAGAAATGAAGACATCAACGTAATGGATGGACCTCTCCGAGAAGAGCAACCAAGACCGAGAAGATTCGTTAGAATTTCGTAACCGGACCTTTCCCCCTTTGCTCCACCTCTTAAATCTCGGGACGAGATTTCTTGTAGTGGAGGAGATTTGTAACACCCCGAGAATCATGCTATAGTGACCTCACACTAATGGGGCCACGTTATCAAGTTTAACTAAGCCAAATTGCCACTCGAGAAAAATCAAAGTCAATTTCAAAATTTAAAATATAGTCAAATATAATATTTCTTGAAACAGTAAACTAAAATGTTTGCATTATTCGAATATTCTTCTGACCAACTGTAACGTTGAAGTCAACATCATTTGAGTCACCAATTAACACCTAGGAAGTTATAAAGTGGTCCAACAATAAATAAGAATAGCCTTTTCAAAATAAACAAATACTTATACAATTCCAAATGCCCCCAAACTTTGTGCGACACTCCAGAATATTGCATAGTAATTGTTTGCAAAGTTTGAGTCCAAGCAAAACTCATTTGCTATGTAAACTAAATAGAAAACTAAGACAAAATGATTAACATAAAAAAAGAGAGGAAGGGAAATGGACAAACTTACCTATTGGACTGGGCTCTACGTCCACAGTGCACAATTGGCCCAGCCCAGTCGTGCCTTCTCCTTCCTTCCTGTTCACAGCAGACCGTGGCGCGCATCTGGCTGCCGTGGCCGCGGATGGACGCGTGCCGGCCATCCCACGGCTCCCCTGTCGGATAAGGCCGAGCTAGATACCCTGCAAACCCTAGCGCCTCCCCTCTTCCCCTCTCCTCGCGCCGCTTCGCTCTCTCC
Organism: Triticum dicoccoides; assembly: GCF_002162155.2. NCBI lineage: Eukaryota > Viridiplantae > Streptophyta > Magnoliopsida > Poales > Poaceae > Triticum > Triticum dicoccoides. Next base: position 472,958,329 of record NC_041386.1, on the reverse strand, counting down.
CACACCTGCCCGTGTTGTCGTCGCCATAGCCTCCTCCGTCCGTCTGGCCATCGCCCACCTCGTCGGTTCAGGCCCTCGCCTGGAGCTGCGTCTGCTTTGTCTTCATCGACTCCGAGGAGTAGTTCGAGCAGGTCATCGCCACAACGTCGGGATCGACCGCTTCTTCACGCTTCGGTCGTCGGAGCTCCCGTCGAATTCACGTATGTCTGCTGCTACTAAGCTGCCAACGGGACCCCGTGCGCCCCCTAGGTGAGCTCATGGTCCTTCTCGACCTCCTCCCGCTCCTCCTCATGCCTCGTTGGTTCGTTTTCGTCACGGCTGAGCCGTCACCGCCGTCAGACGTTGTCGTTCGAGCCACTTCCGGCCATTCTAGCTCGCAACCGTGCCACCTACGGACGCAGTGTGGTGCCCTCGTTCGAATGGCTTGAGCCGTTGCTCGAATTGCACCCCGTAGATACATTCACGTGTGTCGCCGCCGCTCCTGAAGCTCATCGCCGTCACGCGCGCGCGTGCATCCAACGGCGGCTGGCTAGCTTTTGCTATTTCTACCTTCTTAGCTCTCTAGATGGCAACAAAACTATGGTCAAACAAAGTCTAACTTCGTTGAAATTAATTTGTGTTAGGAGTTCACATGACAACCTCCAAATTATTCCATTGGACCAAATTCAAATATGGCATGGATTAAATTCTATGAAAATCGCAAAATGCCTTGTTCTGTTAACATGAACATAAGTAACCCCTAGCTATGTGTTCTGTGTAGTGCATGTGTGGCCGGCTGGACTCTGTCCACTAATGACCGGCCCTTGTTAATTAGTCTATGTTTAGCTTAGTATTAGTTTGGTGCAAATTAGCCCTTTTAGCAAATGACAAGTGGGTCCCATCCAAATAGATTAGATAAGTATTTTGGAAATTATTAAATCAGTGTCATATGGGCCAGCACCTCTCCTTTTGACTAGTCACATTGACTTGGTCAATTTGGATTTAAAGTAAACACAAAATTCTAGAATACTGTTAAAACTTTGGAAATTCATACAAAAATAACCGTAGCTCGGATGAAAAAGATTTGTATATGAAAAATGATCAGAAAAATAAGATGAGTCTGAATATGCTTCACGTCCATCCATCACATGCCTCCGACACAACAAACATGGAACCTCCCCCTCCGGATCGTCCGTTCGGTAAATGCCCAAAGCCCGGGAGATATCCACAGATATTTTCTCGCTCCGTCTGTAACATGTAGCACCGCTTTAGGTCATCCCTAGGATCGCGTATTGCCTCTTTATGTTTTGTGATGCTTTGTTTGCATTATATTTATTGTTTCTCCCCCCTCTTCTCTCCGGTAGACTACGAGACTGACGTCGTTGCTGCCCTGATCGACTACGGTGTTGACGAGCCCTCTCTCTTGCCAGAGCAACCAGGCAAGCCCCCCCTTTTGATCACCAGATATCGCCTACTCTTCTCTCTACTGCTTGCATTAGAGTAGTGTAGCATGTTACTGCTTTCAGTTAATCCTATACTGCTGCATAGCATGTCCTTGCTACTACTGTTGTTACCTTTACCTGCTATCCTACTGCTTAGTATAGGATGCTAGTATTCCATCAGTGGCCCTACACTCTTGTCCGTCTGTCATGCTATACTACTGGGCCGTGATCACTTCGGGAGGTGATCACGGGCATATACTATATACTTTACACTGTTACATTACCGGTGATACTGTTTGGAGATGGTGGCTGAAGGGGCAGGTGGCTCCATCCAGGTAGTGGTGGGCCTGAGTTCCCGACGGCCCCCGACTGTTACTTTGAGGCGGAGCGACAGGGCAGGTTGAGACCACCTAGGAGAGAGGTGGGCCTGGCCCTGGTCGGCGTCCGTGGTTATTTCAGAATAACACGTTTAACGAGATCTTGGTATTTGATCTGAGTCTGGCTACTGGCCTATACGCACTAACCATCTACGCGGGGACAGTTATGGGCACTCGACGTCGTGGTATCAGCCGAAGCCTTCGTGACGTCAGCGACTGAGTGGCGCGCGCCGGATTGGACCGTAAGCCTGCTCTTGTATTAAGGGGGCTAGTTCTGCTTCCGGCCTTGTTCGCAACATCCAGGTGTGCAAAGGGCGATGGGCCCAGACCCCTGCGCCATAGGATTTAGACCAGCGTGCTGACCTCTCTATTGTGCCTAGGTAGGGCTGCGACGTGTTGATCTTTCGAGGCCGGACATGACCCAGGAAAGTGTGTCCGGCCAAATGAGATCGAGCGTGTTGGGTTATGTGGTGCACCCCTGCAGGGAAGTTAATCTATTCGAATAGCCGTGATCTTCGGTAATAGGACGACTTGGAGTTGTACCTTGACCTTATGACAACTAGAACCAGATACTTAATAAAACACACCCTTCCAAGTGCCAGATACAACCGGTGGTCGCTCTCTCACAGGGCGACGAGGGGAGGATCATCGGTTAGGATTATGCTACACGATGCTACTTGGTGAACTTACCATCTACTCTCTTCTCCTGCTGCAAGATGGAGGTTACCAGAAGCGTAGTCTTCGACATGACTAGCTATCCCCCTCTTATTCCGGCATTCTGCAGTTCAGTCCATATATGATAGCCTTATTCCTTTTGATACCAATGCATACATATGTAGTGTAGCTCCTTGCTTGCGAGTAATTTGGATGAGTACTCACGGTTGCTTTGCTCCCTCTTTTCCCCCTATCCCTTCTACTTGGTTGTCGTGACCAGATGTTGGAGTCCAGGAGCCAGACGACACCGTCGACGACTACTACTACTACTCGGGAGGTGCCTACTACTACGTGCAGCCCGCTGACGACGACCAGGAGTAGTTTAGGAGGATCCCAGGCAGGAGGCCTGCACCTCTTTCGATATGTATCCTAGTTTGTGCTAGCCTTCTTAAGGCAAACTTGTTTAACTTATGTCTGTACTCAGATATTGTTGCTTCCGCTGACTCGTCTATGATCGAGCTCTTGTATTCGAGCCCTCGAGGCCCTTGGCTTGTATTATGATGCTTGTATGACTTATTTATGTTTTAGAGTTGTGTTGTGATATCTTCCCGTGAGTCCCTGATCTTGATCGTACACATTTGCGTGCATGATTAGTGACGATTGAATCGGGGGGGCGTCACAACATGCTACCACATAGATAATCTAACAGATTGTGTTTACTCGAAGAAATAACATACAAAATCAAAATATGAATCATCAACTAATTATGTTGTCAAAAAAGGATGCATGGAAAGACATCGTCTGTGTAAGTTTCTATAAGAGCAACCGATATACTCGTGGGTGGTTGATGTAAATGTAGTTAATGCATGCTTGCTGCAGGGTGGCAATTTAGGCGATGCAAACCAGCTAGTTGGTTCTTATTTGCTCCCTAATCCATATAATAATCTGATAAATAGAAGTGTTGAATGATAGACACACAAAAGGCTAGTTTTCTTATGAGATGTTATGGATCATGTCGATAGAGGCAAAGATTATCTGGCCGCTATGGGGGCTTTGTGCAGTTAGTACGACTTGTATTAGTATTTACCAGGGTAGTAGAGCACAAATCTTGGAAACCTGAGAGCGCATGAGGTATTACGGCACGTTCACCCTGCAGTGCAGTATCGATCATGTAGTAGAGATTGTCTATAGCAACCCTAGACTCAATAAATTGATCGCCCGGACAGGATGAGTGCAAGGATCCTATAGAATATTGACAACATTAATTAAAGGATAACATGAGGTTAATTACCAATCCTTGTCTTACTCTCTCTTTTCACTAAAGATTAATCACAATTCAACCAAATTCTTCTTTTCGAAGTCACATGATACACTCATCAATGAGTCTAGTTCACTTGCATTATTTGTTTGGGAATGCATTCATTTACATGACAGATGAAAACATCAGAGGAAACCAATTGTAAGGGACCCGAAGTTTTTGTGAACCTGTGGATTAGATGAATGTCTGAAAGACTTGTCCGACAACCTGTAGACATCTACAAAATCTGAACCTAGTATATCAGCGCAGCAGGAGCTAACTAATTAAATTGAAGAGTCTAATATGGGAGAAAGCAGAACTAAAACTATGGAAAGTGCAAATCCCTGCAAAAATCCGTATGTTTCTGTGGAGATTATCCAGACACTCAATACCAACAAATAATGTGCGAGCGCACCGACACATGATAGATTGTAGTGCATGCGGTATGTGTGGCCAGCCGGATTCATGGATACACTCCTTGTAACAGTGTACAATGTCACGTTGTACATGGGCTTTGGTTGATGATGAGATTTTGCAACAACTAGCAGACATTACAGAACCAAATGCGAAGCAATGGCTCTTTACCCTTATGGAGCTACTACCACATGATCAATTTGTCAAACTATCGGTGACCTTATGGGCTGTGTGGGAAGCACGCCAGAAAGCCATACACGAGGGCATCTTCCAGAGCCCTCAGAGTACATACAGATTTATCTACAGGTTTATTGGAGAGCTCGAGCCGATAAAAGAACCAGTGCAATAAAACTCAAGATGAGGGACAACAACAGTGCATGCTAGCATCCAGCGCCCAAATCCCCTCCGCCGGGGTTCGCAAAAATCCATGTTGACGCTGCTTGTCATCGTGGAACAGGGGGGACAGCAGCGGCAGTGTCTAGAGATGCAAACAGTAACTTCCCGGGAAGCTCAATCCTATGCATTGCAGGGCTGGATGACCCAGCTATCATGGAGACAATTGCATGCAGAGAGGCTCTTGCCCTTTCCCAAGATCTAAACCTCCATAATGTGGTAGTGGCGTCGGATGCAAAGAACGCCGTTGGTGCAATCAAAAATTCAGGTCAAGGACCAAATGGTGCGATCATTGCAGAGATCAATAGCTTATTACCTCTCTGTTTAGTAGTACTTTTACTTTCGAGTGTCGTGCGTTAATGTTGAGGCACATAATTTAGCCAAGCATGCCTTTTCTTCGGGTCTGGGACACCATGTGTGGTTTGGCCAATCCCATGATCAGCGATGTATGTTGGGGAACATAGTATTTCAAAAAAAAATCCTACGATCATGCAAGATCTATCTAGGAGATGCATAGCAACGAGAGGGGAGAGTGTGTCTATGTACCCTCGTAGACCGAAAGCGGAAGCGTATAGTAACACGGTTGATGTAGTCGAACATCTTCGCCATCCAACCCATCAAGTACCGAGCGCACAGCACCTCCGTGATCTGCACACGTTCAGCTCGGTGACGTCCCTCGTACTCTTGATCCAAGTGAGGCCGTGGGTGAGTTCCGTCAGCACGACGGCGTGTTGACGGTGATGATGAAGTCACCGACGCAGGGCTTCGCCTAAGCACTACGACAATATGACCGAGGTGTAAAACTGTGGAGGGGGGCACCGCACACGGCTAAAGATCAACTTGTGTGTCTATGGGGTGCCCCCTCCCCCGTATATAAAGGAGGGGAGGAGGAGGCTGGCCGGCCACAAGGGGCGCGCCCAAGGAGGGGGGAATCCTACTCCAAGTAGGAATCGATTCCCCCTTTCCTAGTCCAAGTAGGAGAAGAAGGAAGGAGAGGGAGAGGGAGAGGGAGAGGGAAAGAGGGGTCGCGCCCCCTCCCCTAGTCCTATTCGGACTCCCCTTAGGGAGGGTGGGCGCCACCTACTGGCTGCTGCCCTCTCTCTCCCCAAAGGCCCACTAAGGTCCATTACTTCCCCGGGGGTTCCGGTAACCCCTCTGGCACTCCAGTTTTATCCGAAACCATCCGGAACACTTCGGTGTCCGAATAACATGGTCCAATATATCAATCTCTATGTCTCGACCATTTCAAGACTCCTCGTCATGTCTGTGGTCTCATCCGGGACTTTGAACAACCTTCTGTACATCAAATCACATAACCCATAATACAAATCGTCATGGAACATTAAGCATGCGGACCCTACGGGTTCGAGAACTATGTAGACATGACCGAGACACATCTCCGGTCAATAACCAATAGTTGAACCAGGATGCTCATATTGGTTCCTACATATTCTACGAAGATCTTTATTGGTCAAACCGCATAACAACATACGTTGTTCCCTTTGTCATCGGTATGTTACTTGCCCGAGATTCGATCGTCGGTATCATCATACCTAGTTCAATCTCATCACCGGCAAGTCTCTTTACTCGTTCCGTAATGCATCATCCCGTAACTATCTCATTAGTCACATTGCTTGCAAGGCTCATAGTGATGTGCATTACCGAGAGGGCCCAGAGATACCTCTCCGATACACGGAGTGGCAAATCCTAATCCCGATCTATGCCAACTCTACAAACACCATCAGAGACACCTGTAGAGCATCTTTATAATCACCCAGTTACGTTGTGACGTTTGATAGCACACAAGGTGTTCCTCCGGTATTCGAGAGTTGCATAATCTCATAGTCAGAGGAACATGTATAAGTCATGATGAAAGCAATAGCAATAAAACTAAACGATCATTATGCAAAGCTAACGGATGGGTCTTGTCCATCACATCATTCTCTAATGATGTGATCTCATTGATCAAATGACAACACATGTCTATGGTCAGGAAACTTAACCATCTTTGATTAACGAGCTAGTCTAGTAGATGCATACTAGGGACACTCTGTTTGTCTATGTATTCACATATGTACTAAGTTTCCGGTTAATACAATTCTAGCATGAATAATAAACATTTATCATGATATAAGGAAATATAAATAACAACTTAATTATTGCCTCTAGGGCATATTTCCTTCAATGTATCCCACAGACTCTGGCCTTTTCTAAATAAAGCTTGGTTTTACCCATAAATAACCAATCCTGGGCACGATACACAATCCCCGTGTTCCAAACGTCCCTAGGGTTCGTTTTAGACAGGGATTCCATAGTTTAAGGTACAATTGACAGGGATTTCGATGTTGGGGTTCATTTCGCCTAACCTCTACAAAAATCATAGAGATTCAACCATGTAAATTATCAACCAAACCAATTTAGAGATTTACTTATTGGCATATCACAGATTTGTCAAAAGCAACCTATTCTTTAATTTACTATTAACAGGGAAAAATGTATTCATACCTAGGCATGTGGTTCCAGATGACTTGGCGATAAGTGGACGTGTTACTGTTGTATTCCGTTCACATGTGACTGTTGTAGGATCCTACAATGTGCTCACTGAGACGGTCGGCGTGTGAGAATTTGTTGTTGGAAGAACTTCATAAATTAAAATAATATATTTTCCACGGTTTTACTTGTAACTGCAACGTCACACCGATGTTGCAATATCTTTCGGAATATTACCACAAATAGTTATTCTATTGAAATATGTAATCTCTATTACAACAAAATGACTACCTCGCGCAACGAAATTTTTTTTGTCGCAATATCACTACCGTATTGCAATGTCGATGTGGTTTGTTGCAATAGGTAGCCACTTTTTTGCAACAATATTTGTAGCTAATGCAACGACAAGTCGATGTTGCAATATCTTTCCGAATATTGCGACAAATAGTCATTCTATTGAAATACCTAGTCTCTATTACAACAAAATGACTACCCTCATGCAACGGAATTTGTTTGTCGCAATATTGCTACCATATTGCAACGCCGACACGGTTCGTTGCAATATGAGGCCTCTATTGCAACAAAGTTAGTATTTATCATCACCAAACTAAGTTATGGCAGTATGCGCAGCCTATTACCACAACCGGAGAATTTGTGGTAATATTGTATTTTATTGCAACAAAATGTAGTTGTAGCAATAAATTTTGTTGCAATAGACCGAAATCTTTGTAGTGGGGGTTGTTTATGATTTGGTGTCTTTATGCTAGGAAGACTGAGCGTGCTATGATACTCGTGATTAACTGTGTATAGATCATATTATTTATCATCTTTATTTTGGAAAGTCAATGCTTGTTTATTTGCATGCTCATGTATTATTATTTTGATGTCAAATCGATAGAATGTTTCCTTGGATAATCCATGCCCCAAATTCATGCGATGATTACATAATTTGATCAAGAACATGCTAGGTAGCATTCAACACCCAAATTAATCTTTGTTTATCATTTACCTACTCGAGGAAGAGCAGGAATTAAGCTTGAGGATGTTGATACGTCACCAACATATCTATAATTTTTTATTATTCCATGCTATTATATTATCACTTATATATATATAGATATTTATATCATTTAAGATTATTTTTCTAGCCTATCCTATTAACTTAGTGCCCCGTGTAAGTTCTTGTTTTTTTGCTTGTTTTTGGTTTTGTAGAAAATCATTATCTAGGAAGGTTGAAATATTATGCCATTTTTATGATATTTTATTGACCATAAGGAATACTAAAAGCTCCGAGAGACACTGAGGGGACACATGAGGCTCCCACATGGACACATGGCATGGCAGGAGGGTGGCCGCGCCACCTGTGCATGTGGGCCCTGTAACACCCCGGGTGTAACATTCCATAATTGTAACTCCAACTCTTGCCATTTCCGGCTATGTGATATGTTATTTCCTCCGTGGTTGGGTTTTGTCCTTGTTTTTGCATTTTTGTTATGTCATGCATTTCATCTCATGTCATCATGTGCATCTCATTCGCATTCGTGTTCGTCTCATGCATCCGGTCATTTTCCCCGTTGTCTGTTTCAGAATCTGACACTCCCACATGGTCCATCATAATTTGCTGATTTGTTTTTTCATAGCATTTTGTGTGTGCATCCTTTGAGGATCATGTCTACATGTTTTAGAGCATCTTCATGCCATCTTTGAAGGGGTGCAAGCCTTGTATTTTTATGAGCTCTGTGGTGACTAACACAAGCATGCAAAGTAGGCCACATGATGTTGTTGATTTCAAACACTTAGTATTTCTGCTAAGTCTTTTCCTGTTACATTATGTTGCTATGTTGACTTGTTGCCACAAGTAGATCCATGTATATTTTGATGAAGTTCGGTAAGAGTGTTTTGAAGATATTGTTATGCTCTATCCATTCATGCCTCTGGTTGTAATTATGGAGTAGTATAGCTTATCATTACCATGCTCTACTTTTGTTCAATATTGTTGCTGGCAGATTGTTAACATGAAGTGCATTTTTGCCATGTGTTTTACTAGTGATCCATGCACCCTATGAACCTTCTCTTGCCATGTTTAGCTTCATAAATGTGTCTTCTGACTGTTGGTTACCTAGTGATGCCATGAAATTCTTTGTGGTGAGTGGCATGAGCTTGCAAAGTTGCTATCATGAATCTGCCATGCCATGTTTTTCTACCAGGTCTGGACCTGTTCATATCACTTGCCATGTTTGCATTGATGCTACTATCTTTTCTGTGCATCTTTGGCTAAAGTTCACTAAGGGGGTTCTCTTCTTTGCCTTTAGTGCTAGCATTTCATGCCTTTGTTTGCCATGTTATGATCATGTAGTTTGTTGTTTACTAGCTCTAAACATTGCTACCTGATGTTGTTTATGTCATGTCTAGTATTTTCACAGAGTCTGTGAAACTGTTATCATTTGCATTATTGCCATGCTGTTTTAGACTTGTTCTAGGGAGATCTAGCAGGAGCTTAGTGTTCATGATTTATAGAGCTTCACTTGTACTTCACTGCCATGTGTTTTGTTGCTATGTTGGAGTGTTGTAGCATAGTTTCATGATGCCTCTTAAGTGTTATGATGTTGTTAAGCGCAGTTTTGCATCGTTCTTGTTTTGCTCGTCATTTGCAAACCGTGCATCCGTTTCCGGTGATCCTTATATAGATTTCAACAAAAATCACTCAATCTTTCTAGTGGCATGCTTAGTTTTCCAAGTTGATGCCATGATCATCCTTTCCCTTCCGGAGTACCCATATGCATTGCACATCATATCTCGTGTTCCATGCCACGTCTTGCATCATGTTGCTTGTGCATTGCACCATGATTGATTGTTGTTCCGTTGCTTGTGTTCTTGCTTTGGGTAGAGCCGGGAGAAGAGTTCATGAACGAGGAACCTGTTGAGTACGTTTATGAGGAGCAAGCTTTTGACAACCCTGAGAACTTTGTAGGCAAGATGATCATTACCCCGATATCACTTCTATCTTTGCTCGCTAGTTGTTCATTCTATCGCTATGTCGCGCTACATAGCACTTGTTTATCATGCCTCCCGTATTGCCATGTCAAGCCTCTAACCCACCTTCCTAGCAAACCGTTGTTTAGCTATGTTACTGCTTTTGCTCAGACCCTCTTATAGCGTTGCTAGTTGTAGGTGCCTCGCACGTTGTTCCATGTTGGAACATGGATATGTTGGGATATCACAATATCTCTTGCTGCAGCTTGCTGCAGCTCCACCTCATAACCACATCCTACCCATAAGCTTAAATAGTCTTGATCTCGCGGGTTTTGAGATTGTTGAGTCCTCATGACTCACAGATACTACCAAAACAGTTGCAGGTGCCGATGATACCAGTGCAGGTGATGCCACCGAGCTCAAGTGGGAGTTCGATGAAGACCTTGGCCGTTACTATATTTTGTTTCCGGATGACCAGTAGTGGTGCCCAGTTGGGACGATTGGGATTTAGCATTTGGTGTTGTCTTCTTTTCATTTGGTTCCGTTCGTAGTCGGACTATGTGTGTACTCTGAATGATGTATGAATTATTTGATCATTGTGTGACGTGGCGATTGTAAGCCAACTATTTATTTCCTTGTTCATTACATGGGATTGTGTGAAGATGACCCTTCTTGCGACAAGATCAAAATGCGGTTATGCCTCTAAGTCATGCCTCGACACACGGGCGATATATATAGTCGCATCTTGGGCGTTACAGGCCCCTTGAGCCTTCGTTTGACCTAATTCTTCCAATCTTGAAACCATTAGTAAGCCATACAGAAAAGAAACAACGCCACTGCAGGCCTCAGTTCCAAAGTGATCCCATCTAGAGCCCTATTCCGGGGCACCAATGGAGGGGGAAACCATTGCCGGAGGCTTCTTCATCAACTTGTTGCCTCCATGATGATGTGTGTGTAGTTCCTTTAAGGGCTACGGGTCCATAGTAGTATCTAGATCTGTCTCTCTCCCCCTCTCCCTCCCTTCCTCCCTCCCTCTCATCTCTTGGATCTTCAATACCATGTTCTCTTTTGAGATCAATTCGACGTAATTCCTGTGGTGTGTTTGTTGGGATCTGATGAATTGTGGATCTATGATCAGATTGTTCATTGAAATCAATTGAATCTTTTGAAGTTTCTTTCTTGTATAATAGAGTAGTTGTGTATGCTTTCTGAGTTATTTGTCTTTTCTATCCAAGATAGATGGGTAATTCTTCAGAGGGAGTAGTGCATAGTAGTGGGTTCAATCATGTGGTGATTTCTATATACCAGTGACAGAAAGGGACAGGACACGCATTTGTAGTGTTCCCACTAAGGATAACACGATACTGGCATACAATTACAACCTATCTTTTCTCAATGGGTACAAAATATCCATGCTACTACGCCTGGCGTAACAGCTCTTGGTGTAATAACAAGTACTGGCTTAATGTGGGGAGACGACGAGAAATGACATCCTCCCTTTCCTCGGTAATGGAGTGACTAGCTACCCCAACATGAAAGTCCGAGTTGGAGGAATGATATTGGGCTTGATAAGTGAGCAAGGAACCTGACATAAAATTCGTTGAGATGCATGCTGGATAGTGGTTTCGGGGTGGAGTAATAGTAGTAGATGTAGTTGGATAAAGGTCTACTTATCACTGACGTGATGCCTATACAAGATTATGCCATGCATGATCATTTTTTTAACCTTGAACACTAGGAGAACCTCCTACTATGAATTAAATTAAAGAATAAAACACATTGTACAAAGTATTTTTACATCTCCATGAAATGGGGGTAGGGTAGAGGCCTAAGCTATTGAAGCTAGAATAGAGGGAATGGTTTCCTTATGCTTCTCCTTCACCCTATGAATGAGGGAGAGATCTTCCTTGAATCTTCGAAGCCAGGATTCTTTTGATGGGTCAACTTTCCTAAAGTGCTTGTTATTCCTCTACTTCCAAATACTCCATGCTGCCAGCAGAAATGTCTCTATGAAGAGAGGACGGTTCCAACTTAGTTTGGACACTAATATTCCATGAAATGTCGTCGCCCCCACTGTCCAAGAAATGTAGAGGGTGGCCCAGCACTGACAAATGAACTGGCACTCAAAGAATAAATGTTCCAGCATTTCTTCGATTGGTGAGTTACATATGAGGCAGTTATGGTCCTCTCCTATATTATAGTGCCTTATTTTGAGCATATTACGAGTGTTTAGACGATCAACTAGTAGTAGCCAGTCGAAGACCTTTATTTTCATAGTGGCCCTTGATTTCCAAAGCCATTTGAACGTGTCATGTGCATGCATGTCTCTAAAGTAGTAAGTATAGTATTTGTGCGCAGAGTATTGTGCACAGCCCCAATTGTAAGTCCATCTATCCTCGGATTCATTCAATGTAATGTTCACCAATTCAAGTTGTAGATCTTTCACTTCATCATATGCTTGGCTCGATAGGGGGAGGTGGAACATCCGATCAAGAGATGTTGCAGTTAGGAAGCCTTGGACTGACGGGTCTTCACTTATGATGTTGGAGAATGCACGTGGGAAGGATTCTGCTAGGATGTTGCTTGACCAATGATCCTTCTAGAACAAGACATCAGTCCCATTGGAAACTTGTGCTCGAGGAATCCCTCTATAAATTGGCATGAGTTTTGTGACATTTCTCCACCAGAAAGATTCACGGGTGTCCGATGCATGCAGTATTTTCAAATTGTAGTACGTAGACCAGATCAGGTGTACCCATGGGAGACCATGACGGTTGTAGAACTTGTGCAGGTATTTGAGCAGGAGAGCATCACTTTGAGCTTTTAAGTTGAGAACACCCAGACCTACACTTTCCTTAGGTCTACAGACCAAGTCCCAAGCTGCGAGTGAATTGCACTTATCTCCCTGTTTGGTCTTCTTAATCCATAGGCATTTTCTTCTGATTTTATCAAATAATTCCACATTTTTTCCTGGGAGTCTTAACGTGCACAATGCAAAGATTATGAGGGACGTGATCACCGAGTTAAGCAGAGATAATTTGCCTCCATATGAAATCATATTTAGTGTGGTAGATAGGCAGCGTTCAACACTACAGACCATCGACATCAGATCTTGAAATGTATGTCTCGTAGTTCCAAGAGGAAGACCAAGATATGTGAATGGCATTTTACGAATGGCACATCCAAAAATTCTTGCTAGACTTTCACATTTTTATGTCATAGTTGATGGGCACAATTGCAGACTTGTGAAAGTTAATTTTCAGACCAATTGACTCCGCAAAATTAGTTAGGATATTTTTTATGGTCATCGCTTGGTCCTGGCAGGCAGGGAGAATCAAGATCATATCATCAACGTATTGTATCACCAGATAATCCATTTGTTGAGAGCATGGGAAAGGTAGTTTTATGACATCTGTCGCAAAGGCATCATTAATGGCAGCTTGTAGTAGATGTGCTGCAAGAACAAATATAAGAGGCGAGAGAGGGTCACCCTGCCTCACACCACATTTACAAAGAAAATGTCGTCCAGGGGTTCCATTAAGAAGCACAGCAGATTTGCCAGAGTTGAAAATACATGCAATCCAATTAAGCCACTTTTCGTTGAATCCCATGCTTCTCATAATGTCAATCATTGCATCATGTTCAATGGTATCAAATGCTTTCGCAAAATCTAGCTTTAAGAGCACTATCTCTTTCTTGGAGGCTTGACATTGATGTATGTACTCGAATGCCCAAGCCAGGCAATCCTGGATCGAACGTCCTTTGATGAAACCATATTGGTTACAATGAACAATTTTCAGAATCACATGTTGGATTCTATTTGTGAGGATTATGCTAATTACCTTCAAGCAACAGTTCAGCAGAATTATTGGTCTGAAGTCATTAACCATGGCTGGAGAGTTAATTTTGGGGATCAGAGTTATGAAGCCATCATTAATGATTTCTAAGTTCAAATTTCCTCAAAAAATTGATTGCACAGATTGTAGAAGTCTTCCTTGATGATTGGCCAGCAGGATTTTAAGAAGACTCCAGTAAATCCATCCGGGCCTGGTGCCCTGTCTGCCGTCATGGTCCTTATGACATTGTCTATTTCCTCTTTGGTAAAGGGAATCATGAGTTGATTAAGATCCACACATTTTTTAATTATTCTTGCGAGGTCAAACTTCATGCTGTGTGTGGAAGAGGAACCCAGTCATTCTTTATAAATGTGAAAAATAATGGACTCTTTACCTGCATGATCTTCAACACAAGTCCCATCATCAGTCATTAGGGATGCAATATTATTCCTCATGTATCTTTCAGATGCCATTGCTTGGAAATTTTTTGAGTTCTCATCCCCGAATTTCACCCACCGAATTGTGCATCGCTTCCTCCAATATTGTTGTTGGTATGATAGTAGCCGAAGGAGGTGTGTTTTAAGAATTTGCCAAAAGTTTGTCTCTGGAATAGTTAAACATCTCTTGTTCTCCAATTCATCAATTTCATTTAGAGCTCTGTTAGAATTCTCTATGGCCACAGAGAGCCTTGAAATACTCTTGCTCCAAATTTTTAGGTCTCTCCGTAGGTTTTTGAGCTTTCTACAAATCAACTTGGCAGTATTGTCAGATTGAACATGCTTGGACCAGGAATTTCTCACAGTTTCTTGGAACCCTTGATGATGTATCCAAAAGGATTCAAACCTAAATAGCTTAGACTTGGGGATAGCTATTTCAATATTGACAACACAGGGAGTGTGGTCGGACACTGGTTTCCCAAGAGGTTTAACAATTGTCTTTGGGTAGGTTACTGTCCAATTATTGCTGGTGAAGGACCAGTCCAATTGCCTTAGGAGTGGATCCAATTGCATATTACTCCAGGTATATGATCTTCCTTTGATAGGCAATTCAATCAGGCATTGAGATCGTATGAAGTCATTAAATGTGATCATATTTGGTATGTTACCACCTGGCTTGTTACGATTGTCCGGAGCACGTATAAAGTTAAAGTCCCCCACTAGAAGTCATTCTTCGTCATTTGGAATGTTTAGGTTTAAGAGCCCATTAATGAAATTATCACATTGTTCTCCTTGACATGGCCCATACACATTAACTAAAGTCCAGCATTGTGCAGACTGAGTGGATTTGAATCAAGTAACTAGAGCAAAATCCTCAGTTGCAATCACATCCACGGAGAACAGAGAACTGTTCCAAATGGTAATGGTACCCCGAGAAGCCCCTCTAGACGGTACAAAAGCAATTTGATCAAAGCGACGAGGGCAGCAAGTTTTGACAAAAAATAATTCAAACAAGTTTTTTTTAGTTTCTTGCAGGCAGATAATGGCACACCCACTAGTGGTGATAGCATTAGAGAGTGCTAGTTGCTTGTTGCCAGAGTTTAAGCCACGCACATTCCAACATAAGACGTTCCAATTAACCAAAAGCGGCATAATGCAGGAAAAGATTAAGTAGATGAAGAGGATCCAACATCCTTGGTGGCTAGGAGGGCTTCTTCAGTAAGCTCGGAGGGTCAGATTGCACACAGGTGGACACCAACTTGCTGTATCACCTTAATGGGCGTTGGAGGATGGACTGCATCTTCAGTAATATGATCTTCAGTGCTGATAGATGATGTAGCAGAAGGAACAAGTTGTGGATTAACTTTGGAGATCCTGGGCTTGGTATCAGAGGTCATTGGGATGCGGAATCCATCATATTTATTCTTGCGAGTGCAACTACGCAGAGAGGTAACACATTCAGGAGCCACCACTTTCTCCCTACAGCCAATAGTGTTAATCTCTGCATTAGTAACACCGGGGCCCTCAGACAAAGGAGGATTATTTGTTTCAAGCTGCATAGTAGCTTCAGAGAAAGCAGCACCAGGACAGACAGTATCAGGCTGAGGCATCTCCGGATCAGACACGAGTGGAGGAGCTATCTCATTCCCAGCGGGAGCAACAATAGAAGTGTCCTCCAATAAACCCTCACTAATTCCATCAGTTAACTCCTCAATAATCACAGCAGAGTGAGGTGTCACCGTCACTGAGGAATCAGAAATGTAAGTGTCTGCACTTAAGCCCTCCCTAACTTCTTTAGATATCTCTTCAATGATCATAGAAGAGCGAGGTGTCGCCCTGATCAGCTTGGTAGCATAATCAATTGCCAAAAGGGCATTGTTTTCAGAGACCTAAAAATGAAAACCAACCCTGTCATTCCTGAACCCATAACCATGACTCCAAGGCCCATAAGATGCCAGGATGGGGCGCATGGTACTTGTCAGAAATGAGTTAAGACGTAGGACAGGGATACACTCATTCAACA
Organism: Triticum dicoccoides; assembly: GCF_002162155.2. Taxonomy (NCBI): domain Eukaryota; kingdom Viridiplantae; phylum Streptophyta; class Magnoliopsida; order Poales; family Poaceae; genus Triticum; species Triticum dicoccoides. The sequence goes on along the minus strand of NC_041386.1, from coordinate 472,942,014 downwards.
GAATTTTGGAGACTATATTACCATGGGGAACCATATCGAGATGCAAACCTTCAGCAGTGATCGATATGTTGACAGTCATGGAATTAGGGAGTTGCGGACCAACAACTGGAACAATATTCATGGGTTGCTGAGGAGAAGGAGCACTGGAGCTGGAGCCTGCCCAAAGTCTGATCATCAAGTTAACAGGGACAAGTACATAAGAATCTGAAAGTGTAGCACTTGGGTCAGAACTGCTATGAGCCGAAATCGAGTCATTCCAAGCCGCATCTGGACTATCAATGAGGTTGTTTTGGGGTAACATCCCATCTTGCACTTGCAGGCCTTCAGCAGCCAGCCACTGCTGAAAATTGTAGAGCACAGGAGGACGAGAGGGCGGCCATTCGCCCTAAGAAGGTTGAAACTGAATTTCATCGCCAGCATCTACAACAACATCATCGTCATTTGCATGATCCGTAGCTCCATATGCAACATTCTGTGCCATCCAGTTATCGAGTTGTTGCTGGTACAGTTGCTCGGCATTGAGGCCTTCTCCATGGAGCGGATGCAGAATACCATTGGCGGGCGGGGGATCTTCTCCAGTAGGTGGCGCATCATGAATGTGTGCATTCCAATCTGCACTGCGCAGGATTGTGACAGCCACTGTCCAGCCATGACGCGGACCTCCCAACTGCCTGATAACTAAACTCTTTGGCACCAACCGTAAATGAATCACCCGCACTTTGATAAGAACAAAGCGCCGATCTCCCCTAGGATTATTCCAGTCAACCAGACTACCAAACTTATCGACAGACTTGTGCATATAGTGATGTGTTTGGCAATCATAGGGGAATCCTACATAGCGCAGCCACACCTTTGGACCGAAAGTGGTCTCATGTTAAGTGAAGCATCATGTGGGACAAAAGAAATAAAAATGTGCTCTTCAACTTCATCTTCATCTAACTCAAAAGTAGTACCAACAACAGCATCCCTGGCCGCAGAATCCACAAAACCAAAAATGCCAATGCCCAACAGATGATCCTCAACTTCGGTGGGAAAGAAATGAGATTCATGCATTAAACCTTGAACAATGCGGTGCATCTCAGCCTTGCGGTGGAAGGGGACAAACCGATTGGCCTCCGCGATTGCCAAGAAATCATGGCGGAGAGGTGGGATCGGGTTCACCACCATGTCATCGCGCACCTTCCGATCTGCAGGTCCAAGCTCGACTGTCATCCTGTGAGGAATGTAGGGGATAACATTGAGAGGAAAGTTCGCCATGGATGCTTGAGCATGAGCTTTCAAGGTGGGAGTAGAGGGAAGCACAGGGAGCGAGGCAGAATTCGTATTGTCCAGCCCCCTGGGTGCTTTGGCCACCCAGACCCTGTGGAGAGACGCCCTGTGCCGCCGATAGGATCCGCCCACGTGGCTTGATTGCCCCGAAGATGCCCATCGAACGGCTAGGGATGTTGTATCGTGTTCTATGCTTAGAGTGGTAGGTGTGCCATAACTCGAAAAGCCATCCGTAAAATCTAGACAGGCCAAATTGTAATTGATCTTGTTCAATTTTCCATATAGCTCCCGGTTCTTGCCATTTGAAACCTGCATCTTCCTTTGGGTCACGGCCAGAGGATTTTTTGGTTTCCAAATGAAACGTGTCGTACGGGGGTCCTTACAGGCATATTTGAGATGACCCAAAAACCCACAAATGCAGCATTTAGAATTAGCTAGGCAGTCAAAAAATAAATGGGTTGGGGAGGCACAACTAGAGCAAACCCCAGTGGGCCGGTGAATTTCAATTACTGGATCAAACAGGGTTGTAGATGGGGGTCTGAATAATTGTTGGGCCCAGGCGTAGAGCAAGAGCAAGGCTATCAAAGCAAATGTCACAAATAGTCCCCTGGACATTGAGAAGCCAGATGTCCAATGTCGCTACAACAGGGGCACAAATTCAGTTGAGCATAAATGAATTCTAATGGTGGGACCGAGGGAATATTCCACATATCTAAAATTTTCTCATCAGAGTATCCAAATATACGTTGGTCCAAAATATGTCGAAGCATGAACTATGGAATAGAATGCCATGAAGACCGCATAAAATTAATTCCTTGAAACATTTTAATATTGCCCGTGAATGATACCTGATCAATGTGCTCATTAATGCGTGATTGAAAGCTACCAAAGACCAAATTATGGGGCAGACATGAATGAGGAGACATAGATTGCTCATTGCCATGCATGTTGTACTCTTTCTCAATAATGTTAGTCCTCTCCATGATCGGAGCTCGACGGCTCGCCGCCGACGAGGATTCCGGTAGATCCATGATTACACTTGGAGGTAAAAGCCCAAATTTTGATAATTTATCAGGAGAACACTGCTCCAAACCAGCATTATTTTTCAAGAACGTGAGCTTAGATTTAATAGCCACAGGAGAATGAGCAACGATCTCAGGAATTTGCTTATCAGAATGCCAAGAAGAATTATTCTCTGAGGAACCATGCATTCCTGGCCGAAAGAGACTGAAGTGACAGATGAAATCCGGCCAAAATTGTTCCTTAAGACCATAGATGAAATAACCAACACAATTGGACGCCACAGAAAACCGAAAATTGTGTCCCTCTAGATGGTGAACATTGAGACCCGAGGGAAGACCGCCAATACATCATTGTAAATCAATCGCAATTGAGTCTTCATTGAGATCAAAGCAAGCCGAGGAGAAATATACCACCAAGAAGAACTCCTTGGAAGAACCAGAAGGGGAGAAATGAACCGTGGAGCCAAAATGATGACGCACCTAATCCACGACCGCAAGGCCGAGAGAGAAGTCCCAATGTAGTAGCCCCTCCATGAGGACCAAGCTTAGAGATCTCCATTGCTAGGGTAGGGAGGTAGGCAGGTGGGAGGAGAGGAGAGGAGAGGAGAGAGCCATCTTCTTCCCATGCATGATCATTGTTACGAATTAACGCTTTTATGTAAATTGCCCAACAATAATTTGTCTACCGCACCACTACCTGCTCTCGAGAGAAATGCCACTAGTGAACCTATGGCCCCCGGGTCCATTCTCTATTAAAACTTTTGTTTACACAATTGCTCTTTTATTTCCTTTTACTATTTTGTCATACCGCTATCTATCACTATTTGTTTTTAATCATGCAACTAGCAAGACAAGGGGATTGACAACCCCCTTGCCAAGTCAGGAGCAAGCTTTTTTTCTTTGTGTGCGGGTGTTGCTTGTCTTGTTAGCTTGTTAACTCATACTGGTTCAATTAAACCTTGGTTCTTGAAAGTGCTAAATATCGACTAGAGGGGGGTGGATAGGCGATTTTTATGAAAGTCTTCAAAACACAAGGTCTTTGAAGACAAACAATCAAATTGAACCTATATGATATGCAGTGGAAGATAAACTACTCTAGATAGACCATAGTCGAGTGAGCATAGTAATGAAAGCACGAGGACTAATAGCAGCTAGGTAGTACAGATCGCAATGGAAGATATAATGAAGCCAAACAGGTAATAGTCTTCGCACAGTGAAGTCAAATAGATCAAGCAAGTAAGCGATGACTTCAGAAGACAAACTGAAATGTAAAGAAGGTAGGGGATTGAACTAGTAGCTTGGTGAAGACAAAGATTTGGTACACCAGTTCCAGTTGTTGTGACAATTGTATGTCTAGTTAGGGAGGCTGAGATTGAACTCAGAAGACTGTGTCTTCACCTTATTCCCCTTGAGCTAAGGACACCCAGTCCTCGCCCAATCACTCTTGTAAGTCTTCATGGTAGACTTCCAAACCTTCACAGACTCCATTCACCAGCGATCCACAATGACTCTTGGATCCTCTGAATGTGACGCCTAACCGACTAGAGAATGCACAGTCCCAAGTGTAACAAGTCTTCAGGTCATGCGGACAGAAAGACTTCAGTGATGCCTAACACTCTTTGGCTCTGGGTGTTTTGGTCTTTGTCCTTGCAAGGATCTCTCTCTCTCTCTCAAAGGCTTCGGAGGTGGGTTGCTCTCAAATGACAAAAGACATTCACTAACTTTGAGCAGCCACCAATTTATAGTGTAGGGGGTGGGCTATTTATAGCCAGTAGGCAACCCGACATGATATGTCCGAAATGACCCTGGGTCACTAAGGAACCGACACGTGTCCAACGGTCAGATTTCAAACACACGCGGCAGCAAGCAACGCTGACTCATCCAACTCTAGATAAGATTTTCTCTCATTGTCTTCACTCGAAGACATAGGATTTTGGTTTAGCATCACGTCAGTCTTCTGACTTTGTTCACTTGGACCCCAATTAATAGTTTGTGGTTCCCATGACTCAATAAAGAAGAAAAGGAAACTATGAAAGAAACTATGTCTTCGCACTCCATAGTCTTCACGTGAATGTCTTCATAGGTCATTATCTTCAACGTGAATGTCTTCACGAACCACCATTGTCTTCAATGTCTTCATACGTTTTTAGGGGTCATCTCTGGTAGGTAAATCAAATCAATGAGGGACTTCTACTGTGAGGCCCAGATAGTTATGCTACAATCATTCCGGCTAATGATGCCACGTCACCGCGATTACTGTTGTTAATCTCGCGTTAGTTCAAAACGATTCAAATTCAAATTTGAGTTACAGGCAAACCACATAAGTTTTCAGACAATAAAACTAAAATGTTCCAAATGAGTCAAATTATTCTTAGGGAATTACGGTGGAGAAACCACACTTTTATAGTATGTTTAGATACATTAAGATAATAGTAACATCAGTAAAAACAATTGTTTAAATATCTCTATAGTTAATAAAATATTAAACTAATTTAATTGGGCACTAAACTTTCTATGGTAGTGGACTAACTTGATATGCTAATATAGGTGCCAAAGACGTATTTTAGAAAACTAAAATAATTAGATTCTAAATATAAACAGGAAAAGAAAAGTAAAAGGAAAACAAAACAAAAGAGAGAAGGATCCCCCCTGGCCAACTGGGCCACACGGCCCAGCAGGCCAGCCCACCGTCCCAGGCCGGCCCGAACCGCCTCCCTTAACTCCCTTGCACCTAGACCCTAACCCACCGACATCCCCACTTCCTCCACTCGCCTCTCCCTCTCCCCCCTATCCAGATCAGATCGGGCCGACCTCGTCGCCCCGCCGTCATGAACGCCACACCTGTCCTGTCGCCAACCACCGCCGTCGACCGCCGCACGTCGTCCCCGTCATCCTCCCCACGGGTCACCCCCGAGCCTCACCGCCCCCTCTTCTCACGAACCAAAGGTGAGAACACCCCGGCCTCCGCGTCCCTTCCCCTCTCTACTCCCGCTCGACACCGTCCCACTCGCATATCCACTTCCCTGCCACGCCGCTTGCCATCGCCGTCCGCACCACCGACCCGCTCCAGCTGACCACCACGCCCCGCCGCGTCACTGCACGTGCAGAGCACGTTGACTGCGCCAGCTGGCCTTCCACCTTGCTCCACGCACCGACCGGTCGCCCACGCCGCGCTCCCATGCGAGCTTGCCCCGCCTTTGCTCTACCCGCTCACGGCCACCGCCGAACAACGATTTCCCGCGCGCGTCCACTGCCGCTGCCCCTGCCCGCCTTGCCCCCTCGCTACTACTGCTCAAGCCACAGCCGCCTGCGGTCGCCCGTGCACCCCCCACTCCGCCTGCTGCAGAATACATCGCCCGCTGTCCTTGGCCATGGGTTAGCCACGCCCCCCTCGCTCTCCCCGTGCGCTCTACCCGCACCCCTCCTCCATGCACGGCCTCGCCGCGCCGCCCATGCTGCAGCGGCTGCAGCTCCTGGCTTGCTGCTGGCGCCGCTCGCCG
>NC_041386.1:472916450-472935936 GCF_002162155.2 Triticum dicoccoides | reverse complement strand
TCCGCTCCCCTCGGCTGGCGGAGCCCTCTGCTCACCCCATTAGCCCAGCGCCCGCTATGGCCCTAGGCCACTGACATAGGGGCCCACCCCCAGAATGTTTAGAAAAAGAGAATGTAAAAAGATAATAATTAACTAATTAATTAGTTAATTAAGTTAATTAATTCTGTTAACTAAACTAATTGAATCTAGTTAACCTAGTAATTCAGTTAGACTAATTTAACCCTATTTAGTTAATGTGAGTCAATGATGATCGGCCCCCACCTGCCAGTTTGACTAGTCAACAGTCAATGTTGACCGTTGATGTCATGACGATGTTGTAATTCTTTTTTTTGAATTAATTAAATAATAATAATCCCAAAAATGACTAAATCTTTATAAATTAATATAAAATAATCCATAACTTGGATGAAAATACTTTGTACATGAAAGTTGCTTAGAACGACGAGACGAATCCTAATATGCAGTCCGTTCGTCCGCCACACTCTCTTGCATAGCGAACATGCAACCGACCCCTTCCGGTTCGACTGTCCGAAAATGTCAAACACCGGGAATACTTTCCTGGATGTTTCCCCCTTCGCTAGTACCGTCTAATACCATGTTAGGGCACACCTAGCACCGCTTAATGTCATGTCATGCATCTGTTTGCATTGTATTTATTGTCTCTTCCCCCTCTTCTCTCCGGTAGACTACGAGACTGATGCCGTTGCTGCCCCAATCGACTGCGGTGTTGATGACCCGTCCCTCTCTACTGAGCTTCCAAGCAAGCAAAACCCCCTTGTTCATCCCGATATCGCCTACTCTCTCCCTCTACTACTTGCATTAGCATAGTGTAGCTATTACTGCTTTCAAATGAACCTATTCTAATGCATAGCATGTCGTTGTTACTTCTGTTGTTACCTTTACCTGCAATCCTACATGCTTAGTATAGGTTGGTAGTTTACCATCAGTGGCCTTACACTCTTGTCCGTCTACCATGCTCTACTACTAGGCCTTGATCACTTTGGGAGGTGATCACGGGTACATATACTACATACTTTTACATTATTTATGTTACTGTTCGGAGATGGGGGCTGAAGGGGCAGGTGGTTCCACTCAGGTAGTGGTGGGCCTGGGTTCCCGGCAGCCCCCTGATTGTTACTTTGTGGCGGAGCGACAAGGAAGGTTGCGACCACCTAGGAAACAGGTGGGTCTGGTCCCTGGTCGGCGTCCGCGGTTACTTCAAAATAACACGCTTAATGAGATCTTGGTATTTGATCTGAGTCTAGCTATGAGCCTATACACACTAACCAACTATACAGGAACAATTATGGGCACTCGACGTCATTTTATCAGTCGAAGCCTTCTAGACGCCAGCGGTTGAGTGGCATGCGCCGGATTGGACTAGAACGCATGCACTTGTATTAGGGAGGCTAGGTCTGCTTCTGGCCGCCCTCGCAACGTGCAGGAGTGCAATGGGCGATGGTCCTAGACCCCTGCGCTTAGGATTTAGACCGGCGTGCTGACCTCTCTATTGTGCCTAGGTAGGGCTACGACGTGTTGATCTTCCGAGGCTGGACATGACCCAGGGAAGTGTGCCCAGCCAGAGGGATCGAGCGTGTTGGATAATGTGATGCACCCCTGCAGGGAAGTTTATCTATTCGAATATTCTTGTCCCTCGGTAAAAGGACGGCCCAGAGTTGTACTTCGACCTTATGAAAACTAGAACCGGATACTTAATAAAACACACCTCTTACAAGTTCCAGATACAACCCGGTGATCGCTCTTCCACAGGGCAACGAGGGGAGGATCGTCGGGTAGGATTATGCTATGCGTTGACACTTGTTACTACTTGCTACTCTTTTCTACCTACTTCAAGATGGAGACTGATAGAAGCATAGTCTTTGATAGGACTAGTTATCCCCATATTATTCTGGCATTCTGCAGTTCATTCCATAGATACTACCCATTTCATTGATACCAATGCATATGTAGTGTAGATCCTTGCTTGCGAGTACTTTGGATGAGTACTCACGGTTGCTTTGCTCCCTCTTTTTCCCCTTTTTCATTTTCTCGAATGTCGCAACCAGATGTTGGAACCCATGAGCCAGATGCCACCATCGACGACGACCCCTACTACACCGAGGGTGCCTACTACTACGTGCAGGCCGCCGACGACCGGGAGTAGATTAGGAGGATCCCATGCAGGACGCTTGCGCCTCTTTCGATTTGTATCCCATTTTGTGCTAGCCATCTTATGGCACCTCGTTTAACTTATGACTGTACTCGGATATTTTTGCTTCCACTGACTCTTGTCTCTTCGAGCTTATGTATTCGAGCCCTCGAGGCCCCTGGCTTGTAATATATAAAGCTTGTATTATTTTAATTTGTGTCTAGAGTTGTGTTGTGATATCTTATTGAGAGTCCTTGATATTGATCGTACATATTTGCGTGTATGATTAGTGTATGATTGAATTGGGGGCATCACATCTACCTGTGTTATCCTGCAATTCTCACAAACACATTAGTCCCTCAACTATGTTTGTCGTCAATACTCCAAAACCATCTAGGGGGTGGCACTAGATGCACTTACAATCTCCCCCTTTTTGGTGATTGATGACAAACTGGTTGAAGTTTTGAACGGGGATAAAAGTATGTGAAAGTTTAAAGTACGTGGGCATTGGCTTCATAGGTTGAAAGACGCTCCCCCTGAAGATGTGCATATAATTTTTTTTGCCTTTGAATGCAAATGCACATGGCAGGTTTTGCTTTGTGGAGATCTTCTTCAACACATGAAGACAATTCATCATGCATACACAAATGTAATGAAGATAATGAAATGCACAATGAGAAATGGATGTCTAGAGTATGACTTCATTTGGAACTTATCATTGCACCAAACGGTAGCAGCAAAAGTGGTAGCCAACCATCAAGTTTTAAGTGTTACAACTCAAAAACCAATAGTTCAAGAATGAGATTTGTAAAAACTTAGCAAAAATAAGCACACGGCCCATATGGATCCGCTTTAAGACTATCAACTCATATGCTTCTCCCCCTTTTGTCAGGAAGGACCAAAAATGTTTGAAGACATAGAGTGTCTATTTGTTCCCAGGCGGTATTGGTGAAGATGTTGGGGCAGCCTAGTCGATGGTGGAGTTGGGCGGCGCAGAGGGGCCTGCTGCAGAATCTCGGTGCAGTGAAGCCATTGCAAGGGAAGTGGCATCATCCTCTTCATCAATGACTCTCGCAACAATAGTTGGAGCCGAATATGAATGCTCTGAATCTTCAATGGAAGGAGTTGGACACCAACTTGCAGACTCTGGTGGCATGGAGTCATACTTGAAGCGTTCAATGAAGCCATCTGCTCAAAGATCATCTTCAGAACAGAGCATTGTGAGGCTCTTCCAGGCACGCCGACAGGCTTCATGAGCAACAAAATGTGTTTTTGGTAGCAAGGTTGCGAATGCAATTGACATTAACTAGAAGACTCTACATCTGGCGCTTCATCCAGTCATGATGCCGATCCTGTTTCTGATGAAGCGACACAAGAAGTTCTTGGTCATTCAGAATGCGAGTACGCTTCTTAGGCCTTTGAGCTACTGTGCTGGTTGTTGCATCAGTGTTGGCACGATGCGGCAGCCTGAGCTGACCGACAAGTGGACCAGCAGCAGTAGGGGTTGGATTTAGCACATGAAGCCCTTCAAGTGGCTGAGTGAAGCTTTGGAAGGTAGCATAGTCTTCGCGAACTGGCTCCTTGGCAGGCTCAGGGGATATGGCTTCATGTGACATATCAACTTCAGGCAAAAATAAAACATGGTTATGCGCTGAAGCTTGATAGTTAATTGTGGAGTGAAGCTTAATGAGCCGCATGACCCATGGAGCATAGAACTTGAGGCCAAACAAATCAATTCCTGAGGCAGCCAATTAGTGGATGAAGAAGTCTTGAGTGTTGAATCTGATGCCATTGATGATGTAGAAGACCAATGTCTTCATGGTGCCTTCGATCTTGGCATGAGAGGAATGCCCTTTAATTGGCCAAAGAGTATGCCTCGGTATGTGATAGATGGTGCAAGGCAAATACTCGAGGTCATTGACATAGAATTCCTTGGGGTATTCAGCATCAACCGGCAATGGCTTCATCATACTGAGCATCTAGCCCATGTTGGGCTTAGGCTTCTGGAAAATACTCTGCAATTCTTGCTCATAGCACTGACAACCTAGCTCATACAGATCACCAGGAGTGGGCAGGGAAGTGAGCTCGATGATATCTTAAGCTTTAGCTTCATGATGAACATCACCTGACATCCACTCAAGGACCTACGTCTTTGAATCCCTATTGTAGCCTAAGATGTGAAGGGTGGCAAAGAATTGCAGCAGTAGCTCTTCATTCCAGTGCTCCATGTTGACGACAAATGGGAGCAGACCAACTTCATGAAAGCAGTCAAGAGCCTCTTCAAGGCATGGCAGCCCAACAATGGCATCACAATCCAAATGCTTGTGGGGAAAGATCCTGTCTTGGTTGTAGAGAATGCATGAGTAGTAGATGCGTTGCTGGTGGCTACAGAACCTATCAAAGGTGATCTTTGGCTTCTTGTATGGATTCTTGGCCTTGTCAAAGAATGTGTTGTGCTATCTGAAGTTGAGCACACTGAAAGAGCCTTGTGTAGTGACATCACTTGGAAGCCTTGGTAGCCTGGGCTTTGGCTTCTGCGTCTAAGGCCTTTGCTCCACATGATAGTCATATTGGGGACCGAGAGCTGCAGGCGGAGTCATGATTGGCCACTTGACAGTAACTGTAAGTGCATCTAGTGCCATCCCTAGTTGGTTTTGGAGTATTGATGACAAACCTAGTTGAGGGACTAATGTGTTTGTGAGAATTGCGGGATAACACAGGTAGAAGTCCCTCATGATTCGGTTTTACTACCAGAGATGACCCCTAAAAATGTATGAAGACATTGAAGTCAAAGGTGGTATATGAAGATATTCACATTGAAGACTATGACAAGAGAAGACACGATATGAAGCCTATGGAGCTTGAAGACTTAGATCTTTCGTAGGTCTTTTTCTTTTGTGTTGAGTCATAGGAACCACTGTACTGTTAAGTGGGGTCCAAGAGAACCAGTCAGAATGACTGAAGTGATGCCTAAACCAAAAACCTATGTCTTCGAGTGAAGACTATGAGAGCGAATCTTGTCCAGAGTCGGACAAGTCAGCTTTGCTTGTATCCCAAGTAAAGTTGTCGTGTGAGTTTGAAATCTGACCGTTGGAACACGTGTCAGTTCCTTAGTGACCCAGGGTCATTTCAGACAAATTAGGTTGGGTTGCCAAGTGGCTATAAATAGCCCACCCCCTACAACCATAAACTGTTGGCTGCTCAGATTGAGAGTATGGCTTTTGTCGTTTGAGAGCAACCCACCTCGAAGCCTTTGAGAGAGAATTCCTTGCGAGGATAAAATCCCTAACCACCAGAGCCAGAGAGAATTGGGCATCACTTAAGTCTTCTTGTCTGTGTGATCTGAAGACTTATTACACTTGAGGACTGTGCATCCTCCAGCCGGTTAGGCATCGCGTTCTGAGCTTCCAAGAGACATTGTGGATTGCCAGTGAACGAAGTCTGTGAAGGTTTGGGAGTCTACCTTGAAGACTTACCAGAGTGATTGGGCGAGGTCTATGTGACCTTAGCTCAAGGAGAATACGGTGAGGACTGGGTGTCCTGAGCTGCGTGTTCAGGACTGGGTGTCCGGGACTGTGTGTCCTAAGGTTTAAATCAAAGTTTTAAATAGCGCGCTAAGCATCTTAGCGCCGGACCTCTTTCAAATGCTATAGCGTGCTATAGCGGAGCTATAGCGCGCTATTTAAAATGTTTGTTCATTTGTTTGGATCAAAGTCTCTTAGCGCAAGACCTTTTGTAAACGCTATAGCGTGCTATAGCGGAGCTATAGCGGGCTATTTGATACCATGGTTTAAATACCTAGCCGCTCCAACCAGACGTATAGTTGTCACAGCAACTGGAACTGGTTCAACAAATCATTGTCTTCAACGAGTCACTGGTTTCATCTTCACTTCACGTTACTTACTGTTACTCCTTGTGAAGTCATTGTATGTTTGCTCTATCATTTGTCTTCACTGAGTGACTGCGTGTTCTGTTTGACTTCACAACATCTTCCTACCTGATCCTTACTACCTAGCTGCTATTAGTCTTTGTGCTTTCACTTCATTGAATACTTGACTATGATTTGCCTAGTGTAGTCTACCTTCCGCTGCATGGTAATAGGTTCAATTTTATCGTTTGTCTTCAAAACTCCCATGTTCTGAAGACTTTCATAAAAATCGCCTATTCACCCCCCCCCTCTAGTCGATATAACGCACTTTTAATTGGTATCAGAGCAAGGTGCTCCCTTGTTCTGTGTGATTCGGTTTAACCACCTGGAGTTTTAGCTATGTCGACTGCATGGATAATTAAAGTCTCCGCTGCGTGCCCCGTCTTCGATGGAACTGAATATCCCTACTGGAAGAATAAGATGCGCATGCATCTTGAAGCCATTGATGTCGACCTATGGTATGTCGTCGAGAACGGCGTTCCCAAGGCTGGAGAAGGTGTCACTTCTGCTGATGTCAAGAAATTTGTTCAACTGGACTCTACTGCCAAGAATGTCATCTGTGGTCATCTGACCAAAGGACAGTATGGCCGTGTGAGTGCTTTGAAGACATCCAAGCTGGTCTGGGACTGGCTCTCCAAGGTCAATGAAGGCATCTCAACCCAGAGAGATCAGAGAATCAGTGTCCTTCGCAACCTCTTCAATCGCTTCAAGCGAAATGACAATGAGAATGTCCAGCACACATTTGACCAACTCACTGACATCACAAATGAGCTTTAAGCCCTCGGCGCCACTGAGATTACCAAACACGAAGTCGTCAAGACGCTGCTGAGATCACTTGATAGTTCGTTTGACATCCTGGCCCTGATGATTCAAGAACGTCCTGATTTCAAGACACTCGATCCGTCTGACATACTTGAGAGGCTCAACACACATGAGTTTCAGCTTTCGGAGAAAAGAGATGTCTACGGTCCAAACTATGGGCGAACTCGTGCCTTGAAGGCAAAAGCTGTCTCCTCATCTGAAGAAGAATCTGACAGCAGTTCTGATGATCCTGAAGACATTGGAAGGGAACTTGCTATGCTTGTCAAGAAGTTCCAAAAATTCACCAAGAAGAAAGGCTTCAGAAAGTCTTCCCGATCAAGTTCAAGGAATGATGAAGCTCCTGCTCATGACTACAAGAGGAAAACATGTCACAAGTGCAAGAAACTTGGCCACTTAATCTCTGAGTGTCCACAGTGGGACAATGAGAACAAAAAGAAGAAGAAGAGCAAGGAATATGACTCTGACGACAAGAAAAAGAAGAAATACTCAAAGTCCAAGTCTTCCTCAAAGTCTTCCTCAAAGTCTTCATCACACAAGAAGAGCTCATCTGGCAAGGCACGTGCGTTTGTTGGCAAGGAAATGGATTCAGAGGAGGAGTCTACTTCTGAGGAGGCGGAGGTGGAGTCTGAGGAGGAATCCGACTCAGGCGTCGCAAGTCTGGCTACAGCATACGTTGCCAAGTCCATCTTCAACACTGAAGACAATGACTTCATCACCGACACCGATGCAAATGATAAGGACTACTCCGCTTCTACCTACTGCTTCATGGCACGTGGTGCCAAGGTAAACACACGCACTACTCACTATCAAACATCTAGTGACGATGACTCTGATTGTGGTTCAAAACCTAGCTACAAAACACTTCCTAAAATTGCAACTGAACAACAGAAAGCTATGGAACATATTCAAAAACTGTTAGACAGAAGCGATGATCTGTTAGGTGCTGAAATGACTCGATCTGAATCCTTAATAGAAGACATAAAAAATCTTCATGTTAAGTATCAGGAACTTGAAAGTCGCCATGAAACTCTCTCAACAACTCATGAAAAGCTTTCCTATGATTATCTTCAAAGGAAGCAGGATCTTGAGAAATTGAGAGCGGTTCATGAAGATCTTCAAACGGAAAACGAGTCACTTCACGCCAAACAGATCAGTCCCGCTCAGGAAGGATTTGAACCACCATGTCTTAAATGCATTGAGCGTGATAATGCTACTTCTGTTGCTGAATGTTCTACTGCTACTGCTGTTGCAATATCTTCAACTATTGATGTGGTAGCTAACCCCTCTGCTGAGGATACCACCGCTATTGCTGATGAGAATGCTAGGTTGAAGACATTGCTTGAAACAGGGATGTACAAAAGTCTTCAAGGGCATTAGACACTATGTGATGTCCTCAAAAAGCAGATTCTGAACCAAAACCCTAGGAAAGAGGGTGTTGGGTTCGTAAGGAAAATGAATGCAGATGGCTCTTACTGGAAACCTGAGTAGTACCCCAAAACCATGTGGGTTGCTGCAAAGGAACCTTCAGTAGATCCATCCAATCTAACTGGCTTCACTTGTGCTAACCCCATTATCATTGATGAATCCTTTGATGCAAACTATATACTGTTTAAGAATCAGAATGGTGAAGTGTTTGCCAGGTACATTGGTACTAACTGCAAGAATGGACCGCCTATGAAGAAGATCTGGGTTCCGAAAAGGTGTCTGGAAAATCTTCCTGTGAATGTCTTCATGACACCTCACTTGAAGAAGACAAACCTCAGACCAAAGGCTTCATACGGTCCAAAGGCTTCATACAAACAGAGGACTCACCTGAGTCGCACTAACGCAAATGTTTTGCAGGGAAACCATACTCAGGCATATGAATATGAGAGCGGTTCATCAAACCGCCATGTTCATAAGACCAAGAACTATTCTGCTTATTCTTATGAGTACTATTGTCCGCCTGCAAGACTGTTTGCTAAGGCTTCAAAGCCAAAATTCTCAGATGCTGCACTTAGACTTATTGCTTCTAAGCCACCCTTGAAGATGTGGGTGGTTAAGAAGGCTTAACTCTCTTTTGCAGGGAAAGGTCTCCAGCAGAAAACCAAAATCATCTGACGCTATTGCTGGGGACCTTAAACATCTTGTAGGGCGCAAGATCAAATGCCCAAATGGTCTTACTATGTACTTCGTACCTGAATCGCTTGCTACTCTCCCTATTAGTCCTAACCTGGATCTAAGCTTTCATAACCCACTGGTTCGTCAAATGTTTTTGCTTCACAATGCTCTTGGTGAAGCCTATCCCCCTAACTGCACTGTAGGGTACGACACCAGCGTCTTCAGAATGGATTATTGATAGTGGGTGTACAAATCACATGACTGGCAAAAGAAGTCTTCTTATGGACTCAACCTTACGTCCATCCAACAAGAGGCACATCACATTTGCTGACACTGGTAAAAGTAAGGTATTGGGTCTAGGTAGAGTTGCAATCTCAAGGGATCAACACATGGATAAAGTCATGCTTGTTGAATCCCTTGGCTTCAACTTAATGTCTGTCTCAATGCTTTGCGATTTGAACATGATCGTAATGTTTGGAAAATATCATTGCCTTGTACTAATGGAATCTGACAAGTCTCTAGTGTTTGAAGGGTATCGAAAAGATGATTTGTACGTGGTAGATTTCTCAACAGGGCCACAGCTTGCAGTATGTCTTCTAGCAAAGGCTTCAGAATGCTGGCTCTGGCATCGGAGGCTTGGACATGCTGGCATGAGGAACCTCCACACCCTTGTGAAGAAGAAGCATGTCATAGGCATCGAGGGCGTCAAGTTCAAGAAAGACCACTTATGCGGTGCCTGTGAAGCAGGGAAGATGACGAGGGCCAAACATCCCTCGAAGACAATCATGACCACTACTCGACCCTTCAAACTGCTTCACATGGATCTTTTCGGTCCCACTCATTACTCAACTCTAACTACTACTGCTTGCCTCTATGGCTTCGTTATTGTTGATGATTATTCTAGATATACTTGGGTGCACATAATCCTTTACAAGACTGAAGTGCAGGATGTCTTCAGACGCTTCACCAATCGAGCTATGAACAATTTTGGCGCCAAGATAAAGCACATTAGAAGTGACAATGGCACTGAATTCAAGAACACTGGCCTTGATACATATCTTGATACCTTGGGCATCACACATGAATTCTCATCCCCGTACACGCCACAGCAGAATGGTGTCGTCGAACGCAAGAACAGAACACTAATTGAGATGGCCAGAACGATGCTAGATGAATACAAGACCCCAAGAAAATTCTGGCCCGAAGCCATTGATACTGCATGCCATACAATCAATCGTGTTTATCTTCACAAGCTACTGAACAAGACATCTTATGAGCTCCTTACTGGCAAGAAGCCAAATGTCAGTTACTTCAGAGTATTTGGCGCAAGGTGCTGGATCAAGGACCCACATCACACCTCAAAATTTGCACCAAAAGCACATGAGGGTTTTATGCTTGGATATGGAAAGGATTCGCACTCCTACAGGGTCTTCAATCTCTTTCATTACAAAGTGGTTGAAATAGTGGATGTGCGGTTCGATGAGACCAACGGTTCACAAAGAGAGCAGCTGCCAAATGTGCTAGATGAAGTTCCATCCAGTGAATCAATCAAGCTAATGGGAACTGGAGAAATTATACCTTCTGAAGCTCATCCTGAAGAAGAACTTATCATTTCAGCACCTGATCAACATGAAGACAATGCTCAGCCTGAAGATATTCCTTCCAACAACGACAATGAACAGCAAGAGCAAAGTCTTCGCCCTGTACATCCTCGCGTTGCCAATGAAGTGCAGATTGAAAGAATAATTGATAGCATCAATGCACCTGGTCCACTCACTCGTTCAAGGGCAACTCAGATAGCAAATTTCTGTGGGCACTTCGCATTCGTCTCAATAGCAAAACCCAAGAAAGTTGAAGAAGTCTTCATGGAACCTGAATGGATTCAAGCTATGCAAGAAGAGCTTCAACAGTTTGAGCTGAATAATGTATGGGAACTGGTTAAGCGTCCTAATCCATGGAAGCACAATATAATAGGCACCAAATGGATATACCGCAACAAGCAAGATGAGCATGGTCAAGTTGTCAGAAACAAAGCTCGTCTCGTTGCTCAAGGATATACTCAAGTGGAAGGCATTGACTTCGATGAAACATTTGCTCCTGTGGCTAGACTTGAAGCCATACGCATACTGCTGGCCTATGCAAATCATCATAACATACTTCTATATCAAATGGATGTGAAGAGTGTGTTTCTCAATGGCAAGATTGAAGAAGAAGTGTATGTTGCACAACCACCTGGCTTTGAAAATCCAAACCATCCTGACATGGTATACAAGCTCAACAAGGCACTGTATGGCCTCAAACAAGCCCCTCGGGCCTGGTATGACACACTCAAATACTTCCTGAAGAGCAAAGGCTTCATACCTGGTTTCCTAGATCCCACTCTTTTCACGAAGACATATGATGGTGAACTGTTTGTGTGCCAAATATATGTGGATGACATTATCTTCGGCTGCACCAATCAGAAGTACAGTGAAGAGTTTGGATATATGATGCAAGAGCAATATCAGATGTCCATGATGGGGGAGCTGAAGTTCTTCCTTGGTCTTCAAATACGACAACAACGCAATGGCATCTTCATATCTCAAGAGAAGTATCTCAAAGATTGCCTGAAGAAGTTCGGTATGCAAGACTGCAAAGGCTTCACAACACCAATGCCAGCCAAACATCATTTGGGTCCTGACGACAATGGTAAAGAGTTCGATCAAAAGGTATACCGCTCCATGATTGGTTCTTTACTTTATCTATGTGCATCTAGGCCAGATATTATGCTTAGTGTTTGCATGTGTGCTCGATTTCAAGCGGCACCAAAGGAGTCGCATCACTTAGCTGTGAAGCGAATTCTTCGATATTTGGCTCACACCCCAACTCTAGGATTATGGTATCCAAAGGGCTCAGAGTTTGATCTGGTTGGATTCTCGGATGCTGATTATGCTGGTGACAAAGTTGATCGCAAGTCTACATCAGGCACATGTCACTTTCTAGGACGATCACTTGTATGTTGGTCTTCAAAGAAGCAGAACTGTGTATCTCTCTCCACTGCTGAATCTGAATACATTGCTGCTGGATCTTGCTGCGCTCAGCTTCTGTGGATGAAGCAAACACTCAAGGACTATGGCATTCATCTGAAGCAAGTGCCACTTTACTGCAACAACGAAAGCGCCATCAAGATTGCTAACAACCCAGTTCAGCACTCGAAGACAAAGCACATTGAAATTCATCATCACTTTCTCAGAGATCATGTTGTGAAGGAAGACATTGATATCATACACGTCAACACTGAAGAGCAATTGGCAGATATCTTCACCAAGCCCTTGGATGAGAAGAGGTTTTGCAAGTTACGGTGTGAGCTAAATATCCTGGAATCCTCAAATGTCATGTGATCAGGCACACATCCTAACCCTTATGCATATTGATGACTTAGATGTGCAACACACGAAGTGAAGTATATCTTCAATCAATGAAGACATACATTCTAAGTGTGAATACATTAATGTGGAATTTGACTTCGGAGCGCCACGATAATTGTGCGCCGTGTCTGGGTCTAATACTTCCTATACGGTGGGTAACGCCACCACCAAACGTTCTATTTTGAAGTGTTTCACTCATGGCGTTACCTTGCAATGTCTTCACATTTGGTTTGGCTTCGATCTCAACATATTTTCATGATTATCTTCACTATGTTGATTATATATATATATATATGCTAGTGTACTGTCCTCTACAACATTCACTTATAGCTATGTCTTCGTGTTGAATCTTTTGAACTAAGTGAATGTGATCGAACCCTAACCTCTCTATGCTTTCTATCTCAAACTCTATCTCTCCAAGTCATATGCATTCTATTGAAACTGTCAAATGTCTTCTCTGCGTCCTTGTCAGCAGAAGATACAGAGACAACCATTAAGTCCGTTTTCAATGCTCATTCCTCCACATGAATTCCGGAGAAGTAGGAACGACCACCCGACAATCCAGGCGTGTGTGGGACGTGGAACAAACCCCAAAATTCTGCATAATGGCCACGTGTTCCTCAAATGCGAATCGCCAGGGGCACCTGTGTAATAGCACAGTGCCGCCCATGTGCCTATAAATACACACTCACAGCGGTCATTATCTCTTCTTCCACCCTCGCATGAACCCTAGCGCCACCGCTAGCTCTCGACGACGCCGGCGACGAAGCGCTTCGCTGCCGCAACCTCTCCGACACCGTCTTCACGCCGACCGCGGACATCGTCCTCTCTGCCGTCGTCGTAGGTGTCCTCCGTCACCAAGTTAGGGCACGGAAGATCGAACTGCTCGGCCTCGTCTCCCACTTCGTCTAGCAGTTCTCAGTGTGGTAAATAAAACTCCTTTTTTTACAGCACCGTTGATCCTATTGATCTGTCACTTTCTACCACAAGCAGTTTCTGTTCACACAAGCTAGATCTCTCTCATACTGCATCTCATAAACATGCCTAGTATATTCACTTGTGCTTCACAAAGTAGTTAGATTCCTCACTTGTACTGATCTGTGGATTCATACAAATCTGGAACCAACTTCTTATCTATGAGTGAATGTCTTCGCATGATGAGGTCAATGTCTTCTAAACTTATTTATCTTCAAAATCTTCTGAGACTGCATATGACCTCTTCCCCTTCCCTCGCACCTTAATGCTGTCACAGGTACATGTCAGTGGGAGAATCCTTTGGTTCTCATAGTCTGCATTCATTTGCAGAATTCTTACAGCATCACATAAATTCTCCCGAAGCCAGTTCCTGTTGGTCCAGCAAACGAAAACCTTTGAAGCCTTTGAACGTCTTGAAGCCTTTCAAGTTAAAGTTTATGGCTTCAGAGAAAGCAGCAAGGAAGGGTGGCAGAAAGCGTCATGGTGAGACCTCCAGAGATCTGCCAGATGAACTCTCAGAAATGTACAAGACAGATCCTGAAGAGGATTACAGTCAGCGCAAGACCCGAATCCAATGGATTCGAAGATATTGGGAAGAACAATGGTTCAAATACAGGTTTGTGACCCAGGAGTATGCTGAGAAAAACGCCATCAAGAGACCATGGGGAGACATCCTATTCAAGAATCTTCTACCCAGGTCCAGAGATGAAGCCATTGCTCAAGGCTTCTATCCATGCATGGTCCGTGGACCACAGCCTGCTGATGCACACTCGTCGTCACTGCTATGGTGTCGTGACGACAATCTGTTCAAACGCAACTTCCAGTTTGCTCAGAACTCAGTGAAGCAGAACAAGAAGACTTTTGGGTTAGACTTCAACCCTGGTCCCTCATCTCCAAGGGCAGATGGCACACGACATGCAGAACCCAATGTCATCGGTCCTTTCGCCAACCTTGAAGGCCTCATCACCTACATCTTGGTTCAAGGGACTGCAGTGAATGAGCCTGCAGCTGACACTGAGTCTGATGACGCGCCTGCAGTGCCGAAGCCAAAGCAGTGAAGAAGCCAAAAGCTTCAAAGCCGGCCCCTTCACCAAAAATCTCAAGGGTGAAGCCATTGGCAACTGCACCTCCTGAAGACAGTGTGCAGTCTGAAGACTTATCACGCGTCTCAAGGCCCCAGAAGGCCAAGATGCCTCTGTCTCACACTGGCAAAGAGCTAACAGCTGCTGCCATTCTGCGCAACGACGACATTGATCTGTCAAGTGATGAAGATCTTGCAGATGACGCTCTTGAGCAACTCATCAAGAGCAAAGAAGAAGCAGAAATCTTCAATGATCTGCCTCTCTTTGATGTCACCATCATCCACAACTTCATTGACGAGTGGTTTGACACGCCAAACATCAGTTTTGAAGATCTGCAGCTACCCATTGGCCTCAGTGTCGCCTTCCAAGGCGCCGTTGCTTCAGAACTTGCTATTGCCCAGCGCATTGTTGAACTGAAGCAGAAGATTGACTATGAAAAGGCTCAGTTCAAGAAGCATATGGCCAAACTCAGCGTGCAAGAAGTGAAGAACTTCAAGACAATGATGCACGAGCTCAAGGAAGCCTTTGTGACGAAGCGTGCAGAAGCTCAGGGTTCGTGTGAGCGCATGAAGACTCTGGCTGACAGATGTGTGCAAGCCTATAATGAGGCTGAGAAGCGCAAGGCACTTGGGCGTCCTGGCATCGACCCTAGGATGGCCGCAAAGAAGAAGAAGAAGCCTTCTACGGCTGAACCTGATGCACCACGGCAAGAAGTTCCGATTGTCTTCCCAACTAGACTGACTGGCTCGAAGCCAAAAAGCCGGTCAACAGCTTCAGAGCTCAAGAAGACAAGAACTGCTGAGGCTAAAGCCAGGAAGAGGAAACACTCTGAAGCCTCTCCTACTGCCCCCACCAAGAAAAAGAGAAAGATCAAGAAAGCTCGGGCTGCTCCCATAGAGCCTTTGATAGTTGAACCCATTTCTATGGTTCTTCCTGACGCAGAACGTCAACTGACAGTTCATGAGCCTGCTTCCACAGAGGCTCCTGAAGCTGAAGACATTCCAGCAGCTGATCCCATCGCTGCTGAAGACATTGGTCATCATGACAATGTAGAAGATGATGCAGTCCTTCCTCAGTTTGAAAACAGCGAACTCATCAGCATTGGTCGTCCACTGACGCCAATTGCACAGGATGTGTCATGGGCGGATCGCCCACAAGAGGAATAAGACTATGAGGCCCAGCCCACTCCAACTCCACAGGCGTCGTCTGCGTTCCGCAGGCTTCGCAAAGGTCCAAGGCCTCAAGTCTCTGCTGAAGACATTTCGGCTGCATCAGCCGCAGAAGAAGAAGTACCACAAGATCCCACTCCCCTGTTCCACCAAGAAGCAGTTCTCCAGGAGAACGTGCCTGTGACCGACCCTCCAGCTAGTCAAGTGGAGGATGAAAATCTTGAGGCTGCCACAACCAACAATGAAGCTAATGTGAAGCCCTCCCCAGCAAAAGCTTCAGAAGACAGCGAAGCCACTGATCCCGCCACTTCTGTTCCTGAGTCTGCTGCCGGTCCCCAATTCAACTATCATGTTGAGCATAGGCCTCAGGTCCAGAAGCCAATCCCAAGACTGCCAAGGTTTCCAGGTCCTGCATCAGCACCTGGCTCCTTCAACATCAATGGCTTCAGGGCAGACAACACGTTCTTCAATAGCTCCAGGAACCCCTACTCAAGGGAAAGGATATCATCTGATCGGTTCTGGAGCTATCCTCAGCAAAGCTATTACTCTTGCATTCTTTACAACCAAGGTCGCATCTTCCCACACAAGCGCCTTGATGTTGAAGCTATAGCTGGTCTGCCCTGTCTAGAAGAAGCGTTGGATTGCTTCAAGCAAGTGGGTCTGCTGTAGTTTGTTACTGATGAAGAGCATTGGAATGAAGAGCTGCTGCTACAATTCTATGCCACACTTCACATCAAAGGGTACAGCAGAGATCCAAAGACTTGGGTCCTGGAGTGGATGACTGGCAACGTTCATCACGAAGCCAATGCATTTGACATCATTGAGCTCACTGGCTTGCCCACTCCTGGCAATCTCTTCGAGCAAGGCTGTCAGCTGCATGCTGAAGCTATTGAGAGCATCTTTCAGCGGCCAGAACCTGATATGAGTCAAATGCTCAGCATGATGAAGCCATTGCCCCAAGATGCTGCGTATCCCACAGAGTTCTTTGTTGAAGACCTTGAGTACCTGCCCAGAACCATCTATCACATCATCAGGTGAACTCTCTGGCCTATCAAAGGGCACTCTCTAAATGCCAAGCTTCAGGGTGCAATGAAGACTTTGGTCTTCTATATACTTCATGGCAAATGCTTCAATGCACAGGACTTCTTCATACGCCAACTTGCTGCATCAGGCATTGATCTGTTTGGTTTGAAGTTCTACGCCCCTTGGGTCATGTGGCTGATCAAGCTACACTCCACCATCTCTTATCAGCCCTCAGCCCGCAACCATCGGATCTTCTTGCCTGACGTGGACATGTCTACTGAAGCCATATATTCTGAGCCTGCCAAGCAACCTCTAAGTCTTCAGAATGTAGAACATCAGAGTTTTACATAGAATGTTGAAGGTGTTGAAGCAGTTTCTCGGGTGTATCCTTTGGCTGGCACTACACGTGCACCACACCATGCTTCCACTGAAGCCACTGACAGTGCCACTGCTCCAAGACCCAAGAAGCGCACTCGTGTTCTCAACGACCGAGAGCTTCTTGTGGCTCTACATCAGAAACAGGATAGGCATCATGGCTGACTGAAGCATCAGATGAAAAGCCTCTGGATGGATGTTAATCGCACTCGAAATCTTGCCACCAAGAATGCTTTCGTTGCCCATGAAACCTGTTGCCGCACATGGAAAGGGCTCACGATGATGTGTTCTGAAGCTGATCTTCAAGAGGATGGCTTCTCTGAGAGATTCAAGTTTGACTCCACACCTCCTCGAAGGGCTGTGCTGCTAGGAACTCCATCCCATGAAGACTCTGAGTTCTCTTCCTCTGCTGCCACAGTCACTGCCAGAATTATTGAGGAAGAAGACGATGCTACTTCACTGCCACCTCCTTCAGCACCTCCAAGCTCTTCTGCACCGCCAAACAACACCAACAACCCTGCTACTTCACCTACTCCTCATGGAACGAGTAGAGGCTCTATGTCTTCAAACCTTTTTGGTCATTACTGACAAAAGGGGGAGAAGCATATGAGATTGATAGTCTTCAAGCGGGTCCATATGGGCGGGTGCTTTATATTTTTCTTCGTGCTTACAACTCTCATTTTTGCTACATTTGGTTCTTATGAGTTGTAACACTTAAACTAGATGGTCGTCTGCTACTTATTTGCCACCTTGTTTTGCGAAGATAAATTCCACATGTGCGACGATAAATTCCGCGCTTAGATCATTCTGCAGACGTCCATTTTCCATTATGCATGTCATTATCTTCATATACTTTCACATGCATAGTGGATTGTCATCATAAGTTGAAGTGGATCTCCACAAGTACAACCTGCCATGTGCATTTGCATTCCAAAAGCAAATTACCTATATGCACATCTTCAGGGGGAGCCCTTGCAACTTATGAAGACAATTCTTTATCCTTTACAATTTCACGGATTATATTCCCCGTTGAAAACTTCAACTAGTTTGTCATCAATCACCAAAAAGG
Source organism: Triticum dicoccoides (assembly GCF_002162155.2). Classification (NCBI taxonomy): domain Eukaryota; kingdom Viridiplantae; phylum Streptophyta; class Magnoliopsida; order Poales; family Poaceae; genus Triticum; species Triticum dicoccoides. The sequence goes on along the minus strand of NC_041386.1, from coordinate 472,917,837 downwards.
GGGAGATTGTAAGTGCATCTAGTGCCACCCCTAGTTGGTTTTGGAGTATTGATGACAAACCTAGTTGAGGGACTAATGTGTTTGTGAGAATTGCAGGATAACACAGGTAGAAGTCCCTCATGATTCGGTTTTACTACCAGAGATGACCCCCTAAAAATGTATGAAGACATTGAAGTCAAAGGTGGTATATGAAGATATTCACATTGAAGACTATGACAAGAGAAGACACGATATGAAGCCTATGGAGCTCGAAGACTTAGATCTTTCGTAGGTCTTTTTCTTTTGTGTTGAGTCATAGGAACCACCGTACTGTTAAGTGGGGTCCAAGAGAACCAGTCAGAATGACTGAAGTGATGCCTAAACCAAAAACCTATGTCTTTGAGTGAAGACTATGAGAGCGGATCTTGTCCAGAGTCGGACAAGTCAGCTTTGCTTGTAGCCCAAGTAAAGTTGCCGTGTGAGTTTGAAATCTGACCGTTGGAACACGTGTCAGTTCCTTAGTGACCCAGGGTCATTTCGGACAATCAGGTCGGGTTGCCAAGTGGCTATAAATAGCCCACCCCCTACAACCATAAACTGTTGGCTGCTCAGATTGAGAGTATGGCTTTTGTCGTTTGAGAGCAACCCACCTCGAAGCCTTTGAGAGAGAATTCCTTGCGAGGATAAAATCCCTAACCACCAGAGCCAGAGAGAATTGGGCATCACTTAAGTCTTCTTGTCTGTGTGATCTGAAGACTTATTACACTTGAGGACTGTGCATCCTCCAGCCGGTTAGGCGTCGCGTTCTGAGCTTCCAAGAGACATTGTGGATTGTCAGTGAACGAAGTCTGTGAAGGTTTGGGAGTCTACCTTGAAGACTTAACAGAGTGATTGGGCGAGGTCTATGTGACCTTAGCTCAAGGAGAATACGGTGAGGACTGGGTGTCCTGAGCTGCGTGTTCAGGACTGGGTGTACGGGACTGTGTGTCCTAAGGTTTAAATACCTAGCCGCTCCAACTAGACGTACAGTTGTCACAGCAACTGGAACTGGTTCAACAAATCATTGTCTTCAACGAGTCACTGGTTTCATCTTCACTTCATGTTACTTACTGTTACTCCTTGTGAAGTCATTGTATGTTTGCTCTATCATTTGTCTTCACTGAGTGACTGCGTGTTCTGTTTGACTTCACAATATCTTCCTACCTGATCCTTACTACCTAGCTGCTATTAGTCTTTGTGCTTTCACTTCATTGAATACTTGACTATGGTTTGCCTAGTGTAGTCTACCTTCCGCTGCATGGTAATAGGTTCAATTTTATCGTTTGTCTTCAAAACTCCCATGTTCTGAAGACTTTCATAAAAATCGCCTATTCACCCCCCCTCTAGTCGATATAACGCACTTTCAGTT
>NC_041386.1:472903781-472915975 GCF_002162155.2 Triticum dicoccoides | reverse complement strand
CTTCCTACCTGATCCTTACTACCTAGCTGCTATTAGTCTTTGTGCTTTCACTTCATTGAATACTTGACTATGGTTTGCCTAGTGTAGTCTACCTTCCGCTGCATGGTAATAGGTTCAATTTTATCGTTTGTCTTCAAAACTCCCATGTTCTGAAGACTTTCATAAAAATCGCCTATTCACCCCCCCCCCCCCTCTAGTCGATATAATGCACTTTCAGTAACAAGCTCACCATGATAGAACACGCGTTCCATAGTGTGAGGCACAAGAGGAGCAGCGGCCACATCCGAGGTGGGCGGCAGCACAATGTCTTAAGTGGCATCATTGGCTTCAGGCTGCACATTATCTTCAGCCATGACAACGTCATTGGCTTCAGGGGTAGTGGCATTGGAATCATCAGGTGCAGGAGCTTCAGTGTTTTGTACAACTGGCGGGTCAGGCACAATCACATCTTCTTGTACAACTGGTTCAACGGTAGGGGGAATAACTTCACAATCTTCTTCTTCTTTGTCATCGGTTGATGCAGCCGGAATATCTTCAGCCATTTTGTCTTCGGACTCTTGAGCGGTAACTGAAGGGATGGCTTCAGGAAACACTTGACGTGCTACTGAGCTTGTGGTGTGCACATCCTCTTGAGGAATGCTTGACATGGAAACCATGGGCCTAGGGCCTTTGCGAAGCCTTCACAAAGATGGCGACGCTTGTGGAGAGGGAGTGGTCTTTTCCATATCCTCTAGTGTGTCTTACGGGGTCTCAATCACTAGAGTGGTGACTTGAGCTGGCGGTGTGTGAGGTATGACTTCATGAAATGGGGAGTTGGGGTGGTGCTCTTCCCAGAACTCATCTTGTGTGATTGGTGTCGTGGGACCGCCAATGCTAACGTGTTCACTGCTCGTGGGAGCAGGCGATGATACCGCCTTGGGCATGAGCTGGGGAAACTAAGGAAGGACTTCATCATCTACAACGTTGTCTTCATGACCAATGTCTTCAGCTGCGATGGGGTCAGCAGCTAGAATATCTTCAGACTCATGAGCCTTTGTGGAAGCAGGTTCATGCAGGACGAGACAACACTCATGGTTGGTGGAAGCTAGCAGTGCAACAGAAATGGGATCAACTAGCAATGGTTCTTGGGGAGCAGCATGTTCTTTGCGAGAAGACTTTGAATACTTTGTCTTCAGCTTCTTCTTGGATGGAGCAGCATCAGTAGCATCATGATGCTTTTTCTTCTTTGCTTCAGCTTCAACCTGCTTCGTCTTCTTCTGCGCAGAGGCTATTGAGGGTAACTTTGACTTTGAGCTAGTCATGCTGGCAGGGAAGACAATTCTTGGTCTTTCCTGCCTGGGAGCTTCGGTCTCAACATCAGCAGGCTTTTATTTCTTGGCAGCAAGCTTGGGGTCAATGTCTGGACGCCCAAGGGCCTTTCTCTTCACAGCTTCATTGTGATCCTGAACGCATTTTTCAGCATAGTACTTCATGCAATTCCTCTTTGAGATCAGCCATCATCTTCTTGAAGTTCTGAACATCAGTGTCGCTGAGCTTGGCCATATGCTTCTTGAACAGAGCCTTCTCATGATCTATTTTTTTCTTCAGCTCTACAATCTTTTGAGAAATAGCAAGCTCTTTGGCTATGCAGGCTTGGAATGTGACGTTGATGTCGATGGGCAGCTGCAGAACATCAATGGTGAGAGTAGTATCTTCAAACCATTCATCGATGAAGTTGTCGAGAATATCAGCATCAAAGAGAGGCAAATCTTTGAAGATTTTGGCCTCCTGGTTGCTCTTGATAAGCATTTCCAGGGTCTCATCGGCAAGATCTTCATCACTGGACAGATCTATGACATCCTCTTCATTGTGCAAGATGTTTACTGGTGTGAGGCCATGCCCTGAAATCTTCTTGGGCTTCTTGGACTTCTTGGAGATGCGAGACAAGTCCTCAGACTGCACACTGGATTTAGGAGGTGTGGATTGCAATGGCTTCACACTTGAAGCCTTTAGAGCAGCGGTAGATTTTGAAGCCTTAGACTTTTTCTTTGGCTCCGAGGGCTCTGGAACATCCTCTTGTTCCTCTTCACCAACAGCTTCTTCAATAGTGGCCCTTTGTGCAGCAATGTGGGAGAGAACCCCATCAAAGCTATTGAAAGGACCAATGAGATTATGTTCAGCTTCACGACTGCCATCTGGCCTTGGAGCAGCCAGACCAGGGTTTAAGTTAATCCACAGGTCCTTCATGTTCTGGACTGCAGAAGCCCTCGCAAACTGGAAATTTTGTTCAAACAATTCATCTTTGCGACACCATCGGAGACTAGATGGGTCGGCATTTTCAGGTTGGGGTCCTCTGACCATGCAAGGATAGAAGCCCTTTGCAATGGCTTCAGCTTTTGTCTTGGGGTGGAGCTTCCTGTACACAATATCGGCCCATGGTGGCCTCACAACATTCTTCTTCGCATACTCAGGAGTAACAAAGTGATACTGAAACCATTCATTAGACCCGAGTTTTGCGTTCACCATAGGTTTCTTCAGGGTCAGAGTTGTATTGCTCATAGAGATCTGGGGGCAGGTCCAAAGCAGTGTTGTCCCGACGCTTGATACGTCTCTAATGTATCTATAATTTTTGATTGTTCCATGCTGTTTTATTATCAATCTTGGATGTTTTATAATCGTTTTATATCATTTTTGGCACTAACCTATTGACATAGTGCCAAGTGCCAGTTCCTGTTTTTCCTTGTTTTTTACATCACGGAAAATCAATATCAGATGGAGTCCAAATGCCACGAAACTTTACGGAGTTTTTTTATGGACTAGAAGGAACAAGTTGGGCTCTGGTTGCACCTGGGGGGAGTCCCGAGGAGGGGACAACCACTAGGGCGCGCCAGGAGACCCAAGCGTGCCCTGGTGGGTTGTGCCCACCTCGGGTGCCCCCAGGACCGCCTCTTTGCTCTATAAATACCCAAATATTCCCAAAACCTTAGGGGAGTCGATGAAATATTCATCCAGCCGCCGCAGAGTGCAGAACCACCAGATCCAATCTAGACACCATCTCGGATGGGGTTCACCACCTCCATTGGTGCCTCTCCGATGATGCGTGAGTAGTTCTTTATAGACCTTCGGGTCCGTAGTTAGTACCTAGATGGCTTGATCTCTCTCTCTCTCTCTTGATTCTCAATACAATGGTCTCTTGGGGATCCATATGATGTAACTCTTTTTGCGGTGTGTTTGTTGGGATCTGATGAACTTTGAGTTTATGATCAATCATATCTTTTTATATCCATGAAAGTTATTTGAGTTTCTTTGATCTCTTATAGCCTCGTATTTCTTCTCCGGTATTTGGGTTTTGTTTGGCCAACTTGATCTATTTATCTTGCAATTGGAAGAGGTGCCCGGTAGTGGGTTCGATCTTACAGTGCTTGATCCCAATGACAGAAAGGGAACCGACATGTATGTATCATTGCTACTAAGGATAAAAAGATAGGAACTATATCTATGTAATAGATAAACAGATCTTGTCTACATCATGTCATCATTTTTATTGCATTACTCCATTTCTCCATGAACTTAATACACTAGATACATGCTGGATAGCGGTCGATGTGTGGAGTAATAGTAGTAGATGCAGGCAGGAGTCGGTCTACTAATCTTGGACGTGATGCCTATGTAATGATCATTGCCTGGATATCGTCATAATTATTTGAGGTTCTGCCCAATAGTAATTTGTTTACCCAGTGTTTGCTATCTTTCTCGAGAGAAACCACTAGTGAAACCTACGGCCCCCGGGTTTTCTTCCTCATATATTTGCTTGCGATCTACTTTTCCTTTGCATTTTTATTCAGATCTATTAAACCAAAAATAAAAAAATATTTTTCTACACTTTATTTTATTTGCGATCTATTATTTCAATCTATTACAATTTTCTGGCATCGTTACCCGAAAGGGATTGACAACCCCTTTAACACGTTGGGTTGCGGGTGTTGTTATTTGTGTGCAGGTGCTGTTTACATTTTGTTGCTTGGTTCTCCTACTGGTTCGATAACCTTGGTTTATTCACTGAGGGAAATACCTGCCGTCGCTGTGCTGAATCATCCCTTCCTCTTTGGGGAAATACCGACGTAGTCCTAGCAGACAGGAGCTTTTCTGGCGCTATAGTCAGAGAGCAATCAAAAGGAATTTCTGGCGCCGTTGCCGGGGAGGATCTTTAACATAACCAGGTTCCTAATCACAAATCTCATCTCCTCTCCATTTACATTATTTTCCATTTCCCGTCGTTTTCCTCTCCCCCACTTCACAAAAGTTTGTCGTTTTATTCGCATCTCTTTCTCTTTCGTTGTTTTCTTGCCGGATCTATTTTTGCGTGCGTCTGTGTTTGCCATTATGGATAGTTCTCCTTCTATTGCTTGCACTCCCGAGGACAAAGTCCTCAACTTTAAACAAAGGGAGGAGAAAATTTAAAAGATGCTTGGTATAGAATTTGCAATGCTCATAATAGATCTATCCGTAAGCAATCTACCGTTGTCCTTCTGAGTTGTTTTTATGTTGGCATCACCACTTGGTATAGATTCGTCCTTGATACGATTACCGATGTCAATTTATTAATGAGTCCTCCTTTTGATGCCCTTAATGTTATGGGAAATTTAGTGGGTTCACCACCTCTTATGGTTAATGAAACAATTTTGACTCTTGAGCACATTATGGAAAGATTAGATGCTATCGAAAAGAAAATGCTCACCGAAGATCATATGGAAATAATATATAAAAAGATGCATAATTTTGCTACTCATCTTGGGTCAAAAGCGGGTGATATTTTTAAGTTGTTAAAAGAGAGGGGTACCTTAATCCATGAAAGAATAGAAGAAAGTCTGTCTTGGATCGATAAATTGGAAGAAATCTTTAATAATCTAAGCACGACTTTTACTGCCACTAAAATTACTAAGGAAACTCCCGTAAAGAGTAGGAGATCCGGGAACAAGCGTGCAACTTCTAGTAATAGTAATAATGGAGATCTTAAGATGATTAGTGTTCACCCAGATTTGTTTGAAGTGATAAGAGATCCTTTTTGCAAGAATAAAATCTTTGAATTTATTCCTAGGAGTATTGTTATTGAAAACGTTTATGCCAAATCCTTAAAGGATTCGAAGTGTTTGATTGAAGAGTTGGACAAAGATGACAAAACTTAGATCCTTGCTTTATGCCTAGCTAAGGGCGTAAAACTATAGCACTTGTTGGGAGGCAACCCAATGAATAAAATTTATTTTTCCTTTGCTTCATGTTCTTGTGTGTTAGCACAATTATGCTACTTTTATGATTGTATTTTTTATGTTTTAATTAGCGTTTGTGCCAAGTAAAGCCTTTAGGATCTTCTTGGGTGATAGTTGTTTGATTTTGCTGAAAAAACAAAAACTTTTACGCTCACAAAATTAATTTTCAATTCTTACCAGAGAGCGCTAAAATACCCATTCCACTTGCGGTAGATCAATATACAAATTTCTCAGGTCGTCCTAATTTTTCAGAATTTTTGGAGTTACAGAAGTATTCGAAATAGTCAGATTGCTACAGACTGTTCTATTTTGACAGATTCTGTTTTCTTTGTGTTGTGTGATTATTTTGATGGCTCTATGGTTTTCTTTGATGAGTTTTTGCCATAGAAAGGTTGGAATACAGTAGATATAATACATAAACAAAATATGAACTGGTGTGATACATCACTTATAGTAGTGGTTTATTATTCTTATACTAACGGATCTCACGAAGGTTCTGTTGAGTTTTGTGTGATTGAAGTTTTCAAGTTTTGGGTTATCTTACGATGGATGAAGGATGGAAGAGACTATGCTTGGGGATGCCCCGGCATCCCAAGCTATTATCCAAAAATGAGCAACCAACTAAGCTTGGGGATGCCCCCGAGTGGTGCTACCTCTTGAGCATGCATTGGTTTTCCCTTGAAGAGGAAAGGAAGGGTGATGCAGCAAAGTAGCGTAAGTATTTCCCTCAGTTTTTGAGAACCAAGGTATCAATCCAGTAGGAGATAACACACAAGTCACCTAGTACCTGCACAAACAATCAAGAACCTCGCAACCAACATGATAAAGGGGTTGTCAATCCCTTCACGATCACTTGCGGAAGTGAGATCTGATAAAGATAGTAAGGTAAATATTTTTGGTATTTTTGTTGTATAGATTGCAAAATAGTAAACAAGATGCGATGTAAATAAAAGAGATGCAATATAATAAGAAAGAGACCCAGGGGCCATAGGTTTCACTAGTGGCTTCTCTCATGATAGCAAGTATTACGGTGGGTGAACAAATTGCTGCCGATCAATTGATAAAAGAGTGCATAATTATGAGAATATCTAGGAAATGATTATGAAATATAGGCATCACGTCCGTGTTAAGTAGACCAAAACGATTCTGCATCTACTACTATTACTCCACACATCGACCGCTATCCAGCATGCATCTAGAGTATTAAGTTCATAAGAACAGAGTAATGCTTTAGGCAAGATGACATAATGTAAAGGGATAAACTCAAGCAATATGATATAAATCCCATCTTTTTATCCTTGATGGCAACAATACAATACGTGCCTTGCTGCCCCTACTATCACTAGGAAAGGACACCGCAAGATTGAACCCAAAGCTAAGCACACTCCCATTACAAGAAAGATCAATCTAGTAGGCCAAACTAAACCGATAATTCGAAGAGACTTGCATAGATATCAAATCATGCATATAAGAATTCAGAGAAGAACCAAATATTGTTCATAGATAAATTTGATCGTAAATCCACAATTCATCGGATCTCGGCAAACACACCGCAAAAAAGTAATACATCGAATAGATCTACAAGAACATCGAGGAGAACTTTGTATTGAGAACCAAAGAGAGAGAAGAAGCCATCTAGCTAATAACTATGGACCTGAAGGTCTGTGGTAAACTACTCACACATCGTCGAAGAGGCTATGGTGTGGATGTAGAAGCCCCCCATGATCGAATCCCCCTCCCGCAGATCGCCGGAAAAGGCCCCAGATAGGATCTCACAGGTACAGAAGGTTGCGGCGGTGGAAAAGTTGTTTCGTGGCTCCCCTAATGTTTTTAGGGTATAAGAGTATATATAGGCGAAAGAAGTACGTCGGTGGAGCTCCGTGGGTCCCATGAGGGTGGGGGCGCGCCCTCCTGCCTCGTGGAATCTTCGCGGAGTTCCAGACTTCCACTCCAATTCTTCTAGTTTGCATTTGTTCCAAGAAAGATCCTCGCAAAGTTTTCGTTCCGTTTGATATTCCTTTTCTGCGAAACACTAAAATAGGCAAAAAAAACAGAAACTGGCACTGGGCCTCTGGTTAATAGGTTAGTCCCAAAAATAATATTAAAGTGCAAATTAAAGCCCATTAAACATCCAAAACAGATAATATAATAGCATGGAACAATAAAAAATTATAGATACGTTGGAGACGTATCAAGCATCCCCAAGCTTAATTCCTGCTCGTCTTCGAGTAGGTAAATGATAAAAACAGAATTTTTGATGTGGAATGCTACCTAACATAATTTTCAATGTAATTTCCTCTATTGTGGCATGAATTTTCAGATCCAAAAGATTCAAGACAAAAGTTTAGTATTGACATAAAAATAATAATACTTCAAGCATACTAACCAAGCAATTATGTCTTATCGAAATAACATAGCCAAAGAAAGCTCATCCCTACAAAATCATATAGTTTGGCCATGCTTCATCTCCGTCACACAAAATGCTCCCATCATGCACACCCTTGATGACAAGCCAATCAATTGTTTCATACTTAGCCTTTTCAAACTTTTTCAACTTTTATGCAATATATGAGCGCGAGCCATGGACATATCACTATAGGTGGAATAGAATGGTGGTTCTGGAGAAGACAAAAGGGAGGAATATAGTCTCACATTAACTAGGCATATCAATGGGCTATGGAGATGCCCATCGATAGATATCAATGTGAGTGAGTAGGGATTGTCATGCAACAGATGCACTAGAGCTATAAGTGTATGAAAGCTCAATAAAAGAAACTAAGTGGGTGTGCATCCAACTTGCTTGATCATGAAGACCTAGGGCAATTTGAGTAAGCCCATCATTGAAATATACAAGCCAAGTTCTATAATAAAAAATTCCCACAAGTATATGAAAATGGTGCGGCGCACGACAAGTGGCAGCGAGCGTTTTTTTGCGTTTTTTCTAAACCGCTCACCGGAATGAAACAAATGATACATCGTTGGAAAGATATCCTCGAGGCGCATCTTTTTCATATCTATTATTTTCTATAATTCGCTACGGTTTAAGAGCAGTTTCAAATTTAGTAAATCGTTGAATTCTGCTTTTTTTTGAATTTTTAGCAATTTTTGTACTGTTTTCGCTCTAGTTTTTGAACCGTTTGTCGAAACGAGGCGTGTGATACGTTGTTGGAAAGCTATGGACAAGGCGCAACTTTCATGTGTAGAAATGGTTTTGAGATTCCTTACTGTTTTGAGTTAATTTTGAAAATGGTGCGGCGGACGACGAGTGGCAGCGGCCGTTTTTGCAAAATTTTAACAAACCGCTTGTCGAAATGATTCAAATGATACGCCGTTGGAAAGATATCGACCAGACGCAACTTACTCATGTAGAACACTCTCTCTAATTCCCTACGGTTTAGGAGCAGTTTTAAAATTACCGAAATGCGGAAACTTTGTTTTTTGCGACAACCAAATCGGCGAGTGAACTTAACCTGAGAGAAAACCGCACTGCATTAGACAGAAAACCGCACTGCAATATCCGACAAAGTATTGCGTGAGTTTTTCTGTTACTGTTCTTGTGATATGAGGCGAGTGCAGTGCACATTGAAGAAAAAGTGAACTTCGACATAAGTTTAAGTGAACCGCATTAATTATTTCATTTATTTTTAACTTTTTTTTGCACTTCACATTGAATGAAAGTGAACAACAACACTATCAAAAGTGAACCACATTATTGTTTGTGCTTCCATAACATTTTTGCACTTCACATAGAGCACAAGCGAACCTCAACACTCTCCAAAGTGAACCTCATTACATTTTTTACACCGCTTAACGAACTAAACTTTTTCCACTATTTTTCTATGTGTATTCGATCTGAGCTGCGCAGGGCGATAGTAGTGTACTACATCACGACTACATCAACATTGACCGCACTTCATATTTTTTTCGACAATCTTTATTTTACAGAGTGAATCACTTGATTCACTACAAAATGAAACGCATTGCAATGTCGACAAAGGGAATTGCATTATTTTTAAATTTTTGCTAGCATTTTCTCTTTATAATTTCATCTCAACTGCGAGGCCAAGTGCAGTGAACCACACACGACAAAGAAATGCACTGCAAGTGCCCATTCTATACACTTTTTTGGAACACACAACGCCACACGGGAACAAGTGCAATTCAAATTTGCATTGGAGGAAGTGAGCCACGACCCAAATCGAAACAAAATGCATGCTTCTTGCTTTTTTTGCCGTAACCAAGGTTTTTTTAAGAGTGAAACTACATCATGCTTTCAACATCTAATTTTTAACAAATTATAAACTATGTTGATACAAATTTTGCAAAAAAATCCTCCAAAAAAAATAAGTGAACTCCTCTGTACAATTTTTTACAAAAGAAAACTCCTATATACTATGCACCGCACTGCAAATCTAAACAGACATTTTTTTATGAACTTTACTAGGACATCAATCAAACTCCACGACCCACAATACAGGACATCAATCAAAATCTTAAAGAACTGCATGCAGGAGAGCGAGTCCATCGAGAGAGAGCAAACTGTGTCTTGTGTTTCTTTTTTATAGTTGATTTCTCCTCCATTTTTCTGCATTAGAGAACATAGTGGACTGATCGGACGTGGCTCGTCTGCAGTGCCTTCGTGCACGGTAGAACTGCCGTAGGGGTCAAAATCGGGCATTCGTTCACTATCCATCCCATCCAACGGCTTCTGCTACTCACCAACAAATGAACAGAAGGGTCCAACGAACTTGCTTGTTTCTCTATACTCTGAATATTCTCGTGCCAAAAATTAGAGAGAGGCGTACTGCATGGATCAGAAAAGTAGAGGATCGTCGAGCCGCTGTGCCCTCGTTGCTATTGAGCTGCAGCAGTTTCGTCGCTGTCAAGCTGCCACCGCCGTCGTCGCCGCCACGGTACGTCCAATGGAGCCGCCTACGCGTTGTCACTGTCAAGCTACAGCCGCTGCGTTATCGTCGAGCCACTGTCGCCGCCATGTCAGTTGAGATGCCACAGTTGCATCGCATCCCATAGTCCTCTGAAGTCTGAAGTGCCCCAAGTTTGCTAGTGGTCTCTAGGTACAGCCATGCCAAGCACCAAAAATTGCGGGTACATCCGTGCCAAGCACAATCCGAATATAGCAGTTTTCAGTTTTCTCAGGGAAACTGAAGTGCACTCTGCTAACAGAGTACTGAAATTAGTGTATGCTGGGCATAAATAAATAACTTAAAAATAGAACTGTAGCATTTATACTGCATCTCACTCACGTATTCAGACTACCTTTGGCCTGGTAATCTCCCTCGTTTGTGTTCTCCATTGGACTGTACAAACAAGAATATCAGATCAGTTTTGAAAAGTGGATTAGGGGGATCGATGATGATTTTTGGTTTTTACCTATGGAGATCAAACGTGACTCCTTGTCTTAGATCGCAACGTGTACGTGCAGTTTGAATTCGATGCGGCGGCGGAGGCTGGGAAGCTCCAAACAGAACTGCACAAAAGAAATCTGAAGAATTGAAGAGCACCGCACTGCATTGGTGCTCGTCGTGGACTGCACTTCGCCCACCGAAAGAGTTGCATCCCCTGCTGGAGGCCAGCGGGCTGCACCAACGTGACTACCGTACTGCACTCGTACATGTCGCAAACTGCAAGGGGGCTTCACCGCTCGAATGACACAGGGCCGGTGCTGGGAGTTTCTCCCCTCTCCCATGCGGTTGATGGCACCTGACTGAGAAGGGCACGACGGTGAGGAGAGGAAACGCCGGATCGAGGTCGTTTGTCCTCGCCGGAAGAGAAGAAGCTCCCACTTAGGGGGCGCGTGAGCAAATGTCTCGTTCCCCTCTGTAGTTCACGCGAGTAGAACAAGCTCGTCGTCATGTGCCGATGTCCAGGGGTGGCGCGGGGGCCGTGGATGATGAAGGAGGTCGGAGACGACACGCCCGGCCTACATCTGGCCGTGGACGGAGAGGAGGACCCCGGGGCGGCTCGAGAGGCATGGATTTTGGGCCGTCGGAAGGAAGGAAGAGCTGGGGAGAGATGCAGCGGGATGGGAGGGAGGATGTGGATGAACAGGGAGGGGTCAGGTCCGGGCGTGGCGCTGGCCGGCGCCGGAGGGAGGGGAGATCAAGGGAGGCCCAACCACCATGGCAGGGCGGCGCTCGGGATGGCCGGATCCGGTGACGGCGCATCAAGGGAGGCCGTGCATGGCTGGATCCACTGGCGGCATGACGTGAGTAGGCCGTGGATGGCTGGATGCATCGGCGGCGCGTCGCGGGGAGGCTATGGCTAGCCAGAATTCGGAGGTGTTGGCCATGGCGGGAGGAGGTGTGAAGTAGTGGGGAGTCGCCGCGAGTGGTGCGGCGGGGCTCTGGCAGCGCGTGGCGCGGTGGGGCGGGGCTCTGTTGGCGCGTGGTTGGCCGGGGCTCCGGCGGCGCATGGTTGGGCGGGGCTCCGGCATCGCTTGGTGGTGCGTGGCGGCTCGGGGCTAGGAGGAGGAAGGTGGAGCGGATCAGGGCGTTGGTGGGGATGGGTGGTGGTCGTGCGGTGGTGGGCTGGGAGTTTTGTTTTGTTGGTGCAGCTCGGGGTGGGTTCGGACTGATGAATTTTTGCAATCGAAGTGTTAGCCGAATAAGAAAGTGTTATCATCGTAAGGATGTTATTAGAATAGACTCATCATCTATACTCCCTTCTTTCCGGTTTATAGGGCTTATCTTAAAATTTTAGTTTTTTCATTTTATAAGGCTCAATTTAGTTGTTCACCATCACATGTTCAGACTTGAAGGTGCATTAAATCATTGCATGCAAGTATTAAGAGAAAATTGACCAATGCATGCATGCATTGCAATTAATGCATTCGTAAACACAGTTTTTTAAGGAAAACAAGAGCATTAATTGGGTGCTTTTGCAAACTATAAAAAATATTTCACAACTCATCATCTATCTTGATTGGTG
>NC_041386.1:472834696-472903526 GCF_002162155.2 Triticum dicoccoides | reverse complement strand
GTTGAAGTCAAACCAATTATGAAGATAATGCAATCATGACGCCAAATAAAAAATCTTCAAGAAAGGTTGGTGGTGGCATTACCAACGGTATAGGAAATATTAGACCCAGACACAGCGCACAATTATCGTGGCGCTTCGAAGTCAAATTCTACATTAATGTATTCACACTCAAAGGGTAAGTCTTCATGAATTGAAGATATACGTTACTTCGTGTGTTGCGCACTTAAGTCATCAATATGCATAAGCGTTAGGATGTGTTTCCATTAACAGGACATTTGAGGATTCTAAGATATTTAGCTCACACCACAGCTTGCAAAACCTTTTCTCATCCAAAGGCTTCATGAACATATCTGTCAATTGCTCTTCTGTGTTGATGTGAATGATATCAATGTCTTCCTTCAACACGTCATCTCTGAGAAAATGATGACGGATCTGAATGTGCTTTGTCTTCGAATGCTAAACTGGATTGTGAGCGATCTTGATGGTGATTTCATTTTCACAGTACAGAGGCACATGCTTCATGTTGATGCCATAATCGTTGAGGGTTTGCTTCATCTAGAGAAGCTGAGCGCAGCAAGATCTAGCAACAATGTATTCAAATTCAGCACTAGAGAGTGATACACAGTTCTGCTTCTTTGAAGACCAACAGACAAGAGATCGTCCAAGAAAGTGACATGTGTCTGATGTGGACTTGCGATCAATCTTATCACCAGCATAATCAGCATCTGAAAATCCAACTAGATCAAACTTTGAGCCCTTTGGATACCATAATCATAGCGTTGGGGTATGAGCCAAATATCAAAATATTCGCTTAACCACGAGGTGATGTGAATCCTTTGGTGCCACTTGGAATCGGGCACACATGCAAACGCTAAGCATTATATTTGGTCTAGATGCACATAAATACAATAAAGAACCAATCATGGAGCGGTATACCTTTTGATCGAACTCTTTACCATTGTCGTTGGGGCCCAATTGGCCTTTGTTTGGCATTGGCGTCGTGTACCTTTTGCAGTCTTGCATTCCAAATTTCTTCAGGCAATCTTTGAGGTATTTTTCTTGTGATATGAAGATGCCATTTCTCTGTTGACGGATTTGAAGACCAAGAAAGAACTTCAACTCTCCCATCATGGACATATGATATTTCTCTTGCATCATATGTCCAAACTCATTATTGTATCTCTTATCAGTACAGCCGAACATAATGTCATCCACATAGATTTGGCATACAAACAGTTCTCCATCATATGTCTTCGTGATGAGAGTGGGATCCAGAGAACCAGGTTTGAAGGCTTTGCTCTTCAGAAAATCATTGAGTATGTCATACCAAGCGCGAGGTGCTTGTTTGAGGCCAACAGTGCCTTGTTGAGTTTGTAGACCATATTAGGACGCTTTGGATCTTCAAAACCAGGGTTGAGTTGTTGGGGAACGCGGTATTTCAAAAAAAATCCTATGATCACGCAAGATCTATCTAGGAGATGCATCACAACAAGCGGGGAGAGTATGTCCACGTACCCTCGTAGACCGAAAGCCGAAGCGTTAAGTAACGCGGTTGATATAGTCGAACATCTTCGCGATCCAACCGATCAAGTACCGAACGCATGGCACCTCCGCGATCTGCACACATTCAGCTCGGTGACGTCGCTCGAACTCTAGATCTAGCTGAGTCCGAGGGAGAACTTCGTCAGCACGATGGCGTGTTGACGGTGATGATGAAGTTACCGACACAGGGCTTCGCCTAAGCACTACGACAATATTACCGAGGTGGAAATTTATGGAGGGGGGCACCGCACACGGCTAAGACAAATCTTGGAGTGCCATTGGGGTGCCCGCTACCCACGTATATAAAGGAGGGGGAAGAGGAGGCCGGCCTAGGAGGGGCGCGCCTATAGGGGGAGTCCAACTAGGATTCCCAATCCTAGTTGGAGTCCCCTTCCTTTTCCAAGACGGGAGAGAGGGAAGGAGTAGGAGATGGAGAAGGAAAGAGAGGGGGCACCGCCCCCTCCCTAGTCCAATTCGGACATGCCATGGGGGGGCGCACGGCCACCCCTTGAGGCCCTTCTCTCCTTTCCCGTATGGCCCATTAAGGCCCACTACTTCCCCCGGCGAATTCCCGTAACTCTCCGAAACTCCGAAAAATACCCGAATCACTCAGAACCTTTCCGATGTCCGAATATAGCCTTCCAATATATCGATCTTTATGTCTCGACCATTTTGAGACTCCTCGTCATGTCCGTGATCTCATCCGGGACTTCGAACAACCTTCGGTCATCAAATCACATAACTCATAATACAAATCGTCATCAAACTTTAAGCGTGCGGACCCTACGGGTTCGAGAACTATGTAGACATGACCAAGACACATCTTCGGTCAATAACCAATAGAGGAACCTGGATGCTCATATTGGCTCCTACATATTCTACAAAGATCTTTATCGGTCAAACCGCACAACAACATACGTTGTTCCCTTTGTCATCGGTATGTTACTTGCCCGAGATTCGATCGTCGGTATCATCATACCTAGTTCAATATCGTTACCGGCAAGTCTCTTTACTCATTCCGTATTGCAACATCCCGTAACTAACTCATTAGTCACATTGCTTGCAAGGCTTATAGTGATGTGCATTACCGGGAGGGCCTAGAGATACCTCTCCGAAACACAGAGTGACAAATCCTAATCTCGATCTATGCCAACTCAACAAACACTATCAGAGACACGTGTAGAGCATGTTTATAATCACCCAGTTACATTATGACTTTTGATAGCACACTAAGTATTCCTCTGGTATTCGGGAATTGAATAATCTCATAGTCAGAGGAACATGTATAAGTCATGAAGAAAGCAATAGCAATAAACTAAACGATCATAGTGCTAAGCTAACGGATGGGTCTTGTCCAACACATCTAATGATGTGACCCCGTTCATCAAATGACAATAGATGTCCATGGCTAGGAAACTTAACCATCTTTGATTAACGAGCTAGTCAAGTAGAGGCATACTAGGGACACTCTGTTTGTCTATGTATTCACACATGTACTAAGTTTCGGATTAATACAATTCTAGCATGAATAATAAACATTTATCATGATATAAGGAAATATAAATAACAACTTTATTACTGCATCTAGGTCATATTTCCTTCAGTTTTCCACTTGCACTAGAGTCAATAATCTAGTTCACATCGCCATGTGATTTAACACCAATAGTTCACATCTTTATGTGACTAACACCCATAGTTCATATTGCCATGTGACCAACACTCAAAAGGTTTACTAGAGTCAATAATCTAGTTCACCTCGCTATGTGATTAACACCCAAGAGTAATAAGGTATGATCATGTTTTGCCTGTGAGAGAAATTTTAGTCCACGGGTCTGCAACATTCATATCCGTATGTATTTTGCAAATTCCTATGTTTACAATACTCTACATGAAGCTACTCTAGCTAATTTCTCCCACTTTCAATATGTATCTAGATCGAAACTTAGAGTCATCTAGATCGGTGCCAAAGCTTGCATCAACGTAACTCTTTACGACGAACTCTTTGTCACCTCCATAACGGAGAAACATTTCCTTATTCCACTAAGGATAATTTTGACCAATGCCCAGTGATCCACTCCTGAATCACTATTGTACCATCTTGCCAAACTCATGGTGAGGTACACAATAGGTTTGGTACACAACATAGCATAGTTTATAGAACCTATGACTAAGGCATAGGGAATGACTTTTCATTCTCTTTCTATTTTCTGCCGTGGTCGGGTTTTGAGTCTTTACTCAACTTCACACCTTAAAAATCAGGCAAGAACTCCTTCTTTGACTGACCTATTTTGAACTCCTTCAAAATCTTATCAAGGTATGTACTCATTAAAAAAACTTATCAAGCGTCTTGATCTATCTCTATAGATCTTGATGCCAATATGTAAGTAGCTTTACCGAGGTATTTCTTTTGAAAAACTCCTTTCAAATACTCCTTTACGCTTTCCAGAAAATTCTACATCATTTTCGATCAACAATATGTCATTCACATATACTTATCAGAAATGTTGTAGTACTCCCACTCACTTTCTTGTAAATACAGGCTTCACCGCAAGTCTATATAAAACTATATTCTTTGATCAACTCATCAAAGCATACATTCCAACTCCGAGATGCTTGCACCAGCCGGTAGATGGATCGCTAGAGCTTGCACACTTTGTTAGCACCTTTAGGATTGATAAAACCTTCTTGTTGTATCATATACAACTCTTCTTTAATAAATCTATTAAGGAATGTAGTTTTGACATCCATTTTCCAGATTTCATAAAATGTGGCAATTGCTAACATGATTCGGACATACTTTAAGAATTGATACGAGCGAGAAAATCTCATCGTAGTCAACATCTTGAACTTGTCGAAAACCTTTTGCGACAATTCGAGCTTTGTAGATAGTAACACTACTATCAGCGTCTGTCTTCCTCTTGAAGATACATTTATTCTCTACGGCTTGCCAATCAACGGGCAAGTCAACCAAAGTCCACACTTTGTTCTCATACATGGATCCCATCTCAGATTTCATGGCCTCAAGCCATTTTGCGGAATCTGGGCTCATCGTCGCTTCCTCATAGTTCATAGGTTCGTCATGGTCAAGTAACATGACTTCCAGAACAGGATTACCATACCACTTTGGTGCGGATCATACTCTGGTATACCTACGGGGTTCCGTAGTAACTTGATCCGAAGTTTCATGATCATCATCATTAGCTTCCTCAATAATTGGTGTAGGAATCACTGGAACTGATTTCTGTGATGAACTACTTTCCAATTCGGGAGAAGGTACAACTACCTTATCAAGTTCTATTTTCCTCCCACTCACCTCTTTTGAGAGAAACTCCTTCTCTAGAAAGGACTCATTCTTAGCAACAAAAATCTTGCCTTCAGATCTGTGATAGAAGGTGTACCCAATAGTTTCTTTTGGGTATCCTATGAAGACGCACTTCTCCTATTTGGGTTCGAGCTTATCAGTTTGAAACCTTTTTCACATAAGCATTGCAATCCCAAACTTTAAGAAATGACAGCTTAGGTTTCTTGCTAAACCATAGTTCATCCGGTGTCATCTCAACGGATTTCGATGGTGCCCTATTTAACGTGAATGCAACTGTCTCTAATGCATAACCCCAAAACGCTAGTGGTAAATCGGTAAGAGACATCATAGATCACACCATATCTAATAAAGTACGGTTACGACGTTCGGACACACCATTACGTTGTGTTGTTCCAGGTGGCATCAGTTGTGAAACTAGTCGACATTGTTTCAACTGAAGGCCAAACTAGTAACTCAAATATTTCGTCTCCACAATCAGATTGTAGAAAATTTATTTTCTTGTTACGATGATTTTCCACTTCACGCTGAAATTCTTTGAACTTTTCAAATGTTTCAGACTTATGTTTCATCAAGTAGATATACTCATATCTGCTCAAATCATCTGTAAAGGTCAGAAAATAACGATACCCGCCGCGAGCCTCAACACTCGTCGGATCGCATACATCGGTATGTATTATTTCCAATAAGTCAGTGGCTCGCTCCATTGTTCCGGAGAACGGAGTCTTAGTCATCTTGCCCATGAGGCATGGTTTGAAAGCATCAAGTGATTCCAAAAGTCCATTCACATGGAGTTTCTTCATGCGCTTTACACCAATATGACCTAAATGGCAGTGCCACAAGTATGTTGCACTATCATTATCAACTTTGCATCTTTTGGCATCAATATTATGAATATGTGTATCACTATGATCGAGATTCAATAAACCATTTATATTAAGTGTATGACCATAGAAGGTTTTATGCATGTAAATAGAACAACAATTATTCTTTGACTTAAATGAATAACCGTACTGCAATAAACATGATCCAATCATATTCAAGCTCAACCCAAACACAAATAACATTTATTTTAGGTTCAACACCAATCCCGAAGGTAAAAGGAGTGTGCGATGGCGATCTTATCAACCTTGGAATCATTTCCAACACACATCGTCACCTTGCCCTTAGCTAGTCTCTGTTCATTTTGCAACTCCTGTTTCGAGTTACTAATCTTAGCAACTGAACCGGTATCAAATACCCTGGGGTTACTATGAACACTAGTAAAGTACACATCAATAACATGTATATCAAATATACTTTTGTTCACTCTGCCATCCTTCTTATTCACCAAGTATTTGGGGTAGTTCCGCTTCCAATGACCATTCCCTTTGCAGTAGAAGCACTCAGTTTCAGGCTTAGGTCTAGGTTTGGGCTTCTTCATGGGAGTGGCAACTTGCTTGTCATTCTTCTTGAAGTTCCCTTTCTTTCCCTTGCCCTTTTACTTGAAACTAGTGGTCTTGTCAACCATCAACACTTGATGCTTTTTCTTGATTTCTACCTTCGCCAATTTCAGTATCACGAAGAGCTCGGGAATCGTTTTCGTCATCCCTTGCATATTATTGTTCATCACAAATTTCTAGTAACTTGGTGACGGTGACTAGAGAAATCTGTCAATCACTATCTTATCTGGAAGATTAACTCCCACTTGATTCAAGTGATTGTAGTACTCAGACATTCTAAGCACATGCTCACTAGCTGAGCTATTCTCCTCCATCTTGTAGGCAAAGTACTTGTCAGAGGTCTCATACCTCTTGACTCGGGTATGAGTCTGAAATACCAATTTCAGCTCTTGGAACATCTTATATGCTCTGTG
Source organism: Triticum dicoccoides (assembly GCF_002162155.2). Classification (NCBI taxonomy): domain Eukaryota; kingdom Viridiplantae; phylum Streptophyta; class Magnoliopsida; order Poales; family Poaceae; genus Triticum; species Triticum dicoccoides. The sequence goes on along the minus strand of NC_041386.1, from coordinate 472,896,810 downwards.
GCGTTCAAAACGTTTTTGAAGTCCCGGTTCTAAGCCGTAAAGCATGGCGCACTAAACTATCAAGTAGTCATCATACCGAGCTTGCCAGACGTTCATAACGTCTACATCTGCTCCTGCAATAGGTCCATCACCTAGCGGTGCATCAAGGACATAATTCTTCTATGCAGCAATGAGGATAATCTTCAGATCACGGAGCTAGTCCGCATCATTTCTACTAACATATTTCAACATAATTTTTTCTAGGAACATATCATAAATAAAATGGGGAAGCTATACGCGAGCAATTGATCTACAACATAGATATGCAAATACTCATTTCGGACTAAGTTCATGATAAATTAAAGTTCAATTAATCATATTACTTAAGAACTCCCACTTAGATAGACATCCCTCTAATCATCTAAGTGATCACATGATCCATATCAACTAAACCATGTCCAATCATCACGTGAGATGGAGTAGTTTTCAAAGCTGAACATCACTATGTTGATCATATCTACTATATAATTCACACTCGACCTTTTGGTCTCAGTGTTCCGAGGCCATATCTGCATATGCTAGGCTCGTCAAGTTTAACCCGAGTATTCTGCATGTGCAAAACTGGTTTGCACCCATTGTATGTGAACGTAGAGCTTATCACACCCGATCATCACGTGGTGTCTCAGCACGAAGAACTGTCGCAACGGTGCATACTCACGGAGAACACTTATACCTTGAAATTTTAGTAAGGGATCATCTTATAATACTACCGTTGAACAAAGCAAAATAAGATGCATAAAGGATAAACATCACATACAATCAAATAAGTGATATGATATGACCATCATCATCTTGTGCCTTTGATCTCCATCTCCAAAGCACCGTCATGATCACCATCATCACTGGCTTCACACCTTGATCTCCATCGAAGCATCATTCTCGTCTCGCCAACTATTGCTTCTACGACTATTGCTACCGCTTAGCGATAAAGCAAAGCAATTACATGGCGATTACATTTCATACAATAAAGCGACAACCATATGGCTCCTGCCAGTTGCCGATAACTATTACAAAACATGATCATCTCATACAACAAATTATATATCAGCACGTCTTGACCATATCACATCACAACATGCCTTGCAAAAACAAGTTAGACGTCCTCTACTTTGTTGTTGCAAGTTTTACGTGGCTTCTACGGGCTTAGCAAGAACCATTCTTACCTACGGCATAAAAACCACAATGTGGTATAGTGATTGATTTTTGATCTTCGGAAAGAACCATGTTCATTGAAATCCGATTCAACTAAACTTGGATAAACTGACACTCGCCAGCCACCTTTGTGCAAAGCACGTCGATATAACCAGTCTCATGAACGCGGTCATGTAATGTCGGTCTGGGCCGCTTCATCCAACAATACCGCCGAATCAAGAAACAACTAGTGACGGCAAGCAATATGTATATACCCACGCCCACAACTCCTTTGTGTTCTACTCGTGCATATAACATCTACGCATAGACCTGTCTCGGATGCCACTGTTGGGGAACGCAATATTTCAAAAAAATTCCTACGATCGCGCAAGATCTATCTAGGATATGCATAGCAACGAGCGGGAAGAGTGTGTCCATGTACCCTCGTAGACCAAAAGCGGAAGCGTTAAGTAACGCGGTTGATATATTCGAACGTCTTCGCGATCCAATCGATCAAGTACCGAACACACGGCACCTCCGCGATCTGCACACGTTCAGCTCGGTGACATCCCTCGAACTCTAGATCCAGCTAAGGCCGAGGGAGAGTTTCGTCAGCATGACGGCATGTTGACGGTGATGATGAAGTTACCGGCGCAGGGCTTCGCCTAAGCACTACGACAATATGACCGTGGTGGAAATCTATAGAGGGGGGCACCGCACTCGGCTAAGACAAATCTTGGAGTGCCTTTGGGGTGTCCCCCTGCCCATGTATATAAAGGAGGGGGAAGAGGAGGCCGGCCTAGGAGGGGCGCGCCTATAGGGGGAGTCCAGCTAGGATTCTCAATCCTAGTTGGAGTCCCCTTCCTTTTCCAAGACGGGAGAGAGGGAAGGAGTAGGAGAGATAGAAGGAAAAGGAGAGATAGAAGGAAAAGGAGGGGGGCGCCGCCTCATCCCTAGTCCAATTCGGACTTGCCATGAGGGGGCGCGCGGCCACCCCTTGAGGCCCTTCTCTCCTTTCCCGTATGGCCCATTAAGGCCCACTACTTCCCCCGGCGAATTCCCGTAACTCTCCGGTACTTCGAAAAATACCCGAATCACTCAGAACCTTTCTGATGTCCTAATATAGCCTTCCAATATATTGATCTTTACGTCTCGACCATTTTGAGACTCCTCGTCATGTCTGTGATCTCATCCGGGACTCTGAACAACCTTCGGTCATCAAATCACATAACTCATAATACAAATTGTCATCAAACGTTAAGCGTGCAGACCCTACGGGTTCGAGAACTATGTAGACATGACCGAGACACATCTCCGGTCAATAACCAATAGTGGAACCTGGATGCTCATATTGGCTCCTACATATTCTACGAAGATCTTTATCGGTCAAACCGCACAACAACATACGTTGTTCCCTTTGTCATCGGTATGTTACTTGCCTGAGATTCGATCGTCGGTATCATCATACCTAGTTCAATCTCATTACCGGCAAGTCTCTTTACTCGTTCCATAATTCAACATCCCGTAACTAACTCATTAGTCACATCGCTTGCAAGGCTTATAGTGATGTGCATTACCGAGAGGGCCTAGAGATACCTCTCCGAAACACGGAGTGACAAATCCTAACCTCGATCTATGCCAACTCAACAAACACTATCTGAGACACCTATAGAGCATCTTTATAATCACACAGTTATGTTCTGATGTTTGATAGCACACTAAGTGTTCCTTCAGTATTCGGGAGTTGCATAATCTCATAGTCAGAGGAACATGTATAAGTCATGAAGAAAGCAATAGCAATAAACTAAACGATCATAGTGCTAACGGCTGGGTCTTGTCCAACACATCATTCTCTAATGATGTGATCCCATTCATCAAATGACAACACATGTCCATGGCTAGGAAACTTAACCATCTTTGATTAATGATCTAGTCAAGTAGAGGCATACTAGGGACACTCTGTTTGTCTATGTATTCACACATGTACTAAGTTTCGGTTAATATAACTCTAGCATGAATAATAAACATTTATCATGATATAAGGAAATATAAATAAGAACATTATTATTGCCTCTAGGGCATATTTCCTTCATGAGCTACATACACTTCTTCTTTAATTTTGTCGTTGAGGAAGGCACTCTTCACATCAATTTAGTACAGAAGAATGTTGTTGTGGTTAGCATAGGCTAGCAGTATTCGAATGGCTTCAAGCCAAGCCATAGGAGCAAAGGTTTCATCGAAGTCAATTCCTTCCACTTGTGTGTAACCTTGGGCAACAAGACGAGCCTTGTTTCTAACGACTTGACCATGTTCATCTTGCTTGTTGCGATAGATCCGTTTAGCGCCAATAATATTGTGCTTGCGAGGATCTGGACATTTGACTCCCAGACATTGTTCAGCTCAAACCGTTGAAGCTCTTCTTGCATAGCTTGAATCCATTCAGGTTCCATGAAGGCTTCATCAACTTTATTGGGTTCGGATATAGAGACAAATGCAAAGTGTCCATAGAAGTTTGCTAGTTGTGTTGCTCTTGATCGAGTGAGAGGACCAGGTGCATTGATAATCTTCTCAATCTGAACTTCAATGGCAACCCGAGGATGTACAGGGCGAAGACTTTGCTCTTGTTGATTGCTATTTTCATCTTCGGCGTTATCTTCGGAGTGAGCATTGTCTTCATGTGTAGTGGGTGCTGGAATGACAAGTTCTTCTTCTACCTGTTCCTCGGTGGGTATGATTTCTCCAGTTCCCATAAGCTTGATAGATTCACTAGGGGAAGCTTCATCTAGCACATTTGGCAGGTGCTCTCTTTGCAAGCCGTTAGTCTCATCGAACCGCACATCTACAGTTTCAACCACTTTATAGTGAAAGAGGTTGAAGACTCTGTAGGTGTTCGAATCCTTTCCGTAACCAAGCATAAAACCTTCATGTGCTTTCGGTGCAATTTTTGAAGTGTGATGTGGATCCTTGATCTAGCACCTGGCACCGAAGACTTTGAAATAGCTAATGTTTGGCTTCTTACCAGTCAGGAGTTCATAGGATGTCTTCTTGAAGAACTTATGAAGATAAACTCTGTTGATGATGTGGCAAGCAGTATCAATGGCTTTAGGCCAGAACTTTCTTGGAGTCTTGTACTCATCAAGCATCGTACGTGCCATCTCAATGAGGGTTCTATTCTTGCGCTCCACGACGCCATTCTACTGAGATGTGTATTGAGCAAAGAGCTCATGAGTGATGCCCAGTGTATCAAGATAAGTGTCAAGGTCAGTGTTCTTGAATTCTCTGCCATTGTCACTCCTAATGTGCTTGATCTTGACGCCATAGTTGCTCATGGCGCAATTGGCGAATCATCTGAAGACATCCTGCCCTTCAGTCTTATAGAGAATTATGTGCACCCAGGTGTATCTTGAATAAACATCAACAATAACGAAGCCATAAAGATGTGCAGTGGTAGTAAGGGTAGAGTAGTGAGTAGGGCCAAATAAGTCCATGTGTAGCAGCTCGAAGGGGTGTGATGTAGTCATGATTGTCTTTGAGGGATGCTTGGCCCTAGTCATCTTCCCAGCTTCGCAAGCACCACATAGATGATCCTTCTTGAACTTGACGCCCTCGATGCCAATGATATTCTTCTTCTTCATGAGAGTGTGCAAGTTCCTCATGCCCGCATGTCCTAGCCTTCGATGCAAAAGCCAACACTCTGAATCTTTTGCTATAAGACATACGGCAAGTTGTGGTCCTACAGAGAAATCTACCATATACAGATCACCTCTTCGATAACCTTCGAAGACTAGAGATTTGTCAGTTTCCATAAGCACAAGGCAATGATATTTTCCAAATATCAATATCATGTTCAAATCACAAAGCATTGATACAGACATTAAGTTGTATCCAAGGGATTCTACAAGCATCACTTTATCCATGTGCTGATCATGTGTGATAGCAACTCTACCTAGGCCCAATACCTTGCTTTTACCATTGTCAGCGAATGTGATGTGGCTTTTAGTGGATGGGCGTAGGGTTGAATCCATGAGAAGACTTTGATCACCGCTCATGTGGTTAGTGCATCCACTGTCCATTATCCATTCAGTAGCTTTCGGAGTCGTACCTTACAGTGCAGCTAGCGGGATAAGCTTCACCAAGAGTATTGTGAAGCACAATCATATAACGAACAAGCATACTATCAAAGTTGAGATTGTTGTTTGGTAAGATAGGATGCTCGTCAAGAAACCCTGGGACGAAATACATGGTAAGACCATTTTGTCACTTTATCTTGCGTCCCACAAGATGTTTTAGGTCCCCAGCATTGTCTTCAGAAGACTGTGATTTCTGGTTGGAGACCTGTCCCTACAAGAGAATTTAATTCTTCTTAACCACCCACATCTTCAGGGGTGGCTTAGAAGCAATAAGTCTAAGTGCAACATCGGAGAACTTTGGCTTTGGAGCCTTAGCAAATAGTTTCGCAGGAGGTGAATAGTACTAGAAAGAATATGCAGAAAAGTTCTTTGATCTGTGAACATAGCAGTTAGATGAAACACGCTCATATTCATGAGTCTGATGATAATTTCCCTGCAAAACATTGGCATTAGGGTGACATTGTGAGCTCCTCGGTCTGTATGAAGCCTTTGGGCCATATGAAGCCTTTGGTCTAGGGTTTGATGCTTCTCCAACGTATCTATAATTTTTTATTGTTCCATGCTATTATATTATCTGTTTTGGATGTTTAATATGCATTAATATGGTATTTTATATGATTTTTGGGACTAACCTATTAACCTAGAGCCTAGTGTCGGTTTCTGTTTTTTTCCTTGTTTTAGAGTTTCGCAGAAAAGGAATACCAAACAGAGTCCGAACGGAATGAAACTTTCGCGATGATTTTTCTTGGACCAGAAGACATCCAGAGGGCTTGGAGTGCAAGTCAGGAAAGCCACGAGGCGGCCAGAAGGTCGGAGGGCGCGCCTAGGGGGTAGGGTGTGTCCCCACCCTTGTGGGCCCCTCGTGACTCCACCAACCTATTTCTTCCGCCTATATAGTCTCAAATATCCCAAAACCTACCAGGGGAGCCACGAAACCACTTTTCCACCGCTGCAACCTTCTATACCCGTGAGATCCCATCTAGGGGCCTTTTCCGGCATCCTGCCGGAGGGGGATTCGATCATGGAGGGCTTCTACATCAACACCATTGCCTCTCTGATGAAGCGTGAGTAGTTTACCACAGACCTACGGGTCCATAGCTAGTAGCTAGATGGCTTCTTCTCTCTCTTTGATTCTCAATACAAAGTTCTCCTCGATGTTCTTGGAGATCTATTCAATGTAGTACTCTTTTTCGAGGTGTTTGTCGAGATCTGATGAATTGTGGGTTTATGATCAGCTTATCTATGAATATTATTTGAATCTCCTCTGAATTCTTATATGCATGATTTGGTATCTTTGCAAGTCTCTTTGAACTATCAGTTTGGTTTGGCCAACTAGATTGGTTTTCTTGCAATGGGAGAAGTGCTTAGCTTTGGGTTCAATCTTGCGGTGCTCGATCCTAGTGACAGAAGGGGAACCGACACGTATTGTATTGTTGCCACCAAGGATAAAAAGATGGGGTTTTCATCATATTGCTTTGAGTTAATCCCACTACATCTTGTCATCTTACTTAATGCGTTACTCTATTCTTATGAAATTAATACACTAGATGCAGGCAGGAGTCGGTCGATATGTGGAGTAATAGTAGTAGATGCAGAATCGTTTCGGTCTACTTGACATGGACATGATGCCTATATTCATGATCATTGCCTTAGATATCGTCATAACTTTGCGCTATTCTATCAATTGTTTGGCATTAATTTGTTCACCCACCGTAATATTTTCTATCTTGAGAGAAGCCTTTGAAACCTATGGCCCCGGGGTCTATTTTCCATCATATAAGTTTCCGATCTAAAATTTTAGTTTCCTATTTACTTTATTTGCAATCTTTTACTTTCCGTTCCATAAACCAAAAATACCAAAAATATTACTTTACCGTTTATCCATCTATATCAGATCTCACTTTGCAAATAACCGTGAAGGGATTGAATACCCCTTTGTCGCGTTGGGTGCAAGTTGGTTTTTGTTTGTGTAGGTATTCGGTGGCTTGTTACGTTGTCTCCTACTGGATTGATACCTTGGTTCTCAAAAGCTAAGGGAAATACTTACTCTACTTCGCTGCATCACGCTTTACTCTTCAAGGGAAAAACCAATGCAAGCTCAAGAGGTAGCAGGAAGAATTTCTGGCACCGTTGCTGGGGAGATCTATGCCAAGCCAAGACATACCAAGTACCCATCATAAACTCTCACCCCTCGCATTACATTATTTGCCATTCGCCTCTCGTTTTCCTCTCCCCACTTCTAAAATGATTTTCGAAAAGATTCGCCTTTTCTTTGCTCTCCTTCCGTTCATCTTCTTCGCTTGCTTTTTGTGTGCTCGTGTGTTGGATTGCTTGCTTTGTCTCAATGACTCCTCCAAAAAACGTTGACGCTCACCTTAGGAGGTTAGACGAAATTGAAAATAATGTTAGAAGCTTCATGTCCTTGCAATTTGAGCATAACAATTTCTTTAGAAATGAGCTCAAGGAGCAGAAAAGTTTTATGGAATACATGAATAAATAGCTTGATGATATGTCTAAGGAAGTTTATGGTTTGAGATCTCAGTTTGCGCATCTTGAAAATTTGGTAGGTCAAATTTCTGATAAACAAGCTACTTTAGTAAACAAAATGGCCGCCAAACCAGAGGATGAAAATAATGATGAAGATATTAAAGTAATTGATGTGAACCCTATTGAAGCTTTGTTTTCCAATGTGAATCTTGATAAAGATGGGACTGGAGATGAGTCAACTTTAGTTAGAAGGCATCCCAATGATTCGGAGTTTTTAGATCTTGATGCAAAAATTGATAAAAGTGGGATTGGAGAGGTCAAAACTTTAGGTAGCAATGAACCCAATCTTTTGGATTTCAAGGAATTTAATTATGATAATTATCTTTAATAAATTTTATTTCCTTGTTGCAATCGAAGTTGAATTCTCCTCATGCTTATAATCAAAACAAAGCTTTTACTAAACATATTGTCGATGCTATGATGCAATCTTTTGAAGAAAAGCTTGAATTGGAAGTTTCTATCCCTAGAAAACTTTATGATGAGTGTAAACCTACTATTAAGATTAAGATTAAAGATTATTAATGCTATGCTTTGTGTGATTTGGGTGCTAGTGTTTCCACGATTCCAAAAAATTTGTGTGATGTGTTGGGTTTCCTTGAATTTGATGATTGTTCCTTACATTTGCATCTTGCGGATTCCACTATTTAGAAACCTATGGGAAGGATTAATGATGTTCTTATTGTTGCAAATAGAAATTATGTGCCCATAGATTTCATTGTTCTTGATATAGATTGCAATCCTACATGTCCTATTATTTTTGGTAGACCTTTCCTTAGAACGATTGGTGCAATTATTGATATGAAAGAATGAAACATTAGATTTCAATTTCCGTTAAGGAAAGGCATGGAACACTTTCCAAGAAAGAAAATTAAATTGCCTTATGAATCTATTATGAGAGCCACTTATGGATTGCATGCCAAAGATGATAATACTTAGATCTATTCGTGTTTTATGCCTAGCTAAGGGTGTTAAACAATAGCGCTTGTTGGGAGGCAACCCAACTTTATTTTTGTTTTTGATTTTTAGGTCCTGTTTTGCAATAAATATTTCATCTAGCCTCTAGTTAGATGTGGTTTTGTGTATAATTAGTGTTTGTGCCAAGTAAGACCTTTGGGATAGCCTACGGTGATAGTTGATTTGATCTTGCTGAAAAAACAGAAACTTTTGCATTCATGAAAGCAATTCTCATTTTTAGCAGGAGGATGATAAAATACTGATTCTTTCTGAAGAAGATTAATAGACAAATTTCTTAGGACTTCCTAATTTATCAGGATTTTTAGAGTTACAAAAGTATTCGAAATATCCAGATTGCTACAGACTATTCTATTTTTTTTTACAGATTCTGTTTTTCGTGTGTTGTTTGCTTATTTTGATGAATCTATGGCTAGTATCAGGGGGTATGAACCATGGAAAAGTTGGTGTACAGTAGATATTACACCAATATAAATAAAGAATGAGTTCACAACAGTACCAAAAGTGGTGATTTATTTTCTTATACTAACGGAGCTTACGAGATTTTCTGTTGAGTTTTGTGTTGTGAAGTTTTCAAGTTTTGGGTAAGGATTTGATGGACTATGGAATAAGGAGTGGCAAGAGACTAAGCTTGGGGATGCCCTGGGAAGGCATCCCCTCTTTCGTCTTCATCTATTGGTATCTATCTATATCAGATCTCACTTTGCAAATAACCGTGAAGGGATTGACAACCCCTTTGTCGCGTTGGGTGCAAGTTAGTGTTTGTTTGTGCAGGTATTCGGTGGCTTGTTGCATTGTCTCCTACTGGATTGATACCTTGGTTCTCAAAAGCTGAGGGAAATACTTACTCTACTTTGATGCATCACCCTTTCCTCTTCAAGGAAAAAACCAACGCAAGCACAAGAGGTAGCAGGGTTTGTCTTCTTCCCTAGTGGTGTCATGATGACATTCAAGGAAGCTTTTCAAGACAACTTTTAGGCACCCAGATCTTCTTCAAAGGTGACCCATTCCTGTAGTTAGTACCAATAAACCTGACAAACACTTCACCATTCTGATTCTTAAACAGCTTATAATTGGCATCAAAGGACTCAGCAATGATAATGTGATTAGCACAAGTGAAGCCAGGTAAGGTGGATGGGTCCACTGAAGGGCCCTTTGCAGCAACCCATGTGGTTTTTGGGTACTGCTCTGGCTTCCAGTAAGACCCATCAACATTAATTTTCCTCTCAAACCCAACACCCTCTTTCCTAGGGTTTCGATTCAGAATCTATTTCTTGAGGACATCACACAGTGTCTGATGCCCTTGAGGCTCTTGTACATGCATGTTTCAAGCAATGTCTTCAACCTGGCATTCTCACCAGCAATAGTAGTGGTATCCTGAGAAGAGGGGTTAGTTACCACATCAGCAGTTGAAGATATTGCAACTTCAGAAGCAGTAGAACATGCAGCAACAGAGACAACATTGTCATACTCAAGGCATTTCAAACAAGGTGGCACAAAATCTTCCTGAGCGGAACTGATATGTTGAGCGAGTAGTGAATCGTTCTATTTTTGAAGGTCTTCATGAGACGGTCTCAGTTTCTCAAGATCTTGCTTCCTTTGAAGATAATCGTAGGAAAGCTTCTCATGAGTGGCTGAGAGGGTTTCGTGATGACTTTCAAGTTCCTCGTACTTAACACAAAGATTTTTCATGTCTTCGATTAAGGACTGAGTTTGATTCATTTCCTCGTCCAACAGGTCATCACTTTTGTCTAGCAACTTTTGAATATGTTCCATAGCAGTTTGTTGTTCAGTTGCAATTTTGGCAAGAGTCTTATAGTTGGGTTCGGATTCACATTCTGAGTCATCTTCACTGGAGATTTGCAAGTAAGCATCACGTGAGTTTACCTTGGCACCTCGTGCCATGAAGCAGTAGGTTGGAGGAGATCAATCAGGTTTGAAAGTCATCGTTTTAAGTGACTCTTTGAATTCGTGGAACCAGGGGTCCTGACGAGTTCGATGACCTCCATAAACATCAAAGATCTGGTCCCATATAAGCTTCGCATTGCAAAGATGCATAATGCGCCTGAACTCGTCTCTGGACAGGCAAGAGCATATGATATCCTTCGCCGTAGTATCCAGCCGAGTATACTTGCGAATGTCATCAACATGTGCCATTTTGCATAGATCGGTAAGACCAATCTCCGTGACGGTCCACAGCTCACTTTTCAACGCCAGGAGACGCTTCCTCATCATGGCCTTCCATTTGGGATAGTCATACTGATACATCTCCAACGTATCTACTTTTCCTAATGCTTTTCCTCTTGTTTTGGACTCTAATTTGCATGAAACTAACCCCGGACTGACGCTATTTTCAGCAGAACTACCATGGTGTTGTTTTTGTGCAGAAATAAAAGTTCTCAGAATGGAACGAAACTTTGCGAGGAATTTTTATATAAATAAAGAGAATTTCTGGAGCCAAGATCCACCAGAGGGGTGCACCTGGGTGTGCACAACCCACTAGGGCGTGCCCCCCCCTCCTGACGCACCCAGGTGGGTTGTCCCCACCTGGTAGCCCCACAGACCCTGATTCCAACTCCATAAATACCTATTTTTCCAGAAAAAAATTAGGGAGAAAGAATCATTGCGATCCATGAGATGGAGTCGCCATCACCTCCTGTTCTTCATCGGGAGGCCAGATCTGGAGTCCGTTTGGGGCTCCGGAGAGGGGGATCTTCGTTCTTCATCATCACCAATCCTTCTCCATCGCCAACTCCATGATGCTCCCCACCCGGAGTGAGTAATTCCTTTGTAGGCTCGCTGGTCGGTGAGGAGTTGGATGAGATTCATCATGTAATTGAGTTAGTTTTGTTAGGGCTTGATCCCTAGTATCCACTATGTTCTAAGATTGATGTTGCTATGACTTTGCCATACTTAATGCCTGTCACTTTGGGCTCAGGTGCCATGATTTCGGATCTGAACCATTTATGTTATCACCATTATATCCATTTTCTAGATTCGATCTTGCAAGTTATAGTCACCTACTACGTGTTATGATACGGCAACCCCGGAGTGACAATAGTCGGGACCACTCCCAGTGATGACCATAGTTTCAGGAGTTCATGTATTCACCGTGTGTTAATGTTTGTTCCGGTTCTCTATTAAAAGGAGGCCTTAATATCCCTTAGTTTCCAATATGGACCCCGCTGCCATGGGAGGGTAGGACAAAATATGTCATGCAAGTTCTTTCCATAAGCACATATGACTATTTACGGAATACATGCCTACATTATATTGATGAACTGGAGCTAGTGCCATATCACCCTAGGTTATAACTGTCTCATGATGAATATCATCCAAAAAGTCACTGATCCCATGCCTAAAAATTTATCTTATATTGTTCTTGCTAAGTTACTACTGCTATTGTTACTGTTGCACTTTGTTACAAAACTACTGCTATCACTGTTACCGTTACTATTGTTGCTGTCACTATTATCAAAACTATCATATTACTTTGCTACTGATCACATTGCTGCAGATAATTAATCTCCAGGTGTGGTTGAATTGACAACTCAACTGCTAATACCTTCAAATATTCTTTGGCTCCCCTTGTGTCGAATCTATAAATTTGGGTTGAATACTCTACCCTCGAAAACTGTTGTGATCCCCTATACTTGTGGGTTATCAAGACCTTTTTCTGGCCCCGTTGCCGGCTATATTTGTTGAGTCACTTGGGATTATTAGCAATTTATCACTATGAAGAATCTGAAGGACGCTAAGACCAAGATTTATCCCTCTAAGACAAGGGGAGGTAAGGAACTGCCATCTAGTTCTGCTTTAGATTCACCTTATGTTACAAGTAAACTTGCAACACCACCACATGCTATTAATCCTGATATGTCGCAAGTTATTGATGATGCTACTTCTGCTATGAATGATACTTATGATGATGCTAGTACCTTTCTTGATGATAATGATGTGCCACTTGGTGATTTTCTTGATGAACAAATTGCTAGAATAATACAACATGATGTTGTTGAATCTGATGATGAGCTTGAAACTGAAACTCTTGAAACACCTTCTAGAACTAGCCTTCCTAGATATGAATTGCCTAAGGTACCGGAAGGTTATGTTATGAATGAGGAGACAACTAGAGATATTCTTGCTTGCAAGGATAGAGATGATCTAGAGAAATTGCTATGCAAGTATAAAGAAAAATCTATGAATGCTAGAATGCAATATGATCCTAAGTTTGCTACTTCACCTATCTTTATTGATGATAAGGATTATGAATTCTCTGTCGACCCAGAGTTAATTACTTTGGTTGAATCTGATCCTTTCCTTGGTTATGAAATTGAAACTGTTGTGGCACATCTTACTAAGTTGAATGACATAGCCACCCTTTTTACTCATGATGAGAAGACTCGTTATTACTTTATTCTCAAATTATATCCATTCTCATTAAAGGGTGATGATAAAGCTTGGTACAATACTCTTACTCCTGGTTGTGTGCGTACTCCCCAGGATATGATTTATTACTTCTCTGATAAATATTTCCCTGCTCATAAGAAACAAGCTGCCTTGCAGGAAATATTTAACTTTGTGCAAATTAAAGAAGAGAGTCTCCCACAAGCTTGGGGGAGGCTTTGCCAATTACTTAATGCTTTGCCTGATCATCCTCTTAAGAAAAATGAAGTACTTGATATCTTCCATAATGGACTAGCCGATGCTTCTAGGGATTTCCTAGATAATTGTACTGGTTGTGTTTTTAGGGAATGATACGTCTCCGTCGTATCTATAATTTTTGATTGTTCCATGCCAATATTATTCAACTTTCATATATTTATTGGCAACTTTTTATACTATTTTTGGGACTAACATATTGATCCAGTGCCCAGTGCCAGTTCATGTCTATTGCATGTTTTTGGTTTCGCAGAATATCCATATCAAACGGAGTCCAAATGGGATAAAAACGGACGGAGCTTATTTTTGGAAAATATGGAAAATTCAGAAGGAAAATCAACGCGAACCAATGCCCGAGGTGGTCATGAGGCAGGGGGCGCCCCCCTAGGGCGCGCCCCTACCCTCGTGAGCCCACCGTAAGGCGGTTGACGCTCTTCTTTTGCCACAAGAAAGCTAATATTCGGAAAAAAATCACGACGAAGGTTTCAGGCCAATCAGAGTTACGGATCTCCATATATATACGAAATGGTGAAACATAGCCAGAGGAGAACGCAGAACCAGAGAGAAACAGAGAGATAGATCCAATATCGGAGGGGCTCTCGCCCCTCCCATGCCATGGAGGCCAAGGACGAGAGGGGAAACCCTTCTCCCATCTAGGTAGGAGGTCAAGGAAGAAGAGGAAGAAGGGGCCCCCTCTCCCCCTCGCTTCCGGTGGTGTCGGAACACCGCCGGGGGCCATCATCATCATCGCGATCTACACCAACACCTCCACCATCTTCACCAACATATCCATCACCTTCCCCCGTCTATCTACAGAGGTCCACTCTCCCGCAACCCGTTGTACCCTTTGCTTGAACATGGTGCTTTATGCTTCATATTATTATCCAATGATGTGTTGCCATCCTATGATGTCTGAGTAGATTTTTGTTGTCCTGTCGGTGGTTGATGAATTGCTATGATTGATTTAATTTGCTTGTGGTTATGTTGCTGTCCTTTGGTGCCCATCATATGAGCGCGCGCGTGGATCACACTATAGGGTTAGTTGTATGTTGATAGGACTATGTATTGGAGGGCAAGAGTGACAGAAGCTTCAACCTAGCATAGAAATTGATGCATACGGGATTGAAGGGGGACCAATATATCTTAATGCTATGGTTGGGTTTTACCTTAATGAACATTAGTAGTTGCGGATGCTTGCTAATAGTTCCAATCATAAGTGCATAGAATTCCAAGTCAGGGATGACATGCTAGCGGTGGCCTCTCCCACATAATACTTGCTATCGGTCTAGTAAAGTAGTCAATTGCTTAGGGGCAATTTCGCAACTCCTACCACCACTTTTCCACACTCGCTATATTTACTATATTGTTTCTTAATCTAAACAGCCCCTACTTTTTATTTACGTGCTCTTTATTATCTTGCAAACCTATCCAACAACACCTACGAAGTACTTCTAGTTTCATACTTGTTCTAGGTAAAGCGAACGTCAAGCGTGCGTAGAGTTGTATCGGTGGTCGATAGAACTTGAGGGAATACTTGTTCTACCTTTATCTCCTCGTGGGGTCAACACTCTTACTTATCGAAAACTGTTGCGATCCCCTATACTTGTGGGTTATCAAGACCTTTTTCCGGCGCCGTTGCCGGGGAGCAATAGCGTGGGGTGAATATTCTCGTGTGTTCTTGTTTGCTTTATCACTAAGTAATTTTTATTTGTTGTTCTTAGTTGTTTCCTATCTTCAGTTATGGGTAGGAAACGCAAAATACCAAAAAAAAATAGTTGTACCTACTGAACCAATGGTTGAAGAACCAATCAAAATCTATCACACCGCTGAAGCTTATTACTTGGATCATCTTCGATCCCCATGTGCTCGTGCTGAAACCCCAACTAGCTTAGTTGAGGGCAAATCTTTAGATGAGCATGCTTGTTATGTGCGACACCGTATATCTGAAATAGGGAAATTATTATGGAGTCAAATTCAACGTTTGCAATGCTATGCTTGGAATTTATGTGAATTATATGATTTTACTTGTTGTTCTGAAAACCCTAAGAAACACCTTCCCTACCAATGTGAGTTTATTTATAATGGAATATTATCTTCTTATGCTAAAGGTGTTTATAGTTACTATGATGTTCAACAAATTGAAGAATTTGTTGCTTTTGAGGGTGCTTATGAAATTGCTTCTTTGATTGAAAAGTATGATGCTACTTTTCACAAATCTGAAATTTTTGCTATACTTAAATATTGCTATGATAATTACGCTTCTATTACCTATGTTAAACAATATATTGAGGAATACTCCGGTGCCCAAGAAGAGACTAATATTTTGCAGGAGTCTATGGAAGAAGAAATTGATGACACTGTGAGCTCATTGGATGAAAAAGACGAGGAGGAGAGCGAAGAACAAAAGGAGGAAGAGCAGATTGATCACCCGCGCCCACCTTCTAATGAGAGTAACTCTTCAACTCATACATTGTTTAATTCCCCTTCGTGCTTACCGAAGGATGATTGCTATGATGACTGTTATGATCCCTATGATTCTTTTGAAATATCCTTTTTTGATGATGCTTGCTATGCTTATGGCCAAGATGCCAATATGAATTATGCTTATGGAGATGAACTTGCTATAGTTCCTTATGTTAAACATGAAATTGTTGCTATTGCACCCACGCATGATAGTCCTATTATCTTTTTGAATTCTCCCGATTATACTATATCGGAGAAGTTTGCACTTATTAAGGATTATATTGATGGGTTGCCTTTTACCGTTACACATGATGATTTTAATGGATATAATATGCATGTGCTTGCTGCTCCTACTTGCAATTATTATGAGAGAGGAACTATATCTCCACCTCTCTATGTTTCCAACATGATAAAATTGCAAGAAACTGTTTATACTATGCATTGGCCTTTACTAGGTGTGCATGAATTGTTCTTTTATGACATGCAGATGCATAGGAAGAGAGTTAGACTTCGTCATTGCTTGATATATGTTGCTTTGTGCTCACTACTAAATTACAAATCACTGTTAATTAAAATTGGCTTTGATATACCTCGGGATCCGGGTGGATTCACTACTTGAGCACCATATGCCTAGCTTAATGGCTTTAAAGAAAGCGCTGCCAGGGAGACAACCCGGAAGTTTTAGAGAGTCATTTATTTCTGTTGAGTGCTTTCATATATTTTAAAAACAACAAAAATAAAGAGGGGAACCCAAAACTTTTTCAAAAAGAAAAGCGAAAGTGAGGAAGACAAGCACTGTTGAAGTGGGAGAGCTCCTTGAACTTTGTTCATGCTCACGGCAACTTTGTGAATCTTGATTACAGAAAATTTTCAAGAAAAATAATTATCCCCTTGTACAATTCCATTGTATTATAAAAATAATGTGCCAAGGTTTGCCTTTAGGATGTTTACATTTGCTTGATGGTTTGTACGGTGCAGGACAGAAACTTTGGCTGTAGTGCGTGATTTTACATTTTTAGCTGGAATGTCAAATGGTTCTGATTCTTTTTGCACTGTATTCCTATACAAATTTTTTATTTTTCCTAATTTTGGCAGAATGTTTCAAGTATCATAAGTATGGTGAATGTTCAGATTGCTGCATACTGTTCTGTTTTAGACATATTCGGTTTTTGATGCATAGTTTGCTTGTTTTGATGAAACTATCAATTTATATCAGTGGATTAAGCCATGAAAAAGTTATATTACAGTAGACACAATGCAAAAACAAAATATGAATTGGTTTGCAACAATACTTAGAGTAGTGATTTGCTTTATTATACTAACGGATCTTACCGAGTTCTCTGTTGAAGTTTTGTGTGGATGAAGTGTTCGATGATCGAGAAGGTCTCGATGTGAGAAGAAGGAAGAGAGGCAAGAGCTCAAGCTTGGGGATGCCCGAGGCACCCCAAGTAAATATTCAAGGATACTCAAGCGTCTAAGCTTGGGGATGCTGGGGAGGCATCCCCTCTTTCTTCAACAAATATCGGTATGTTTTCGGATTCGTTTCGTTCATGCGATATGTGCAAGTCTTGGAGCATCTTTTGCATTTAGGTTTTTATTTTTCTTTTATGCACCATGCTGGTATGAGATATTCCTTGGTTGATTTATAGAATGCTCTTTGCACTTCACTTATATCTTTTGAGTATGGCTTTATAGAATGCTTCATGTGCTTCACTTATATCATTTGAAGTTTTGATTGCCTGTTTCTCTTTACTTAGACAACCGCCATTTGCAGAATGCGCTTTTGCTTCACTTATATTTGTTAGAGCACGGGCATATATTTTGTAGAAAGAATTAAACTCTCTTGCTTCACTTATATATATTTAGAGAGATGACATGAACTGGTCATTCACATGGTTAGTCATAAAATCCTAAATAAACTTGTAGATCGCTGAATATGATATGTTTGATTCCTTGCAATAGTTTTGCGATATAAAGGTGGTGATATGAGAGTCATGCTAGTTGAGTAATTGTGAAATTGAGAAATACTTGTGTTGAGGTTTGCAAGTCCCGTAGCATGCACGTATGGTGAGCCGTTATGTAACAAAGTCGGAGCATGAGGTGTTTATTGATTGTCTTCCTTATGAGTGGCGGTCGGGGACGAGCGATGGTCTTTTCCTACCAATCTATACCCCTAGGAGCATGCGCGTAGTACTTTGTTTCGATGACTAATAGATTTTTGCAATAAGTATGTGAGTTCTTTATGACTAATGTTGAGTCCATGGATTATACGCACTCTCACCCTTCCATCATTGCTAGCCTCTCTAGTACCGCGCAACTTTCGCCGGTACCATAAACCCACCATATACCTTCCTCAAAACAGCCACCATACCTACCTATCATGGCATTTCCATAGTCATTCCGAGATGTATTGCCATGCAACTTTCATCATCATCATATACATGACTTGAGCATTCATTGTCATATTGCCTTGCATGATCGTAAGATAGCTAGCATGATGTTTTCATGGCTTGTCCGTTTTTGATGTCATTGCTATGCTAGATCATTGCACATCCCGGTACACCGCCGAAGGCATTCATATAGAGTCATATCTTTGTTCTAGATATTGAGTTGTAATATTGAGTTGTAAGTAAATAAAAGTGTGATGATCATCATTATTAGGACATTGCCCCAGTGAGGAAAGGATGATGGAGACTATGATTCCCCCACAAGTTGGGATGAGACTCCGGACGAAAAAATAAAAAAATAAAAAAAGAGAAAGGCCAAAAAAAAGAGAAGGCCCAAAAAAAGAGAAAACAAAAAAATGAGAGAAAAAGAGAGAAGGGGAAATGTTACTATCCTTTTACCACACTTGTGCTTCAAAGTAGCACCATGTTCTTCATGTAGAGAGTCTCTTGAGTTATCACTTTCATATACTAGTGGGCATTTTCATTATAGAACTTGGCTTGTATATTCCAACGATGGGCTTCCTCAAATGCCCTAGGTCTTCATGAGCAAGCAAGTTGGATGCACACCCACTTAGTTTCAGTTTGAGCTTTCATATACTTATAGCTCTAGTGCATCTGTTGCATGGCAATCCCTACTCCTCACATTGATATCTATTAATGGGCATCTCCATAGCCCATTGATACACCTAGTTGATGTGAGACTTTCTCCTTTTTTGTCTTCTCCACATAACCCCCATCATCATATTCTATTCCACCTATAGTGCTATGTCCATGGCTCACGCTCATGTATTGCGTGAAAGTTGAAAAGGTTTGAGAAACGTCAAAGTATGAAACAATTGCTTGGCTTGTCATCGGGGTTGTGCATGATGTGAATGCTTTGTGTGGTGAAGATGGAGCATAGCCAGACTATAAGATTTTGTAGGGATGAGCATTCTTTGGCTATGTTATTTCAATAAGACATAATCGCTTGGATTGGTATGTTTGAAATATTATTGTCTTTATGTCAAAGGATAGATTATTGCTTTGAATCACTCGTGTCTTAACATTCATGCCATGATTAGACATATGATCAAGATTATGCTAGGTAGCATTCCACATCAAAAATTATCTTTTTTTATCATTTACCTACTCGAGGATGAGCAGGAATTAAGCTTGGGGATGCTGATACGTCTCCGTCATATCTATAATTTTTTATTGTTCCATGCCAATATTGTTCAACTTTCATATACTTTTTGGCAACATTTTATACTATTTTTGGGACTAACATATTGATCCAGTGCCCAGTGCCAGTTCCTGTCTGTTGCATGTTTTTGGTTT
This sequence comes from Triticum dicoccoides, assembly GCF_002162155.2. Taxonomy (NCBI): domain Eukaryota; kingdom Viridiplantae; phylum Streptophyta; class Magnoliopsida; order Poales; family Poaceae; genus Triticum; species Triticum dicoccoides. The sequence continues at coordinate 472,877,102 of NC_041386.1, read as the reverse complement.
CGCAGAATATCCATATCAAACGGAGTTCAAACGGGATAAAAAACGGATGGAACTTATTTTTGGAAAATATGGAAAATTCGGAAGGAAAATCAACGTGAACCAGTGCCCGAGGTGGTCACGAGGCAGCCCCCCCCCTAGGGCGCGCCCCCTACCCTCGTGAGCCCACCATAAGGCGGTTGACGCTCTTCTTTTGCCGCAAGAAAGCTAATATTCGGAAGAAAAAAATCACGACGAAGGTTTCAGGCCAATCGGAGTTACGGATCTCCATATATATACGAAACGGTGAAACACAGCCAGAGCAGAACGCAGAACCAGAGAGAAACAGAGAGATAGATCCAATCTCGGAGGGGCTCTCGCCCCTCCCATGCCATGGAGGCCAAGGACCAGAGGGGAAACCCTTCTCCCATCTAGGGAGGAGGTCAAGGAAGAAGAGGAAGAAGGGGGCCCCTCTCCCCCTCGCTTCCGGTGGCGTTGGAACGCCGTCGGGGCCATCATCATCACCGTGATCTACACCAACACCTCCGCCATCTTCACCAACATCTCCATCACCTTCCCCCATCTATCTACAGCGGTCCACTCTCCCGCAACCCGCTGTACCCTTTTCTTGAACATGGTGCTTTATGCTTCATATTATTATCCAATGATGTGTTGCCATCCTATGATGTCTGAGTAGATTTTCGTTGTCCTATCGGTGGTTGATGAATTGCTATGATTGATTTAATTTGCTTGTGGTTATGTTGTTGTCCTTTGGTGCCCATCATATGAGCACGCGCGTGTATCACACCATAGGGTTAGTTGTATGTTGATAGCACTATGTATTGGAGGGCAAGAGTGACAGAAGCTTCAACCTAGCATAGAAATTGATGCATACGGGATTGAAAGGGGACCAATATATCTTAATGCTATGGTTGGGTTTCACCTTAATGAACATTAGTAGTTGCGGATGCTTGCTAATAGTTCCAATCATAAGTGCATAGAATTCCAAGTCAGGGATGACATGCTAGCGGTGGCCTCTCCCACATAATACTTGCTATCGGTCTAGTAAAGTAGTCAATTTCTTAGGGGCAATTTCGCAACTCCTACCACCACTTTTCCACACTCGCTATATTTACTATATTGTTTCTTAATCTAAACAGCCCCTACTTTTTATTTACGTGCTCTTTATTATCTTGCAAACCTATCCAACAACACCTACAAAGTACTTCTAGTTTCATACTTGTTCTAGGTAAAGCGAACGTCAAGCGTGCGTAGAGTTGTATCAGTGGTCGATAGAACTTGAGGGAATATTTGTTCTACCTTTAGCTCCTCGTTGGGTTCGACACTCTTACTTATCAAAAACTGTTGCGATCCCCTATACTTGTGGGTTATCAGGGAACAAACTGTTGGGCAAGCTGGAGAATTATTGAATAACATATTGAAAAATTATGATGATTGGACTCTTCCTGAACCACCGGCTAAACCACTCCGAAGAAGAGGGGTATATTATATCTTAGTCATGGAGATATGCAAGAGGCAAAGAAATCCATGAAGGGAAAAAGGTATTAAAGCTGAGGATGTTAAAAATTTACCTCATATTGAAGAAATACATGGGCTTGATACACCTCCACTGCCTAAGGTGGTAGAGGTAAATTCTCTAATGAATCTCAATGAAAATGACAATCCTCACAATATGCACCCTAGCCAATGCCTTTATGAGTTTGAAAACTATATTAGAAAACAAAATCACTTCAATGCAAATGTTATGAAACAATTGAGATACAATTTTGATATGATTGCTCGCTTGAGTGACTTGTTATTTAGAATCTCAAATGATGTTAGAGGTGTTGGAAAGCATGCTTCTATGGTACAAACCTAGTTAGAACAAGTTGCTAAATCTCAAAGAGAGTTGCTAGATGAAATGAATAATAATATACATGACTTTGCTGTTAGAGTTGCAACTAGAGGAGGTAAAATGACTCAGGAACCACTATATCCTGAGCGACACCCAAAAAGAATTGAACAGGATTCACAAAGGAACACCACCACTACACCTAGTCCTTCTAAAAATAAGAAGAAAAATAAAATTGATAGGACTTTGCATGCTTCTAGTGAACCTGAAGTAGAGAAACCCCCTGATAATGATAATGAAGTTTCTATCTCTGATGCTGAAACTCAACCTGGTAGTGAACACTCACCTTCTGATAATGAAAAAGTTAATGATGAGGTTCATGAAGATAGTCAACCAAATAGTAAAGAACCAGACAATGATGTTGAGATAGAACCACCAGTTGATCTTGATAACCCACAACCTAAGAATACAACATATGATAAAAGAGACTTCATTGCTAGAAAACACGGTAAAGAAAGAGAACCGTGGGTTCAAAAACCTATGCCCTTTCCACCTAAGTTAACTAAAAAGAAAGATGATGAAGAATTTGAACGCTTTGCTAAAATGCTGAGGCCAGTCTTTTTGCGTACCCGCTTGACTGATATCTTGAAAATGTCTCCTTATGCAAAGTACATGAAAGACATCATCACCAATAAGAGAAAAATACCGGAAGCTGAAATCTCCACCATGCTTGCTAATTATACTTTTAAGGATGGAGTACCTAAAAAACTTGGAGATCCCGGAATGCCAACTATACCTTGCTCTATCAAAAAGAATTATCTGAAAACTACTTTATGTGATTTAGGAGCTGGTATTAGTGTTATGCCTTTCTCTTTATGTAAAAGACTTGATTTGAATAAACTCACACCTACTGAAATATCTTTGTAAATGGCTGACAAATCAACTGTCATACCTATCGGTATTTGTGAGGATGTGCCCGTTGTTGTTGCTAATGTCACTATTTTGAGTGACTTTGTTATACTTGAGATGCCCGAGGACGACAACATGTCGATTATCCTTGGTAGACCCTTCTTGAATACTGCAGTGGCTGTTATTGATTGCAATAAAAGCAAGGTCACATTTCTTATCAATGGTAATGAGCATACAGTGCAGTTTCCGAAGAAACAATTCCAAGTGAATGGTAGTAATGTTATTGAAAAATCTCCGACAATCAATATTGGAAGTTTTCAAATACCTCTACCTACTGACAAAAAGAAATATGAAATGCTTATTGTTGGGACATTCATAACCCCATTGAGGTAACTTAGTGATTTACGAAAGTTCTTCGGTTTCATGCTAATCGAAAGTGGTTGTTAATAAGAGTTGATCAACCTTATTAATGGATCATTTTTAGAGGTATGAAGTTCATGAATTTAGTAGGCACTACCTTCTGTCCCTACCTTTTGTTTTCTGTTTTTATTAGTTAAATAAAATAAAATGCCATGTTTTGTCTGTTTTCTGAATGTTCCATGCAATAAAAAAATGACCCAAAAATAAAAGTTCTTAGAATACCCTGAAAATTTAATACAGTTTTTTCTGAATATTTAAGAATTTTTGGTGCAAATAACATCAGAGGGAGGTGCACCAGGTGGGCACAACCCACCTGGGCGCGCCAGGACCCCCAAGCGCACCCTGGTGGGTTGTGGTCCCCACGTCGCCCCCCTCACTTATCCCTTCACACCACATCATCACCTACCTCGAGAAAAAAAATTCTCCGTTGCTCTCTCTCGTGTTCTTGCTCTCAAACCCGCAGATTTCGATCTCTTTGCTCGAAGCTCCATTTTCGAAACTGTTTCGGGGGATTGTTGCTTGGTATGTGACTCCACCATTTGTCCAATTAGTTTTTGTTTTTGTGGTTTATATTTTGAATAATTAGCTACTCTTGGTGCTGCTGTTGATTAGCTTGCATGTTGAATTCTTCGAGTTCTAAGTAGTTTGAATGCTTGCTATGGCCTCTATGTATCCCTATGAGTAGTTGGTATCATTTTTGTGAAGTTTTGTTGAGAAAATTTTGTGGACTAAAAATTTCAGAATTTTTGTTCATAGGAAAAACATGAATATCATTAGGAAGTTTGGTTCCAAGAAGAACTCCAAGGGAGTTATTGGGGAGTCGTCTAACAGTGATGTCCACCCCCGGAGGTTGGCGGAAGTATGGTCGTGCGAATGGCCGCACACCCAGTTCATGGAAGAGGCCGGAATCCTTCAGGAGTTCACACAATATGCTACTAATGCCGGCCTCACCGACTTCATCACGGTTGGATGTGAACAGTATCATCTCCTCACAAACACCTTTGTTCAAAGCTTTACTTTCCTTCCTAGTGAAAGTGCGTTATATCGACTAGAGGGGGGGAGGGTGAATAGGCGATTTTTATGAAATTCTTCAAAACGTGAAAGTTATGAAGACAAACGACCGAAATAAACCTATTACCCTACAGCGGAAGGTAGACTACACTAGGCAAGCCATAGTCAAGTATTCAATAGAGTGAAAGCACAATGACTAAGAGCAGCAATGTAGTAAGGATCAAGTAGGAAAAAATTATGAAGCCAAACAGAACACACAGTCACTCAGTGAAGATAAAAGATAGTGCAATCATATAATGTCTTCACAAGGAGTAACAGTACGTAAAGAGTAGGGAAGGATGAAACCAGTGACTTGTTGAAGACAATGATGTGTTGGACCAGTTCCAGTTGCTGTGACAACTGTACGTCTGGTTAGGGCGGCTAGGTATTTAAACCTGAGGACACACAGTCCCGGACACCCAGTCCTGAACACGCAGCTCAGGACACCCAGTCCTCACCGTATTCCCCTTGAGCTAAGTTCACACAGACCTCGCCCAATCACTCTGGTAAGTCTTCAAGGTAGACTCCCAAACCTTCACAGACTTCTTTCACCGGCGATCCACAATGTCTCTTGGATGCTCAGAACGCGACGCCTAACTGGCTGGAGGATGCACAATCCTCAAGTGTAATAAGTCTTCAGATCACACAGACAAGAAGACTTAAGTGATGCCTAATTCTCTTTGGCTCTGGGTGGTTAGGGCTTTATCCTCGCAAGGAATTCTCTCTCAAATGCTTCGAGGTGGGTTTCTCTCAAACGACAAAAGTCGTACACTAACTCTGAGCAGCCAACCATTTATGGTTGTAGGGGGTGGGCTATTTATAGCCACAAGGCAACCTGACCTGATTTGTCCGAAATGACCCTGGGTCACTAAGGAACTGACACGTGTTCCAACGGTCAGATTTCAAACTCACACGGCAACTTTACCTGGGCTGCAAGCAAAGCTGACTTGTCCGACTCTGGACAAGATTCGCTCTCATAGTCTTCACTCGAAGACATAGGTTTTGGTTAGGCATCACTTCAGTCATTCTGACTGGTTCTCTTGGACCCCACTTAACAGTACGGTGGTTCCTATGACTCAACAAAGAAGAAAAAGAACTACGAAAGATCTAAGTCTTCGAGCTCCATATGCTTCATGTGATGTCTTCTCTTGTCATAGTCTTCAATGTGAATATCTTCATATACCACCTTTGACTTCAATGTCTTCATACATTTTTAGGGGTCATCTCTGGTAGGAAAACCGAATCAATGAGGGACTTCTACCTGTGTTATCCTGCAATTCTTACAAACACATTAGTCCCTCGACTAAGTTTGTCATCAATACTCCAAAACCAACTAGGGGTGGCACTAGATGCACTTACAATCTCCCCCTTTTTGGTGATTGATGACAAACTAGTTGAAGTTTTCAACGGGGAATATAATATGTGAAATTGTAAAGGATAAGGAATTGTCTTCATAAGTTGCAAGGGCTCCCCCTGAAGATGTGCATATAAGTAATTTGCTTTTGGAATGCAAATGCACATGGCAGGTTGTGCTTGTGGAGATCCTCTTCAACTTATGATGACAATCCACTATGCATGTGAAGGTATGTGAAGATAATGATATGCATAATGGAAAATGGACGTCTGCAAAATGATCTAAGTGCGGAATTTATCGTCGCACATGCGGAATTTATCATCGCATCGCAAGGTGGCAAATAAGTAGCAGACGACCATCGAGTTTTAAGTGTTACAACTCAAAGAACCAAATGTATCAAAACGAGAGTTGTAAACACGAAGAAAAATATAAAGCACCCGCCCATATGGACCCGCTTGAAGACTATCAAACTCGTACGCTTCTCCCCCTTTTGTCAGTAAGGACCAAAAAGGTTCGAAGACATAGAGCATCTACTCGTTCCCATGAAGAGTAGGTGATGCAGCAGGGTCGTCGGTGGTGTTTGGCGGTGCAGAAGAGCTTGGAGCAGTGTCGAAGCGTGCTAAAGGAGGCGGCAGTGAAGTAGCATCGTCGTCATCCTCGATCACTCTGGCATTTACAGTTGCAGCAGAGGAAGAGAACTCAGAGTCTTCAAGAGATGGAGTTCGTCGCAGCACTGCCCTTCGAGGAGGTGTGGAGTCAAACTTGAAGCACTCAATGAAGCCATCCTCTTGAAGATCATCTTCATAACACATCAGTGTCAGCCCTTTCCATGTGCGGCGAGAGGTTTCATGGGCAACAAAAGGATTCTTGGTGGCAAGATTGCGAATGCGATTAACATCCACCAAGAGGCTTTGCATTTGACGCTTCAGCCAGTCATGATGCCTATCCTGTTTCTGATGAAGAGCCACAAGAAGCTCTCGGTCATTGAGAACACGAGTGTGCTTCTTGGGTCGTGGAGCAGTTGTACTGTCAGTGGCTTCAGTGAGAGCAGGATGCGGTGCACGTGTAGTGCCAGCCAAAGGATACACACGAGTGACTGCTTCAACTCCTTCAATGTTCTGAGAAAAACTTTGATGCCCCGCATTCTGAAGACTTAGAGGTTCCTTGGCAGGCTCAGGATAGATGGCTTCAATAGACATATCCACATCAGGCAGAAAAATCCGATGATTGCGAGCAGATGGCTGATATGAGATAGCAGAGTGAAGTTGCGTAGAACTTCAAGCCAAAAAGATCAGAGCCTGATGCAACAAGTTGGCGAATGAAGAAGTCCTGTGCATTGAAGCATTTTCCATGAAGAATATAGAAGACCAAAGTCTTCATTGCACCTTCAAGCTTGGCATGTGGAGAGTGACCTTTGATGGGCCAGAGAGTTCGCCTTATGATGTGATAAATAGTCCTTGGCAGATACTCTAGGTCTTCAACAAAGAATTCTTTGGGATATGCAGCATCTTGGGGTAATGGCTTCATCATACTGAGCATCTGACTCATGTTAGGTTCAGGCTTCTGAAAGATGCTCTCCACAGCTTCACTGTGAAGTTGATAGCCAGATTCGTAGAGATCTCCGGGAGTGGGCAGACCAGTGAGCTCAATGATGTCAAAGGCTTTGGCTTCGGGATGAACGTTTCCTGTCATCCACTCCAGGACCCAAGTCTTCGGATCTCTGTTATACCCGCGGATGTGAAGTGTGGCATAGAATTGGAGCAGCAACTCTTCATTCCAATGCTCTTAGTCAGTGACGAATGGCAGTAATCCAACTTCTTTGAAGCAATCCAGAGCTTCTTCCAGACAGGGCAGACCAGCTATAGCTTCAATGTCAAGACGCTTGTGGGGGAAGATGCGACCTTGATTGTATAGAATGCTGGAGTAATAGCTTCGCTGCGGATAGCTCCAGAACCGATCAGATGATATCCTTTCCCTTGTGTAGGGGTTCCTGGAGCTATTGAAGAATGTGTTGTCTGCTCTGAAGCCATTGATATTGAAGGATCCAGGTGCTGATGCAGGACTTGGGAACCTGGGCAATCTTGGGATTGGCTTCTATACCTGAGGCCTGTGCTCAACATGATAGTCGAACTGGGGACCAGCAGCAGGTGCAGGAACAGAAGCAGTAGGATCAGTGGCTTCGCTGACTTCTGATGCTTTTGTTGGGGAGGGCTCCACATTAGCTTCAGCCATGACAGCGTCAGTGGCTTCATTGGTGATGGTGGTGGCAGCCTCAAGATTTTCAACCTCCACTTGACGAGCTGGAGGGTCGGTCACAATCACGTTCTCCTCGAGAATCGCTTCTTTGTGGGACAGGGGAGTAGCAGCTTGTGGGACTTCTTCTTCATCGGCTGATGCAGCCGGAATGTCTTCAGCAGTTTCAGCTTCAGACGCAGAGATTGGAGGCCTAGGTCCTTTGCAAAGCCTGCGCAACGCAGGCGACGCCTGTGTAGTTGGAGTTGGCTGGGCCTCAAAGTCTTCTTTCTCTTGTGGGCGATCAGCCCATGAAGCATCTTGAGCGATTGGCGTCAGAGGACGACCAATGCTGATGAGTTCACTGTTCTCGAGCTGAGGAAGGACTGCACCATATTCTACATGGTCATGTTGACCAATGTCTTCAGCAGCGATGGGATCAGCTGCTGGAAAGTCTTCAGCTTCATGAGCCTCTGTGAAAGCAGGCTCATGGATTGTCAGTTGGCGTTCAGCGTCAGGACGAACCATGGAAAATGGGTTCAACTATCAAAGGCTCTGGGGGAGCAGCCCGATCTTTCTTGGTCTTCCTCTTCTTCTTGGAGGGGGCAGTAGGAGAGGCTTCAGGATGTTTCCTCTTCCTGGCTTCAGCCTCAGCAGTCCTCGTCTTCTTGAGCTCTAAAGCGGTTGACCGGCTTTTTGGCTTCGAGCCAGTCATTCTAGTTGGGAAGACAATGGGATTTGCTTCCTGCCTTTGTGCGTCAGGTTCAGCCGTAGCGGGCTTCTTCATCTTCTTTGCTGCCATCCTGGGGTCGATGCCAGGACGCCCAAGGGCCTTGCGCTTCTCAGCCTCATTGTAGGCCTGCACACATTTGTCAGCCAGAACCTTCATGCGCTCACGAGAACCCTGAGCTTCTGCATGTTTCTTGAGAAAGGCTTCCTTGAGCTCGTGCAGCATAATCTTGAAGTTCTTCACCTCTTGCACGCTGAGCTTGGCCATATGATTCTTGAACTGAGCCTTTTCATAGTCAATCTTTTGCTTCAGTCCAACAATGCACTGGGCGATAGCTAACTCTGAAGCAATGGCGCCATGGAAGGCGACACTGAGGCCAATGGGTAGTTGCAGATCGTCGAAGCTGATGTTTGGTGTGTCAAACCATTCATCAATGAAGTTGTGGATGATTGTTACATCAAAGAGAGGCAGATCATTGAAGATTTCTGCATCTTCTTTGCTATTGATGAGTTGCTCAAGAGCGTCATCTGCAAGATCTTCATCACTTGATAGATCAATGGCATCATTGCGCAGAATGGCAGCAGCTGTTAGCTCTTGGCCGGTGTGTGGCAGAGGCATCTTGACCTTCTGGGGCTTGGAGATGCGTGACAAATCTTCAGACTGCACACTGTCTTCAGGAGGTGCAGTTGCGAGTGGCTTCGCCCGTGAGGGTTTTGGAGTAGAGGCAGGCTTTGAAGCTTTTGGCTGCTTCTTTGGCTTCGGTGCTGCAGGCGCTTCATCTGATTCAGCGTCATCTGGAGGCTCGTTCACGGCAGTCCCTTGAACCAAGATATGGGTGATGAGACCTTCAAGGTTGTAGAAAGGACCGACGACATTGGGTTCTGCATCACGTGTGCCGTTAGCCCTTGGAGCAGAAGGACCAGGGTTGAAGTCTAGTCCCAATGTCTTCTTGTTCTGCTTTGCTGAGTTCTGGGCAAACTGGAAGTTGCGCTTGAACAGAATGTCGTCACGACACCATAGCAGGGACGATGGGTCAGCATCCGCAGGTTGTGGTCCACGGACCATGCAGGGATAGAAGCCTTGTTCAATGGCTTCATCTCTGGTTCTGGGTTGAAGATTTTTGTAGAGGATGTCTCCCCATGGTCGCTTGATGGCATTCTTTTCAGCATATTCCTTGGTCAAAAATCTGTACTTGAACCACTGTTCTGCCCAATAGCGTCGAATCCATTGGATTCGTGTCTTGCGCTGATTGTAATCCTCTTCAGGATCTGTCTTGTACAACTTAGAGAGGTCATCGGGCAGATCTCTTGATGTTTCTCCTCGACGCTTTCTGCCACCCTTCCTTACTGATTTTTCTGAAGCCATGAACCTTAATCTGAAAGGCTTCAATACGTTCAAAGGCTTCAAAGGTTTTCGCTTGCTGGACAAACAGGAACTGGCTTTGGGAGAATTTATGTGATGCTGTAAGAATTCTGCAAATGAATGCAGACTATGAGAACCAAAGGATTCTCCCACGGACATGTACCTGTGACAGCATTAAGGTGCGAGGGAAGGGGAAGAGGTCATATGCATTCTCAGAAGATTTTTAAGATAAATCAGTTTAGAAGACATTGACCTCATCGTGCGAAGACATTCACTCATAGATAAGGAGTTGGTTCCAGATTTGCACGAATCCACGGATCAGTACAAGTGAGGAATCTAACTACTTTGTGAAGCATAAGTGAATATACTAGGCATGTTATGAGATGCGGTATGAAAGGGATCCAACTTGTGTGAATAGAAACTGCTTGTGGTAGAAAGTGATAAAGCTATAGGATCAAAGGGGGCCGTAAAAAGGAGGTTTTATTTACCACACGAAGAACTGCTAGATGGAGTGGAAGAGGAGGCCGAGCGGTTCGATCTTCCGTGCCCTAACTTGGCGACGGAGGACACCTACAGCGACGGTGGAGAGGACGATGTCCGCGGTTGGCGTGAAGACGGTGTCGGAGAGGTTGCGGCAGCGAAGCGCTTCGTCGTCGGCGTCGTCGAGTGCTAGCGGTGGCGCTAGGGTTCGTGCGAGAGTGGAAGAAGAGATAATGACTGTGGTGAGGCGTGTATTTATAGGTACAGGGGCGGCACTGCGTTATTACACAGGTGCCCCTGGCGATTCACATCTGATGGACACGTGGCCACCATGCAGCATATCAGGGGTTGTTCCATGTCCCATGCATGCCTGGATTATCGGGTGGTCGTTCCCACTTCTCCGGGTTTCAGGTGAAGGAATGAACATTGAAAACGACTTAATGGTTGTCTCTGTATCTTCTGCTGACAAGGACGCAGAGAAGACATTCGACAGTTTCAATAGAATGCATATGATTTGGAGAGATAGAGTTTGAGATAGAAAGCATAAAGAGGTTAGGGTCCGATCACATTCACTTAGTTCAAAAGATTCAACAAGAACACATAGCTATAAGTTAATGCTGTAGAGGACAGAACACTAGTATATGTATATATATAATCAACATAGTGAAGATAATCAAGAAGACATGTTGAGATTGAAGCCAAACATTGAAGCCAAACCAAATGTGAAGACATAGCTAATGTAACACCATGAGTGAAGCACTTCAAACAGAAAGTTTTGGTGGTGGCGTTACCCACCGTATAGGAAGTATTAGACCCAGACACAGCGCACAATTATCATGGCACTCCGAAGTCAAATTCCACATTAATGTATTCACACTTAGAATGTATGTCTTCATTGATTGAAGATATACTTTTCTTTGTGTGTTGCACATCTAAGTCATCAATATGCATAAGTGTTAGGATGTGTGCCTAATCACAGGACATTTGAGGATTCCAAGATATTTAGCTCACACCGTAACTTGCAAAATCTCTTCTCATCCAAGGGCTTGGTGAAGATATCTGCCAATTGCTCTTTAGTGTTGACGTGTATGATATCAATATCTTCCTTCACAACATGATCTCTGAGAAAGTGATGACGAAATTCAATGTACTTTGTCTTTGAGTGCTGAACTAGGTTGTTGGCAATCTTGATGGCGCTTTCGTTGTCGCAGTAGAGTGTCACTTGCTTCAGATGAATGCCATAGTCCTTGAGTGTTTGCTTCATCCACAGAAGCTGAGCACAGCAAGATCCAGCAGCAATGTATTCAGATTCAGCAGTGGAGAGAGATACACAGTTCTGCTTCTTTGAAGACCAACGTACAAGTGATCGTCCCAGAAAATGACATGTGCCTGAAGTAGACTTGTGATCCACCTTGTCACCAGCATAATCAGCATCCGAGAATCCAACCAGATCAAACTCTGAGCCCTTTGGATACCATAATCCTAGAGTTGGGGTGTGAGCCAAATATCGAAGAATTCGCTTCACAGCTAAGTGATGTGACTCCTTTGGTGTCGCTTGGAATCGAGCACACATGCAAACACTAAGCATAATATCTAGCCTAGATGCACATAGATAAAGTAAAGAACCAATTATGGAGCGGTATACCTTTTGATCGAACTCTTTACCATTGTCGTCGGGACCCAGATGATGTTTGGCTGGCATTGGCGTCGTGAAGCCTTTGCAGTCTTGCATACCAAACTTCTTCAGGCAATCTTTGAGATACTTCTCTTGAGATATGAAGATGCCGTTGCGTTGCTGTCGTATTTGGAGACCGAGGAAGAACTTCAGCTCTCCCATCATGGACATCTGATATTGCTCTTGCATCATATATCCAAACTCTTTACTGTACTTCTGATTGGTGCAGCCGAAGATAATGTCATCCACATATATTTGGCACACAAACAATTCACCATCATATGTCTTCATGAAGAGAGTGGGGTCGAGGGAACCAGGTATGAAGCCTTTGCTCTTCAGGAAGTATTTGAGTGTGTCATACCAAGCCTGAGGGGCTTGTTTGAGGCCATACAGTGCCTTGTTGAGCTTGTATACCATGTCAGGATGTTTTGGATCTTCAAAGCCAGGCGGTTGTGCAACATACACTTCTTCTTCAATCTTGCCATTGAGAAAAGCACTCTTCACATCCATTTGATATAGAAGTATGTTATGATGATTTGCATAGGCCAGAAGTATGTGTATTGCTTCAAGTCGAGCCACAGGAGCAAATGTTTCATCGAAGTCAATGCCTTCCACTTGAGTATATCCTTGAGCAACGAGGCGAGCTTTGTTTCTGACAACTTGACCATGCTCATCTTGCTTGTTGCGCTATATCCATTTGGTTCCAATTATGTTGTGCTTCCGAGGATCAGGACGCTTAACCAGTTCCCATACATTGTTCAGCTCAGACTGTTGAAGCTCTTCTTGCATAGCTTGAATCCATTCAGGTTCCATGAAGGCTTCTTCAACTTTCTTGGGTTCTGTTATTGAGACGAATGTGAAGTGCCCACAGAAAGTTGCCAGCTGAGTCGCCCTTGAACGAGTAAGCGGACCAGGTGCATTGATGCTATCAATTATTCTCTCAATCTGCACTTCATTGGCAACACGAGGATGTACAGGGCGAAGATTTTGCTCTTGCTGATCATTGTCATTGTTAGTGGGATTGTCTTCAGACTGAGCATTGTCTTCAGGTTGATCAGGTGCGGAGATGATAAGTTCCTCTTCAGGTTGAGCTTCAGAGGGTATGATTTCTCCAGTTCCCATTAGCTTGATTGATTCGCTGGATGGAACTTCATCTAGCACATTTGGCAGGTGCTCTCTTTGTGAACCGTTAGTCTCATCAAATCTCACATCCACTGTTTCAACCACTTTATAGAGAAAGAGATTGAAGACTCTGTAGGAGTGCGGATCCTTTCCATATCCAAGCATAAAACCCACATGTGCTTTTGGTGCAAATTTTGAAGTGTGATGTGGATCCTTGATCCAGCACCTGGCACCAAATACTCTGAAGTAACTGACATTTGGCTTCTTGCCAGTAAGGAGCTCATAAGATGTCTTGTTCAGAAGCTTGTGAAGATAAACATGATTGATTGTATGGCATGCAGTATCAATGGCTTCAGGCCAGAATTTTCTTGGGGTCTTGTATTCATCTAGCATCGTTCTGGCCATCTCAATGAGTGTTCTGTTCTTGCGTTCGACGACGCCATTCTGCTGTGGCGTGTACGGGGCCGAGAATTCATGTGTGATGCCCAAGGTATCAAGATATGTATCAAGGCCAGTGTTCTTGAATTCAGTGCCATTGTCACTTCTGATGTGCTTTATCTTGGTGCCATAATTGTTCATAGCTCGATTGGCGAAGCGTCTGAAGACATCCTGCACTTCAGTCTTGTAAAGGATTATGTGCACCCAAGTATATCTAGAATAATCATCAACAATAACAAAGCCATAGAGGCAAGAAATAGTAGTAAGAGTTGAGTAATGAGTGGGACCGAAAAGATCCATGTGGAGCAGTTCGAAGGGTCGAGTGGTTGTCATGATTGTCTTCGAGGGATGTTTGGCCCTCGTCATCTTCCCTGCTTCACAGGCACCGCATAAGTGATCTTTCTTGAACTTGACGCCCTCGATGCCTATGACATGCTTCTTCTTTGCAAGGGTGTGGAGGTTCCTCATGCCAGCATGCCCTAGCCTCCAATGCCAGAGCCAGCATTCTAAACCCTTTACTAGAAGACATACGGCAAGATGTGGTCCTACTGAAAAATCTACCACGTACAAATCATCTTTCCGATACCCTTCAAACACTAGAGACTTGTCAGATTCCATTAGTACAAGGCAACGATATTTTCCAAATATTGCGATCATGTTCAAATCGCAAAGCATTGAGACAGACATTAAGTTGAAGCCAAGGGATTCAACAAGCATGACTTTATCCATGTGTTGATCCTTTGAGATTGCAACTCTACCTAGACCCAATACCTTACTTTTACCAGTGTTAGCAAACGTGATGTGACTCTTGTCGGATGGACGTAAGGTTGAGTCCATAAGAAGGCTTCCTTTGCCAGTCATGTGGTTGGTACACCCACTATCAATAATCCATTTTGAAGACGCTGGTGTCGTACCCTACAGTGCAGTTAGGGGGATAGGCTTCACGAAGAGAATTGTGAAGCAAAAACATTTGACGAACCAGTGGGTTATGAAAGCTTAGATCCAGATTAGGACTGATAGGGAGAGTAGCAAGTGATTCAGGAATGAAGTACATAGTAAGACCATCGGGCATTTGATATTGCGCCCTACAAGATGTTTAAGGTCCCCAGCAATAGCGTCAGACGATTTTGGTTTTCTGCTGGAGACCTTTCCCCGCAAAAGAGAGTTAAGCTTTCTTAGCCACCCACATCTTCAAGGGTGGCTTAGAAGCAATAAGTCTAAGTGCAGCGTTTGAGAATTTTGGCTTTGGAGCCCTAGCAAAAAGTCTTGCAGGCGGACAATAGTACTCATAAGAATAAGCAGAATAGTTCTTGGTCTTATGAACATGGTGGTTTGATGAACCGCGCTCATATTCATAGGCCTGAGTATGGTTTCCCTGCAAAACATTTGTGTTAGTGCGACTCAGGTGAGTCCTCTATCTGTATGAAGCCTTTGGACCGTATGAAGTCTGTGGTCTGAGGTTTGTCTTCTTCACGTGTGGTGTCATGATGACATTCACAGGAAGATTCTCCAAACACTTTTTCGGAACCCAGATCTTCTTCATAGGCGGTCCATTCCTGCAGTTAGTACCAATGTACCTGGCAAACACTTCACCATTTTGATTCTTAAACAGTTTATAGTTTGCATCAAAGGATTCATCAATGACAATGGGATTTGCACAAGAGAGGCCAGATAGATTGGATAGATCTGCTGAAGATTCCTTTGCAGCAACCCATGTGGTTTTGGGGTACTGCTCAGGTTTCCAGTAAGAGCCAGCAGCATTCATTTTCCTTATGAACCCAACACCCTCTTTCCTAGGGTTTCGGTTCAAGATCTGCTTTTTGGGGACATCACATAGTGTCTGATGCCCTTTAAGACTTTTGTACATCCCTGTTTCAAGCAATGTCTTCAACCTAGCATTCTCATCAGCAATAGCAGTGGAATCCTCAGCAGAGGGGTTAGTTCCCACATCACCAGTTGAAGATATTGCAACAGTAGCAATAGTAAAACATTTAGCAACAGTAGTAGCATTATCACGCTCAATGCACTTAAGACATGGTGGTTCAAATCCTTCCTGAGCGGAACTGATCTGTTTGGAGCGAAGTGACTCATTTTCCTTTTGAAGATCTTCATGAGCCGCTCTCAATTTCTCAAGATCTTGCTTCCTTTGAAGATAATCATAGGAAAGCTTTTCATGAGTTGTTGAGAGCGTTTCATGACGACTTTCAAGTTCCTCATACTTAACGTGAAGATTTTTTATATCTTCAATTAAGGACTCAGAACGAGTCATTTCAGCACCTAACAGATCATCGCTTTTGTCTAACAGTTTTTGAATATGTTCCATGGCTTTCTGTTGTTCAGTTGCAATTTTAGCAAGTGTTTTGTAGCTGGGTTTTGAACCACAATCAGAGTCATCGTCACTGGATGTTTGATAGTGAGTAGTGCGTGTGTTTACCTTGGCACCGCGTGCCATGAAGCAGTAGGTAGGAGCGGAGTAGTCCTTGTCATTTGCATCGGTGTCGGTGATGAGGTCATTGTCTTCAGTGTTGAAGATGGACTTGGCAACGTATGTTGTAGCCAGACTTGCGACGCCAGAATCGGACTCCTCCTCAGACTCCACCTCCGCCTCCTCAGAAGCGGACTCCTCCTCTGAATCCATTTCCTTGCCAACAAACGCACGTGCCTTGCCAGATGAGCTCTTCTTGTGTGATGAAGACTTTGAAGAAGACTTGGAAGAGGACTTTGAGTATTTCTTCTTCTTCTTGTCGTCAGAGTCATATTCCTTGCTCTTCTTATTCTTTTTGTTCTCATTGTCCCACTGTGGACACTCAGAGATGAAGTGGCCAGGTTTCTTGCACTTGTGACATGTTTTCTTCTTGTAGTCATGAGCAGAAGCTTCATTATTCCTTGAGCTTGATCGGGAAGACTTTCTGAAGCCTTTCTTCTTGGTGAATTTTTGGAACTTCTTGACAAGCATAGCAAGTTCCCTTCCAATGTCTTCAGGATCATCAGAACTGCTGTCAGATTCTTCTTCAGATGAGGAGACATCTTTTGCCTTCAAGGCACGAGTTCGCCCATAGTTTGGACCGTAGATATCTCTTTTCTCAGAAAGCTGAAACTCATGTGTGTTGAGCCTCTCAAGTATGTCAGACGGCTCGAGTGTCTTGAAATCAGGGTTCTTGAATCATCAAGGCTAGGGTGTCAAACGAACTGTCAAGTGATCTCAGTAGTGTCTCGACGACTTCATGCTTGGTGATCTTAGTAGCGCCAAGGGCTTGAAGCTCATCCATCATGTCAGTGAGTCGATCAAATGTGAGCTGGACATTCTCATTGTCATTTCTCTTGAAGCGGTTGAAGAGGTTGCGAAGGACACTGATTCTCTGATCTCTCTGGGTTGAGACGCCTTCGTTGACCTTGGAGAGCCAGTCCTAGACTAGCTTAGATGTTTCCAAAGCACTCACGCGGCCATACTGTCCTTTGGTCAGATGACCACAGATGATATTCTTGGCAGTAGAGTCCAGTTGAATGAACTTCTTGACGTCAGCAGCAGTGACACCTTCTCCGGCCTTGGGAACGCCGTTCTTGACGACATACCATAGGTCGACGTCAATGGCTTCAAGATGCATGCGCATCTTATTCTTCCAGTAGGGATATTCAGTTCCATCGAAGACGGGGCATGCAGCGGAGACTTTAATTATCCCTGGAGTCGACATAGCTAAAACTCTAGGTGGTTAAACTGAATCACACAGAACAAGGGAGTACCTTGCTCTAATACCAATTGAAAGTGCGTTATATCGACTAGAGGGGGGGTGAATAGGCGATTTTTATGAAAGTCTTCAAAACGTGAAAGTTATGAAGACAAACGACCGAAATAAACCTATTACCCTGCAGCGGAAGGTAGACTACACTAGGCAAGCCATAGTCAAGTATTCAATAGAGTGAAAGCACAATGACTAAGAGCAGCAATGTAGTAAGGATCAAGTAGGAAGAAATTATGAAGCCAAACAGAACACGCAGTCACTCAGTGAAGATAAAATATAGTGCAATCATACAATGTCTTCACAAGGAGTAACAGTACATAAAGAGTAGGGAAGGATGAAACCAGCGACTTGTTGAAGACAATGATGTGTTGGACCAGTTCCAGTTGTTGTGACAATTGTACGTCTGGTTAGGGCGGCTAGGTATTTAAACCTGAGGACACACAGTCCCGGACACCCAGTCCTGAACATGCAGCTCAGGACACCCAGTCCTCACCATATTCCCCTTGAGCTAAGGTCACACAGACCTCGCCCAATCACTCTGGTAAGTCTTCAAGGTAGACTCCCAAACCTTCACAGACTTCGTTCACCGGCGATCTACAATGTCTCTTGGATGCTCAGAACGCGACGCCTAACCGGCTGGAGGATGCATAGTCCTCAAGTGTAATAAGTCTTCAGATCACACAGACAAGAAGACTTAAGTGATGCCTAATTCTCTTTGGCTCTGGGTGGTTAGGGCTTTATCCTCGCAAGGAATTCTCTCTCAAATGCTTCGAGGTGGGTTGCTCTCAAATGACAAAAGCCGTACACTAACTCTGAGCAACCAACCATTTATGGTTGTAGGGGGTGGGCTATTTATAGCCACAAGGCAACCCGACCTGATTTGTCCGAAATAACCCTGGGTCACTAAGGAACTAACACGTGTTCCAACGGTCAGATTTCAAACTCACACGGCAACTTTACTTGGGCTGCAAGCAAAGATGACTTGTCCGACTCTGGACAAGATTCGCTCTCATAGTCTTCACTCGAAGACATAGGTTTTGGTTAGGCATCACTTCAGTCATTCTGACTGGTTCTCTTGGACCCCACTTAACAGTACGGTGGTTCCTATGACTCAACAAAGAAGAAAAAGAACTGCGAAAGATCTAAGTCTTCGAGCTCCATAGGCTTCATGTGATGTCTTCTCTTGTCATAGTCTTCAATGTGAATATCTTCATATAACACCTTTGACTTCAATGTCTTCATACATTTTTAGGGGTCATCTCTGGTAGGAAAACCGAATCAATGAGGGACTTCTACCTGTGTTATCCTGCAATTCTTACAAACACATTAGTCCCTCAACTAAGTTTGTCGTCAATACTCCAAAACCAACTAGGGGTGGCACTAGATGCACTTACACCTAGGAATAATCCTCCTGAAGTGTAGTTTAATTTATATGTTGAAACCCGTCAGATACCACTTACTGAATTTTGTAACATATGCATGATCCCTTCTGACGGGAGTTTAGTTGAGCCTAGGCCGGCAGAGTTTGAGGCCTTTTATCGTACTTTGATAGTGGGAGATGAGAGAGGGGTGTTGGCGTCACTGCCACTAGCATACATTTTCCTATCGTGCATTATTTTGCTTTATTTATTGCTAAGTGTTTGCATGCTAGAGAAAAAGTAGGTGCGCTCAGCGCACTAGACTTTGCTGTTTTACATCATGCACTAGAGGGCGACAACACTTATAACTTGGGAGCTATTGTGGCACGATGCCTCCACGTTAATAAGTCCAAGGGTAAGATACATGGCGGGATTTTCACTACTCGTTTGGTGACTCACTTTAATGTTGAAATACGCCTTCATGATTACCCTCTGACCATGGTTTACCTAGACCGCGCTGCCATGGATCACCACCATTTTACTGATATCGAATCTCCTAACATCCATGTTCCTTATAACCTGGTTTTTAGTGTGAAGACTCGTGATATTATTCCATTGCTTGCTCCTGCTTTGTTTGATCTTGTTGCCAGGGGTGGATATAGGATTATGCATGCGGACACCATTGCATACCGGAACAATCAGGCTACAGCAGAGGAGGAGCCTCAGCAGTGGGATCAGTGGATGCCCGCTCCTCAGCACCCCAACTACTATCCAGGCTACTGATCGATTACCAAGCTAGGACAAAAGCCTAAGCTTGGGGGAGTATGTGTTTCTCATCGACATTACATTCATGTTCACACATCTCATTCCAGTTGTCGGTGTTTACACTTTTTCATTGTATCATCCATGCTCAATTTTATTTTCTTGCTTTCTTCTTGTGTGTTTGAAAAACCTTAGAAAAAAATAGTTGTAGTTAATTTACTTTCTATGCATGCTTAGCTGTAGCACTAAAAAGAAAACCCAAAAAGATTTCCTTGTTCTTCTTTTTGTTTGTTGGGAGCTTTCCCGTGTAAATAGTTTTTCTCGTTTTTGTTTTCCCTTTTTATTTGCTTGTTCAAGAAAACCAAAAACTCCAAAAATATTTCAGTGTGTTTCTCTGATTTTCTTTTTCTTTTTATTCGAGTCTTACCAAGGAGAAGACCACGATGAAAATGTTGGGTGGCTCTCATATGAATAATTGTTGATCTAATAAAGAGCCCATTTTACCTTGTCTTCTCCTTTTGAATAAAATGTTTGCAGATTCCAGCTTAGTCCATGGCACTCTTGCACTATTATTATTTTCACATCGTTCGGTCGTGCAAGTGAAAGGCAATAATGACGATATTTGATGAACTGGTCGTGGCAGAGAGAAACAGATATGAACTCGACTTGTTCTGTTTGTGTAAATATGTTTAACCTAGTATCTATGATTTAGCCCAGTATGATTAAACATGTTTGCAATGACAATTAGAGATTATAGTTTCTCATGCCATGCATAAGTAGCTAGGAGTGGATAATGATTTATCTTGCATATCAACATTGCGTAAAAGGATTGTGATGTAGTATGATGATATGATATCCTCCTCTGAATGTTCGAGTGGCTTGACTTGGCACATGTTCATGCATGTAGTTGAATCAAAACCAACATAGCCTCTATGATATTTATGTTCATGGTGTTCATATCCTACTCATGCTAGTGTCCAATGTTACTTATGCATAATGCATGTTCATGATCGTTGTTGCTCTCTAGCTGGCCGCTTCTCAATCTAATTGCTAGCCTTCGCCTGTACTAAGTGGGAATTCTCCTTGCACAACAAAAACCTTGAACCCAAGTTATTCCAGATGAGTCCACTATACCTACCTGTATGCGGTATTACCCTCCTATCCTAAGTAAATTTGCATGTGCCACATCTAAAAACTTCTAATAAATATCCTTTTGTGTGCCTGGATTGTTCATCGAACAACAGGAGGTGGTCGATATCTTCCATGCTAAGTGGGTTATGCTCAGGTTGAGTGTTTATTCACTCGCCATCGCATGAGAAAAGGGCAGTAATAGGGATGCACCGTCCCAAACTGCAAACAGAAAAAGCTTACAAATAATCAAACAAAAACTCCCAATGGACTCAAAACTTTTACTTTTATCGCTTGGGAACCGCCACTAGCGTGCTTAGCATGGAAGATATTGATAACTGATGGCCGTGAAGTAAATGAGAAGGGTGCATGTCTCAAAATATCATTTACCTCTATTTTAAAACTTGATCTCTGACACCTCTGCAAATCACTATTTCCCTCTGCGAAGGGACTATCTATTTACTTTTATGTTGTGTCATCACCTTATAAAATAAGCGCCAGAACCTGAGAGCACTGCTGTCATGCTTATGCATTGTGTGTAGATAATGTTGGGTGCATCATGACTAGATCTTTTCTACCATGAATTACAATGTTTAGTCGCTGCTTGAACTTTGGAGGTGCTCTGTATTTATGTTTTGCAGTCTCAGAAAGGGCTAGCGAGATACCATTATTGACATATTATATCATGGTTGTTTTGACAATGTGTTGGCGTTTGAGATATCTTATTATGGCTAGCTAGCTAATTATGTCACTGGTATGAGTTAATTTAATTTATAAGAGTTATTGTCGGCATGGTTAGTTATAATGTTGGTTGAAACCTGGGTGTTGTTTAAGCTTATTTATGCAAACAAGAGCAGAATAGTTCGTAAAAGTTTTTCTTTTTCACTTTCAGTTTATCAACTGAATTGCTTGAGGACAAGCAAAGGTTTAAGCTTGGGGGAGTTGATACGTCTCTAACGTATCTACTTTTCCTAATGCTTTTCCTCTTGTTTTGGACTCTAATTTGCATGATTTGAATAAAACTAACCCCGGACTGACGTTGTTTTCAGCAGAACTACCATGGTGTTATTTTTGTGCAGAAATAAAAGTTCTCGAAATGGAACGAAACTTTGTGAGCAATTTTTATATAAATAAAGAGAATTTTTGGAGCCAAGATCCACCGGAGGGGGGCACCTGGGTGGGCACAACCCACCAGGGCACGCCCCCCTCCTGGCGCGCCTAGATGGGTTGTCCCCACCTGGTGGCCCTGCAGACCCTGATTCCAACTCCATAAATACCTATTTTTCCAAAAAAAAATCAGCGAGAAAGAATTATCGCGATCCACGAGACAGAGCCGTTGTCACCTCATGTTCTTCATCGGGAGGCTAGATCTGGAGTCCGTTTGGGGCTCCGGAGAGGGGGATCTTCGTTCTTCGTCATCACTAACCCTTCTCCATCGCTAATTCCATGATGCTCCCCACCGGGAGTGAGTAATTCCTTCGTAGGCTCGCTGGTCAGTGAGGAGTTGGATGAGATTCGTCATGTAATCGAGTTAGTTTTGTTAGGGCTTGATCCCTAGTATCCACTATGTTCTAAGATTGATGTTGCTATGACTTTGCCATGCTTAATGCTTGTCACTTTGGGCCCCTGTGCCATGATTTCAGATCTGAACCGTTTATGTTATCACCATTATATCCATGTTCTAGATCCGATCTTGCAAGTTATAGTCACCTACTACGTGTTATGATCTGGCAACCCCGGAGTGACAATAGTTGGGACCACTCCCGGTGATGATCATAGTTTGAGGAGTTCATGTATTCACCATGTGTTAATGCTTTGTTCCGGTTCTCTATTAAAGGAGGCCTTAATATCCCTTAATTTCCAATATGCACCCCGCTGCCACGGGAGGGTATGACAAAAGATGTCATGCAAGTTCTTTCCATAAGCACGTTTGACTATTTACGGAATACATGCCTACATTATATTGATGAACTGGAGCTAGTGCCGTATCGCCATATGTTTATAATTTTCTCATGATGAATATCATCGAACAAGTCACCGATCCAATGCCTACGAATTTATCTTATATTGTTCTTGCTAAGTTACTACTACCATTGTTACTGTTGCACTTGTTACAAAAGTACTCCTATCACTGTTACCGTTACTATTGGTGCTATCACTATTATCAAAACTATCATATTACTTTGCTACTGATCACGTTGTTGCAGATAAATAATCTCCAGGTGTGGTTGAATTGACAACTCAGCTGCTAATACCTTCAAATATTCTTTGGCTCCCCTTGTGTCGAATCTATAAATTTGGGTTGAATACTCTACCCTCGAAAACTGTTGCGATCCCCTATACTTGTGTGTTATCACATACCCATCAAAGATAGGGCGGATGGGGAACATAGCATGCAATTTCAAAAAAATTACCTACGATCATGCAAGATCTATCTAGGAGATGCATAGCAACGAGAGGGTAAGAGTGTGTCTACGTACCCTCGTAGACCGAAAGTGGAAGCGTTAGTTTAGCACGGTTGATGTAGTCGAACGTCTTCACGATCCAACCGATCCAAGTACCGAATGTACGACACCTCCGTGTTCAGCACACGTTCAGCTCGATGACGTCCCTCGAACTCTTGATCCGGTAGAGGGTCGAGGGAGAGTTTCGCTAGCACGACGACGTGGTGATGGTGACAGTTATGTGATCCACGCAGGGCTTCGCCTAAGCACTACGACACTATGACTGGAGGAGTAAACTATGGAAGGGGGCACCACACTCGGTTAAGAGAACAACTATTGTGCCTTTGGGATGCCCCCTGCCCACATATATAAAGGAGGGGAGGGGAGGCCGGCTGGCCCCTAGGGGCGCGCCATGTGGGGGGAGTCCCACTAGGACTCCTAGTCCTAGTCGGCTCCTCCCTTCCTTCCAACAGAGAGGGGAAAGGGGAAAGAGGAGGAGAGGGAGAAGGAAAAGGGAGGTCGTGCCCCCACCCCTTGTCCAATTCGGATTGGTCTTGGGGGGTGGTTCCACCTCCTGTGGCTGCCTCCTCCTCTCCACTATGGCCCATTAGGCCCATTAACTTTCTCGGGGGGTTCCGATAGCCTCCCGGTACTCCGATAAATCCCCGAACCTCTTCGGAACCATTCCCGTGTCCGTATACAACCTTCCAATATATGAATCTTTACCTATCGACCATTCCGAGACTCCTCGTCATGCCGTGATCTCATCCGGGACTCCGAACAAACTTCGGTCACCAAAACACATAACTCATAATACAAATCGTCATCGAACGTTAAGCGTGTGGACCCTACGGGTTCGAGAACTATGTAGACATGACCGAGACACATCTCCGGTCAATAACCAATAGCAGATCCTGGATGCTCATATTGGTTCCTGCATATTCTATGAAAATCTTTATCGGTCAAACGGCATAACAACATACGTCATTCCCTTTGTCATCGTATGTTACTTGCCCGAGATTTGATCGTCGGTATCATCATACCTAGTTCAATCTCGTTACCGGCAAGTCTCTTTAATCGTTCCATAATGCATCATCCCGTAACTAACTCATTAGTCACATTGCTTGCAAGGCTTATAGTGATGTGCATTACCGAGAGGGCCCAGAGATACCTCTCCGATACTCGGAGTGACAAATCCTAATCTTGATCTATGCCAACTCAACGAACACCTTCGGAGACACCTGTAGAGCATCTTTATAATAACCCAGTTACGTTGTGACATTTGATAGCACGCAAGGTGTTCCTCCGGTATTCGGGATTGTATAATCTCATAGTGAGAGGAATATGTATAAGTCATGAAGAAAGCAATAGCAATGAAACTAAACGATCACTATGCTAAGCTAACGGATGGGTCTTGTCCATCATATCATTCTCTAATTATGTGATCCCGTTCATCAAATGACAACACATGTCTATGGTCAGGAAACTTAACCATCTTTGATTAACGAGCTAGTCAAGTAGAAGCATACTAGGGACACTCTGTTTTGTCTATGTATTCACACATGTACTAATTTCCGGTTAATACAATTCTAGCATGAATAATAAACATTTATCATGATATAAGGAAATATAAATAACAACTTTATTATTGCCTCTAGGGCATATTTCCTTCAAGGGCATGTAGTGGAGACCTTGATTATCCCTACTGTCGACATAGCTAAAACTCCAGGTGGTTAAACCGAATCACATAGAACAAGGGAGCACATTGCTCTGATACCAATTGAAAGTGCTAGTTATTGACTAGAGGGAGTGAATAGGCAATTTTGATGAAAGTCTTCAAAACACAAGGTCTTTGAAGACAAACAATCAAATTGAACCTATATGATATGCAGCGGAAGATAAACTACTCTAGACAGACCATAGTCAAGTGAGCATAGTAATGAAAGCACGAGGACTAATAGCAACTAGGTAGTACAGATCGGAATGGAAGACGGACTGAAGAAGAACAGGTAATAGTCTTCGCATAGTGAAGTCAAATAGATCAAGCAAGTAAGCAATGACTTCACAAAGACAAACTGAAATGTAAAGAAGGTAGGGGATTGAATCGGTAGCTTGGTGAAGACAAGGATTTGGTAGACCAGTTCTAGTTGTTGTGACAACTATACGCCTGGTTAGGGAGGCTGAGATTGAACTCGGAAGATTGTGTCTTCACCTTATTCCCCTTGATCTAAGGACACCCAGTCCTCGCCCAATCACTCTGGTAAGTCTTCAAGGTAGACTTCCAAACCTTCACAGACTCCGTTCACTGGCAATCCACAATGACTCTTGGATCCTCAAAATGTGACGCCTAACCGGCTGGAGGATGCACAGTCCTCAAGTGCAATAAGTCTTCAGGTCATGCGGACAGAAATACTTCAGTGATTCCTAACACTCTTTGGCTCTGGGTGTTTTGGGCTTTGTCCTCGCAAGGATCTCTCTCTCTCAAAGGCTTCGGAGGTGGGTTGCTGATACATCCATTTTGCATCATGTTTTATTACTATTATTTATATTGTTTTTATGTATAATAATGCTTTTTGGAGTAATTCTAATGCCTTTTCTCTCATAATATGCAAGGTACACACAAAGAGGGAGAGTACCGGCAGGTGGAATTCTGGACTTGAAAAAGCTACGTCAGGCTACCTATTCTGCACAACTCCAATTGAGTTGAAACTTCACGGAGATTTTTTATGGAATATATGAGAAATATTGGAGCCAATAAGTACTAGAGGGGCCCACCAGATGGGCACAACCCACCTGGGCATGCCAGGGAGCCCAGGCGCGCCATGGTGGGTTGTGCCCTCCTCGTCCCACCTCTAGTGACCCTCTTTTGGTATATAAGTCATTTTGACCTAGAAAAAATAAAGAGAGGACTTTCGGGACGAAGCGTCGCCATCTCGAGGCGGAACATGGGCAGGAGCACTTTTTCCCTCTGGTGGAGCGATTCCGCCGGAGGAACTTCCCTCCCGGATGGGGAAATCATCGTCATCATCATCACCAACAACTCTTCCATCTTGGGGAGGGCAATCTCCATCAACATCTTCAATGGCACCATCTCCTATCAAACCCTAGTTCATCTCTTGTGTTCAATCTTTGTAGCGAAACTATAGATTGGTGCTTGCAGGTGACTAGTAGTGTTGATTACATCTTGTAGTTGATTACTATATGGTTTATTCGGTGGAATATTATATGTTCAGATCCATTATGATATTTAATACCCCTCCGATCTTGAGCATGATTATCATTTGTGAGTAGTCACTTTTGTTCTTGATGTCGCGGTAGAAATCTTGTTTCAAGTAATCATGTGAACTTGATATGTGTTCGATATTTTGATGGTATGTACATTGTGATTCCCTTACTGGTGTCATGTGAATGTTGAATACATTACACTTCACCATATTTGGGCCTAAGGGAATGCATTGTGGAGTAGTTATTAGATGATGGGTTGTGAGAGTGACAGAAGCTTAAACCCTAGTTTATGCGCTATTCTATAAGGGACTGATTTGGATCCAAAAGTTGAATGCTATGGTTAGAATTTATTCTTAATACTTTTCTCATAGTTGCGGATGCTTTCGAGGGGGTTAATCATAAGTAGGAGTTTTCTTCAAGTAAGAACAACACCTAAGCACAGGTCCACCCACATATCAAATTATCAAAGTAGCGAACACAAATCAAACCAACATGATGAAAGTGACTAGATGAAATTCCTATGTACCCTCAAGAACGCTTTGCTTATCATAAGAGACCATTCTGGCCTCTCCTTTGCCTCAAAAGGATTGGGCTACCTTGCTGCACTTTTGTTTCCGTTACCGTTACTTGCTCGTTATAAATTATCTTGCTATCAAACTACTCGTTACTTATAATTTCAGTGCTTGCAGATAATACCCTGCTGAAAACCACTTGTCATTTCCTTCTTCTCCTCGTTGAGTTTGACACTCTTACTTATCAAAAGGACTACGATCGATCCCATATACTTGTGGGTCATCAGTTGCTCTCAAACGAGAAAAGTCATGCACTAACTCTGAGAAGCCACCAATTTATGGTGTAGGGGGTGGGCTATTTATAGCCAGGAGGCAACCCGACATGATATGTCTGAAATGACCCTGGGTCACTAAGGAACCGACACGTGTCCAACGGTCAGATTTCAAACACACGCGGTAGCTTGGCTTGGGCAGCAAGCAAAGCTGACTCATCCAACTCTGGATAAGATTTGCTCTCATTGTCTTTGCTCGAAGACATAGGATTTTGGTTGAGTATCACGTCAGTCTTCTGACTTTGTTCACTTTGACCCCACTTAACAGTTCGGTGGTTCCTATGACTCAATAAAGAAGAAAAGGAAACTACAAAAGAAACTATGTCTTCGCACTCCATATTCTTCACGTGAATGTCTTCAAGAACCACCATTGTCTTCAATGTCTTCATACAATTTTAGGGGTCATCTCTGGTAGGTAAACCGAATTAATGAGGGACTTCTACCTGTGTTATCCTGCAATTCTCACAAACACATTAGTCCCTCAGCCATATTTGTCGTCAATACTGCAAAACCAACTAGGGGTGGCACTAGATGCACTTACAGTTCTTAACTAAGGGTAATACTTTTTGCTGTTGTGCTATATCACCCTTCCTCTCCGGGGGAATCCAACAACTTCTACGGGAGTAGGAGGCATCACAAACCCGCCTCTTTCAGTTAAATCAGGTTTTGGAAACCGCAATTCCAACAACTCTTACTTTCAGCTGTTGCGCTCTGTCATGATGATAGCAGCTAGATTTGCATGTTAGTGTTTCATGGAGTGGGAAACTCCAGGGGACATGGGGCACGTGTCATGCCGCAATGATTTCCCCTTCGGTTTCAAGGCAACTATAAGGAGGTAAAGAGGGAGGGTAGCTTGTCCTTCTCTACTTCATCCATTCCCACCCTCACGCGTCCCGCTTTTCTGCCCATTCTGCCATTGCCAGCCCACTGTAGCCCGCTCTTCTCTCTCCGTCGATCACATTCGCATGCCCCGAGATGAGAAGGACCATGTGAAGTGAGAGAAGGGCCCAAGCCCAAGGCCGCAACCAACTGATACGTCTCCAACGTATCTGTAATTTTTTATTGTTCCATGTTGTTATATTATCAATCTTGGATGTTTTATAATCATTTTATATCATTTTTTGGTAGTAACCTATTGACATAGTGCCAGTTGCTGTTTTTCCATGTTTTTACATCGCAGAAAATCAATATCAAATGGAGTCCAAACGCAACGAAACTTTACAGAGATTTTTTTTGGACCAGAAGGAACATAATGGGCCCTGGCTGTGCCTGGGGGTCCTCCGAGGAGAGCACAGCCTACCAGGGCTTGCCAGGAGGCCCAGGCGCACCCTGGTGGGTTGTGCCCACCTCGGGTGCCCCCCGGACTGCCTCTTTGCTCTATAAATACCCCAATATTCCCAAAACCCTATGGGAGTCGACGAAATATTCATCCAGCCGTCGCAGAGTCCAGAACCACCATATCCAATCTAGACAACATCTCGAATGGGGTTCACCACCTCCATTGGTGCCTCTCCGATGATGCGTGAGTAGTTCTTTGTAGACCTTCGGGTCCGTAGTTAGTAGCTAGATGGCTTCCTCTCTCTCTCTTTTGATTCTCAATACAATGGTCTCTTGGAGATCCATATGATGCAACTCTTTTGCGGTGTGTTTGTTGGGATCGATGAACTTTGAGTTTATGATCAGATCTATCTTTTTATATCCATGAAAGTATTTGAGTTTCTTTGATCTCTTTTACGCATGATTGCTTATAGCCTCGTATTTCTTCTCTGATATTTGGGTTTTGTTTGGCCAACTTGATCTATTTATCTTGCAATGGGAAGAGGTGCTTTGTAGTGGGTTCGATCTTACGGTGCTTGATCCCAGTGACAGAAGGGGAACCGACACGTATGTATCGTTGCTACTAAGGATAAAACGATGGGGTCTATCTCTACATAGATAGATCTTGTCTACATCATGTCATCGTTCTTATTGCATTACTCTGTTTCTCCATGAACTTAATACACTAGATGCATGCTGGATAGCGGTCGATGTGTGGAGTAATAGTAGTAGATGCAGGCAGGAGTCGGTCTACTAATCTTGGACGTGATGCCTATATAATGATCATTGCCTAGATATCCTCATGAGTATTTGAAGTTCTATCAATTTCCCAACAGTAATTTGTTCACCCACCGTTTGCTATTTTTCTCGAGAGAAGCCACTAGTGAAATTTACGGCCCGGGGGTCTCTTTCTCATATATTTGCCTTTGTGATCTACTTTTATTTTCCATTTATTTTCTGATATATTAAATCAAAAATACCTTGCTGCAATTTATTCTTACTTATTTTATTTGGCGTTCGATCTATCAATCTACTACAATTTTATCTCACTTCTGTTTGCCTATCTTGAGGCGCCGTACCTGGAAGGGATTGACAACCCCTTTAACACGTCGGGTTGCAAGGATTTGTTATCTATGTGCATGGGTTGTTTACGTTGTGTTGCTTGGTTCTCCTACTGGTTCGATAACCTTGGTTTCATATCTGAGGGAAATACCTACCGCCGTTGTGCTGCATCATCCCTTCCTCTTTGGGGAAATACCGACGTAGCTTCAAGCGACATCACAAGGAATTTCTGGCACCATTGCCTGGGAGGATCTTCAACATATACTAGGTTCTTAATCACAAATCTCATCTCCTCGCAATTTATATTATTTGTCATTTGCCTCTCGTTTTCCTCTCCCCCACTTCACAAAAATTTGTCGTTTTATTCGCCCCTCTTTTTCCGTTCGCTGTTTTCTTGCCGGATCTGGTTTTGTGTGCGTTCTTGTTTGCGTAGTCATGATGCCTCAAAGAAAATATTATGATGTTCCTTACCCAAATATTCTGCT
The DNA here is from genome assembly GCF_002162155.2 of Triticum dicoccoides. NCBI lineage: Eukaryota > Viridiplantae > Streptophyta > Magnoliopsida > Poales > Poaceae > Triticum > Triticum dicoccoides. The sequence continues at coordinate 472,847,137 of NC_041386.1, read as the reverse complement.
TGAAATTGAGAAAATTACTAAGGAATATATGACTACACAATTTGAGCATAATAAGTATTTTACTGAAGAGATTAAGGAACACTCTGTTGTGCTGGATGCTATCACAAACCAACTAGATGATATTAGTAGAGAAGTCTGCAAACTCCAATCTAAGTATGCTTTTGCTGAAAGTTTGCTAGGAAAAATATCCGATGCACAAGCCACCTTAGTAAATCAAATGGCCGCTAAACCAATCTCGTTAGAAGATAAAAATGATGGAGATCTTAAAATGATTGGTGTTTCTTCTATTGATTCCTTGTTCAGTAAAGTTAAGATTGATGAAAAAGGGACTGGAGAAGAGTCAAATTTAGCCAGAAGGCGTCCCGATATTTCAGAGGGTGAAAATCTTGTTGGGAAAATTGATAAAAGTGGGTTTGAAGAGGTCAAAACTTTAGCTTGTGATGTGCCCACTCTTTTGGATTACAAAGACTTTAATTATGATAGTTGCTCTTTGATTGATTGTATTCCTTTGTTGCAATCCATGATCAATTCACCCCATGCTTATGAACAAAATAAAACTTTTACTAAACATATTGTTGATCCCATGATGAAAGCTTTTGAAGAAAAAATGGAATTAGAAGTTTCAATTCCTAGAAAATTACATGATGAATGGGAACCTACTATCAAAGTCAAGATTAAAAATTATGAATGTTTTGCTTTGTGTGACTTGGGTGCTAGTGTTTCTACAATTCCGAAATCTTTATGTGATGTGCTTGGTCTTACCGATATTGAATCATGTTCTTTGAATTTGCACTTGGCGGATTCTACTATTAAAAAGCCTATGGGAAGAATTAATGATATTCTTATTCTTGCAAATAGGAATTATGTGCCCATAGATTTTATTGTTCTTGATATTGATTGCAATCCGTCTTGTCCAATTATTCTTGGTAGACCATTTTTCCGTACTATCGGTGCTGTGATTGATATGAAAGAAGTCAATATCAAGTTCCAATTTCCTTTGAAGAATTTCATGGAACACTTCCCTAGAAAAAGAATTAGGCCACCATATGAATCAATCATTAGGGCATCTTATGGATCTCGAACCAAAGATGACAAAACTTAGATCATTGCTTTATGCCTAGCTAAGGGCGTAAAACTATAGCCCTTGTTGGAGGCAACCCAATGAATAAAATTTATTTTTGCTTTTGCTTCCTGTTTTTGAGTGTTAGCACAATTATGCTACTGTTATGATTGTGTTTTTTATGTTTTAATTAGAATTTGTGCCAAGTAAAGCCTTTAGGATCTTCTTGGGTGATAGTTGTTTGATCTTGCTGAAAAAACAGAAACTTTTGCGCTCACGAAAATAATTCTCATTTTTAACCAGAGAGCGATAAAATACCCATTCCTTTTGAAGTAGATAAATATACAAATTTCTCAGGTCGTCCTAATGTATCAGAATTTTTGGAGTTACAGAAGTATTTGAAATAGCCAGATTGCTACAGACTGTTCTGTTTTGACAGATTCTGTTTTCTTTGCGTTGTGTGCTTGTTTTGATGGCTCTATGGTTTTATTTGATGAGTTTTTGCCATAGAAAAGTTGGAATACAGTAGATATAATGCACGAACAAAATATGAATTGGTTTGATACATCACTTATAGTAGTGATTTATTTTCTTATACTAATGGATCTCATGAAAGTCTTGTTGAGTTCTGTGTGATTGAAGTTTTCAAGTTTTGGGTTATCTTACGATGGATGAAGGAATAAGGAGTATAAGAGCCTAAGCTTGGGGATGCCTCGGCATACGAAGCTATTATCCAAAAATGAGCAACCAACTAAGCTTGGGGATGCCCCCGCGTGGCATCCCCTCTTTCTTCTAACGATCATCGATATTTTACTGAAAGCTATATTTTTATTCGTCACATACTATGTGTTTTGCTTGGAGCATCTTGTATGATATGAGTTTTTTCTTGTTTTATTTTGTGTTTTAAGTCCTGATCCCTTGCTGGACACACCTATTTGAGAGATCCAAAACTATGTCATGACTTGTTAGAATTGCTCTCTATGCTTCACTTAAATTTTTATGAGCTATGGACTTGCTCAAGTGCTTCACTTATATCATTCTGAGCATGGTGTGCTTTAGTATTTTTGAAGAAATGCTCTCTTGCTTCACTTAGATTTATTTGAGAGTTAGTAAAATTTTCAAGAAATTCTCTCTTGCTTCACTTAAATTATTTTGAGAGAAAGAAATATTATGCTCATGATCTTCACTTATATTTGTTTGAGCTTATGAAAAGCAACACATAAAAATTAGTCCCAAAGTGATAGATATCCAAGAAGGATATAATAAAAACTTTAATGAAGATCATTGGACAAAATAAACTTGATTCTTAGTAATAGTTTTGAGGTATGATGATGTGATATGTGAGTTATGTTGATGAGTAATTATGCTTTAGTAAGAATATTGGTGTTAAGGTTTGTGATTCCCCATGCAAAGCCAATAGTCATGCAATGAAATTATATTCTACTTGTGGTGCATTATTCGGTGTTAATTATGCTTAATGCTCTCTTATGAGACTATCTGTTTCTGGTCACTTCTCAATCTTTTGCTAGCCTTCATTTTGCACTAAGTATGATCTCTACTGTGCATCCAAAATCCTTTAAACCAGTTTTGCCACATGAGTCCACTATATCTACCTATATGCGGTATTCTTTTGCCATTCTAAGCAAATTTTCATGTGCCATCTCTAATTTTCAAAATTAATTTTTCTTTCGTGTGTTTGTTTCTCTCGCAGAGCGGTGAGGGGTGGCTAATATTTTTCATGCTAGATGTGTTATTCTCATGATGAGTGTATATTCACTTGTCATTGCATGAGAGTAAGGCAAAGGTATTAGGGATGCCAAGTCCCGAAATGAAAAAATAAATTTACTTTATGTTGTCAAATAATAAATTCCTTGGAAAGTGTTGGTATGGAAGGCACCCATGGATACGGTTAGCCATGGAAAGTGAAAGTATGGTGAAAAAGGAATAAACTTTATTTTATGTTTGGAAACCGCCTATGATATATCTAGCATGGAAAGTGTTGCGAACTCTAAGTCGTTTTCGTTGGTGGGATGGATACACCTCCCAAAATGTTTTTTATCTCTTAAGTTTTTCGCTTTGAGCTCTGGCACCTCTACAAATCCCTACTTCCCTCTGCGAAGGGCCTTTCTTTTACTTTATGCAATTTTTATTTTGAATTTGAGTCAACATCTTCTCTTATAAAATCACCAACTAGGAGGCAATATGATCTTACTTGAGTATTGGGTGTAGTTAATATGCGAGTGTGTTTCATAAATGGATCAATGGTTGACCATGATGGGCTAGGGATAACTTATTTTAGCGTTGATATTTTGAAAGACATGGTTGCTTGTTGATATACTTGAGTATTTAAATTATCATGTCAAAACTAGACTATTGCTTTGAATCACATAAAAGTCCAAATGTCCATGCTATAAAGAAACAATATGATAAGACCTGATAGGCAACATTCCACATCAAAAATTCTGTTTGATCATTTACCTGCTCGAGGACGAGTAGGAGTTAAGCTTGGGGATGCTGATATGTCTCCAACGTATCTATAATTTTTTATTGTTCCATGTTGTTATATTATCAATCTTGGATGTTTTATAACCATTTTATAGTCATTTTATATCATTTTTTGGTACTAACCTATTGAAATAGTGCCCGGTGCCAGTTGTTGTTTTCCATTTTTTACAACACAGAAAATCAATATCAAATGGAGTCCAAACGCAACGAAACTTTACAGAGATTTTTTTGGACCAGAAGGAACATAACGGGCCCTGACTGCACCTGGGGGTGCTCCGAGGAGAGCACAACCCACCAGGGCGCGCCAGGAGGCCCAGGCGCGCCCTGGTGGGTTGTGCCCACCTCGGGTGCCCCCCGGACCGCCTCTTTGCTCTATAAATACCCCAATATTCCCAAAACCCTAGGGGAGTCTGATACGTCCATTTTGCATCATGCTTTTATATCGATATTTATTGCATTATGGGTTGTTATTACACATTATGTCACAATACTTATGCCTATTCTCTCTTATTTTACAAGGTTTACATAAAGAGGGAGAATGCCGGCAGCTGGGATTCTGGGCTGGAAAAGGAGAAAATATTAAAGACCTATTCTGCACAGCTCCAAAAGTCCTGAAACTTCAAGGAAGACGTTTTCAAAATATATAAAAAATACCGAGCGCAAGAAGTTCACCAGGGGGGCCACACCCTGCCCACGAGGGTGGGGGGCGCGCCCTACCCCCTGGGCGCGCCCCTACCTCGTGGGCCCCCTGGTGGCCCTACGATGTCCATCTTCTGCTATATGTAGTCTTTCGATGAGGAAAAAATCATAAGCTATAACACCCTCGATGCGACTATATCTCCCACTTGTCGAGGCACGACTTAGAGGCATAATCGCATTGAAGGCATATGTCGCAAGTTAGGCAATCTTCACAACATCCCATGTAATATAAATCATAAAGGGGAGATAACATAGTTGGCTTACACTCGCCACGTCAATCAAGTACATAAATAACATTACATCATCCAAACACTCATGGCCCGACTACGGCGCCAAAATAAAAGATAACCCAACATGCGACATGGTCCCAATCACCCCCAACAGGGCACCACTACTGATCAACTAGAACGAAACGACACAAAGGACAAGATCTTCATCGAGCTCCTCCTGAGCTTGGTTGCGTCACCTGGAATGGCATCATCGGCACCTGCAAGCTGGTTTTGGAAGTATCTGTGAGCCACGGGGACTCAACAATCTCGCACCCTCGCGATCAAGACTATTTAAGCTTATGGGTAAGGTAAAAGTATGAGGTGGAGCTGCAGCAAGCGACTAGCATATACGGTGGCTAAACATACGCAAATGAGAGCGAGAAGAGAAGGCAAAGCACGGTCGATAAAAGTATGATCAAGAAGTGATCCTAAAGTAACCTACGTCAAGCATAACTCCAACAACCGTGTTCACTTCCCGGACTCCGCCAGAAAGAGACCATCATGGTTACACACGCAGTTGACTCATTTTAATTAAGTTAAGGTTTAGGTTTTCTACAACCGGACATTAACAAATTCCCATCTGCCCATAACCGCGGGCACGGCTTTCGAAAGTTCAATCCCTGCAGGGGTGTCCCAACTTAGCCCATCACAAGCTCTCACAGTCAACGAAGGAATAGACCTCCTCCCGAGACGTTCCGATCAGACTCGGTATCCCGGTACAACAAGACATTTCGACAGGGTAAAACTAAACCAGCAACACCGCCCGAATGTGCCAACAAATCCCGATAGGAGCTGCACATATCTCTTTCTCAGGGCACACTCAGATGAGACATCCTACGAGTAAAACCAAACCTCAAGTTACCCCGAGGTGGCCCCGCAGTCTGCTCGGTCGGACCAACACTCAGAGGAGCACTGGCCCGGGGGGGTTAGAATAAAGATGACCCTTGAGTCTGCAGAACCCAAGGGAAGGTGGTAGGTTGTTAGTGCAAATGGTAAAACCAATGTTGGGCATTGCTGGAAGAGCTTTACTTAAGGCGAACTGTCAAGGGGTTCCCATAATAGCCCAACCGCGCAAGGAACGCAAAATCCGGGAACATAACACCGATATGACGGAAACTAGGGCGGCAAGAGTGGAACAAAACACCAGGCATAAGGCCGAGCCTTCCACCCTTTACCAAGTATATAGATGCATTAATTAAATAAGATATGTGGTGATATCCCAACAAGTAAACATGTTCCAACAAGGAACAACAACTCCATGTTCCAACAAGGAACAAACTTCAATCTTCACCTGCAACTAACAACGCTATAAGAGGGGCTGAGCAAAGCGGTAACATAGCCAAACAACGGTTCGCTAGGACAAGGTGGGTTAGAGGCTTGGTTCAACAATATATGAGGCATGATAAGCAAGTGGTAGGTATCGCAGCATAGGCATAGCAAAAGAGCGAGCATCTAGCAAAGCAAAGATAGTAGTGATTTCGAGGGTATGGTCATCTTGCCTGAAATCCCGCAAGGAAGAAGAACGAGTCCATGAAGAAGACAAACGGACGTAGTCGAACGGGTCCTCACAAACGCAATGTTAACGGAACCAACCTGAAGAAGCAAACACCGGAAAAGAAGCACACAACATAGTAAACAACCAACACATGAACATGGTATGATATGCGGGATGCGGGATGCGATGCATATGCATGATTGGACAAGGAATGAATGAACCTGGCCTCAACTTGGAAATCCAAGTGTGCCACTGGAAAGATGAGATGAAATCGCTTGAAAACGATATAAAGAACACCGGAATCGGAGTTACGGTTTGGAAATGGCAAGTGATTCAAATATGACAGCGGTCTGCGATTTACATCAAGTAGCCATCTAAATGCAATGAGATGAACATGCTACAGCACTCAAACATGGCATAAAAATACATGGCAGGGATGCATTCAAGATGCTTAACAAAAGTTTAGCACTGAGCTACGGCCAATTCATCCATTAACAGGTTCAAACAAGCATGGAAAAAATGCATATGGCAAACAGATCTCAGACTTTGTGAAATTAACACTTGTCTGGAATTTCAGATCAGGTAGCACTCTTTGGAACAACAAAACTACATGCTACAGGACCTGAACATGGCAAAGTAAAGCATGGCATGGAGCTACTCAAAGAGCTTAACAAAAGTCCCTTAGTGACCTTGAGCCAAAAGGGATCAGAAAATACAATTGCAAGCATGTGAACATGGCAAAAACGTAATCAGATCACAGACTTCGTGAAAACTGGAGCATGCTGAAAACTGATATCAAGTAGGCATGTTTACGAGCTCGATGCACTCACTACGGTGCAAGTCATGATAAGCTAATCATACACCCATCAAGAATACACAAAATGAAAGCTAGACAAGGCAATAACAATAGCATAGCATGCACGGATCAACTACAACATCATCGGCAAAATTGCAAACAAGTTGACAATCTGCCCAGATTCACAAAGTAGCAAAAGTAGAGCTCGATTGACTCAAGCTAGGGTGCTCCATAATTGCAAATAAAGATATGGATGGATAGAGCACTACAAGATTAATAAAACATCCTTACTGATCATCCTCAAAAGAGGCACGGATTATTAGGAAACAACATGAACATATGCATCATGAGATAAATAGATCAAGGACTTAGTGGAAATGCCAAGTCTCTGAAATCAGAATTACCAAGTGCACCACTTGGCAAGCTTGTGCTAGTCACCACACACATCACAAAAATCCATGGGTTGCACCTCTGGAAAGATGACAAAACCCTTAACAAAACATATGTAGAGCATCAGGGCATATCATGCACACAATAATCATGGCAAAAATGACAAAAAGCTAAATGGAGTGGCAGATCTGACAATTATCTCAAGTAGCACTCTTCTAACAGCATTTCGGTCATCAAGATGAACTCAAATAAAAATGATGCAATGGAATGAAATGATATACTCTCTGAGATGAACATTTTGATATGCTATATGCATGAATCAGAGCTATAGATGCAAAGTTACGATGCGATGAACATGGCCATATGGATCTGGGAAATTGAGGACTTGGTGAAAATATACCTCCGCGAAAGTCAACGCGGGACGGAGGGATCCGGGACGGAGCAGTGCAGATCTGAAACGGGATGTGTTTGGATGGGGAAGTGGTGGATCTGATCCATCTTCTCCGGATCTGACCGGAGAGGAGCTCCGTCGAGGTTGGAACTCCGGCGAGGCCGGCGTCGAGGGCGCGGGCGGCAACTCCGGCGAAGGGAAAAGGCGGGGCCGAGCGGTTCGGCCTGATCGAGGCGACGGCCGGCCTGCGGAGGAGGCGGCGGGGCCGAGCAAGTGCGGCGGTGCGGGGAGGCGCAAGGCGGCGGCGGAGAAGCTACGCGGTGGAGGCGGTGTCCGGCGGCGGCGCATCGGCGTCCGGCGGCGGCGCATCGGCGGAGCGGCGGTGCAGGCGGCCGGCGGGAGGCGCGCGAGGCCGGGCGGCGGGTGCGGCGCGGCCAGGGCACGCGAGGCAGGCGCGAGGCGCGGTCGGGCCCGGCGCGGCCCGGCGCGGGCCGGCCGTGGGCTCCGCGGGCCGGCGGCGGCTCCGGAGGTGAGAGAGGAGGCGCGGGGACAAGTGGCATCCCGCGAGTGGCTGAGGGCGGCGGCGAAGCTGAGGTGTCGCGCTCCCATTGGTCGGAGCGATGTGGCGGCGGGGTGGACGCGTCCGCCGGCGGGACGGACATGTCCGGCGGTGTGCGGGGGGGATTTTTAGGGTTTCATCTTCGCGGATTTTCGGGGAGAGCCACATATATATAGGTAGAGGGAGCTACGAGACTCCAAATGAGGTGCGGTTTTCGGCCACGCGATCGTGATTGAACGACCGAGATGATGGAGGAGGTTTTGGTGGGTTTTGGGCCAAAATGAAGGGGTGTTGGGCTGCAACACACACGAGGCCTTTTCGGTCCCTCAGTTAACCTTGGAGTATCAAACGAAGTCCAAATGGTACGAAACTTGACAGGCGGTCTACTGGTAGTAAAGCAAGGCCGCTTGGCAAGTCTAGGTCCAATTCAGAAATGTTTAATCCCCACACAAGAAAGAAAGGTAGAAATGACCACCGGAGGAGAATGGAGCGCCGGAATGCAAAACAGACAACGGGGAAAATGCTCGGATGCATGAGACGAACATGTACGGAAAATAAGAGCACATGATGACATGATATGCAATGCAAGACACGCAAGCAATGACAAGGCAACAACAGCGAATAACTGTACGACACCTGGCACATCGGTCTCGGGGCGTTACATAAGCCATCTTCTCGGACGAAACTCCGCCGCCACGAGGCGGAACCTTGGTGGAACCAATCTAGGGCTCTGGCGGAGCTGTTCTACCAGGGAAACTTCCCTTCGGGAGGGGGAAATCATCGCCATCGTCATCACCAATGCTCCTCTCATCAGGAGAGGGCAATCTCCATCAACATCTTCATCAGCACCATCTCCTCTCAAAACCCTAGTTCATCTCTTGTATCCAATTCTTGTCTCTAAGTCCGGGATTGGTGCTAGTAGGTTGCCAGTAGTGTTAATTACTCCTTGTAGTTGATGCTAGTTGGTTTATTTGGTGGAAGATTATATGTTCAGATCCTATATGCATATTAATACCCCTCTGATTATGAACATGAATATGCTTTGTGAGTAGTTATGTTTGTTCCTGAGGACATGGGAGAAGTCTTGCTATTAGTAGTCATGTGAATTTGGTATTCGTTCGATATTTTGATGAGATGTATGTTATCTCTTCTCTAGTGGTGTCATGTGAACGTCACCTATATAACACTTCACCATGATTTGGGCCTAGAGGAAGGCATTGGGAAGTAATAAGTAGATGATGGGTTGCTAGAGTGACAGAAGCTTAAACCCTAGTTTATGCGTTGCTTCGTAAGGGGCTGATTTGGATCCATATGTTTCATGCTATGGTTAGGTTTACCTTAATACTTTTGTTGTAGTTGCGGATGCTTGCACTAGAGGTTAATCATAAGTGGGATGCTTGTCCAAGTAAGGACAGTACCTAAGCACCGGTCCACCCACATACCAAATTATCATAGTACCGAACGCGAATCATATGAACGTGATGAAAACTAGCTTGACGATATTCCCATGTGTCCTCGGGAGCGCTTTTCTCTATATAAGAGTTTGTCCAGACTTGTCCTTTGCTACAAAAAGGATTGGGCCACCTTGCTGCACTTTATTTACTTTTGTTACTTGTTGCTCGTTACAAATTATCCTATCACAAAGCTATCTGTTACCACTTATTTCAGTACTTGCAGAGAATACCTTGCTGGAAGCCGCTTATTATTTCCTTCTACTCCTCGTTGGGTTCGACACTCTTACTTATCGAAAGGACTACGATAGATCCCCTATACTTGTGGGTCATCAGAGTCGACAAAATATGCATCCAGCCGACACAGAGTCCAGAACCACCAGATCCGATCTAGACACCATCTCGGATGGGGTTCACCACCTCCATTGGTGCCTCTTCGATGATGTGTGAGTAGTTCTTTGTAGACCTTCGGATCCGTAGTTAGTAGCTAGATGGCTTCCTCTCTCTCTTGATTCTAAATACAATGATCTCTTGGAGATCCATCTGATGTAACTATTTTGCGGTGTATTTGTTGGGTTCAGTGAACTTTGAGTTTATGATCAGATCTATCTTTTTATATCCATGAAAGTATTTGAGTTTCTTTGATCTCTTTTATGCATGATTGCTTATAGCCTCATATTTCTTCTCTGATATTTGGGTTTTGTTTGGCCAACTTGATCTATTTATCTTGCAATGGGAAGAGGTGCTTTGTAGTGGGTTCGATCTTACGGTGCTTGATCCCAGCGACAGAAGGGGAACTGACATGTATGTATCGTTGCTACTCAGGATAAAACGATGGGGTCTATCTCTACATAGATAGATCTTGTCTACATCATGTCATCGTTCTTATTGCATTACTCCATTTCTCCATGAACTTAATACACTAGATGCATGCTGGATAGCGGTCGATGTGTGAAGAATAGTAGTAGATGCAGGCAGGAGTCGGTCTACTAACCTTGGATGTGATGCCTATATAATGATCATTGCCTGGATATCGTCATGAGTGTTTGAAGTTCTATCAATTGCCCAACAGTAATTTGTTCACCCACCGTTTGCTATTTTTCTCGAGAGAAGCCACTAGTGAAATCTACGGCCCCGGGGTCTCTTTCTAATATATTTGCCTTTGCGATCTACTTTTATTTGCCATTTATTTTCAGATCTATTAAATCAAAAATACCTTGCTGCAATTTATTCTTACTTATTTTATTTGGCGTTCGATCTATCAATCTACTACAATTTTATCTCACATCCATTTGCCTATCTTGAGGCGCCGTACCCGGAAGGGATTGACAACTCCTTTAACACGTCAGGTTGCAAGGATTTGTTATCTGTGTGCAGGGGTTGTTTATGTTGTGTTGCTTGGTTCTCCTACTGGTTCGATAACCTTGGTTTCATATCTAAGGGAAATACCTACCGCCGCTGTGCTGCATCATCCCTTCCTCTTTGGGGAAATACCGACGTAGCTTCAAGCGACATCACCAGCCTGCCGTCGTGACGAAGAAGAAATGAAAGAAGAACGCCGCCACTGGTGATGGAAAGAAGAAACTGTGAGTGGTCAATGGACCAGATAGAAATGGTTCCCGTCGGTGGTCTCCTCCTACGAACTTGACCAGCTCGTGGCCGAGAAGTCAATGGTGGAAAATCTGGCGCGCCGAATCTCAGATGGCGAGGTCCCGCCTGCCCCTTGCGTCGGCGAGCATGTGTTCCACCAGGAGTTATTGGGTGAGGGCTCGACTTCCCGCCACATAGCTTCACGCGCGAGTAATTGGACTTCTTTAGCTACCAACTACATCATATTCTGCCCAGTGGGTTCTTCATATTGTTAATTTCGTCATGTTTTGTGAGTGCTTCCTTGCGATGGCTCCTCACTTTGAGATGTTTCGATACATTTTCTGAGTTCGGGTCCAGATGGTTAGCGACACTGTCTGCGACCTGGGTGGGGTCAACCCACAACTTCGTGCTACCACCAAATTCTTCCATGTGGACTTCCCAAATTTTGTTCGGGAGTGGCACAAGTTATGGTCTTATGCCTCCACGCTCGGCGAGGATCTGCCTCCCTTCGTCAACGATCCCCTGAAGAAGCTTCGCTCCTATGCTTTGTTGGACCACTTGTCGCTAAATGCCCTCGCCGTCGCCAATACCACAGCTCATCTGAGGACTGTAGGGCTGAAGGGGGGCATATTCTACAGACATCTGTGGCACGCTACATCCTCCCTCTAAGGGTTCGTGTGATCCCTATGTATAAGTACACGGGGCCGAAAGACCCGATGCGGGTGGTCAACAACAAACTTGGGCCGATGGAGATAAAAAAAATTTAAAAATGTTTCTAGATTTATAAAATGTTCCCAGATTTCAAAAAAATGTTCATAAATTAAAATTTCAGAATTGGAAAAAATATTTTATGAATATCAAAACGTTCGAGAATTATTAAAAACCATGAATCTCAAATTTTGTTTTTGATTTAAAAAATGTTTTTCGATTCAAAAAGGTGCACAAATACAAAAAATATTCACATATTTACAAAAAACCATTCAGTTCAGAAAAATGTTTGCCGATTCAACGGGAACCTTAAATTGTCCCCAATTTTTAAAGATGGTATCTCTTTCAAAAAAATAAAAGGAATATGAAAAGGACCAAAAAATAAAATGAAAATAAGAAAAACATAAAAAAGAAATAAAAAGGAAAAACTGGTTTAGAGAAAGTTCTAGACCTTCCCAAACTGGTGGGAAAAAAAGCATGTTAAGATCCCAATATGGGCCGACCCAAATTGTGCAAGCTCGTGGGTGT